>NC_052069.1:23162604-23469104 GCF_015852505.1 Tachyglossus aculeatus
GGCTCTCAACACACAACATTTGTTCTGCATCACACAAAAATCCATCCTAGTGTGAATTTAAAAGAAACTACAGCTAAATTTGGGTGCCATGGTCTGAGGAGAGCATGTATAGTCATTTTGGACATGTAATCAGGAAGACTAATTCTCTGGAGAAGAGACTAATGCTAGGAAAGGTCCAGGGAAAACGTGGAAGAGGCAGACCAGCAGCTAGATGGATAGAGACCATAATAACGATAACGGAAGAACCATTAGAAAGGCTTTGGATCATGGCAGAGGACAGGAGAAAATATATCCATGGAGTTGCTATGAATCAGAAACAACTCGGCACTTAATAATAATAATATGGTAAATGAATGTGTGTGTGTCTGTTCTCAAATGGCAATTATTCATTTGGATTACACTATTTGCAAATATTTTAGATGTCTCTCTCTGGGTAAGACATTGGATGTGCAGTCCTGGGAATAAGCTCCTTGTGAGCAGGAAACTAATCTCAGGCTCCAGTTGGACTTTGCCAAGTTCCTAGCAGAGGGTAGACTGCATTCCTCTAAGGTGACGATGAAGAAATGACATTACAAATATGGAGATTCAAAGCTAACTTCATGTAAAGTCAAGCTGAGTGCTCCAAATCTTATGAGTTTTTGTGGCTACAAAACTCCTGACTTGAAATCTGTGTCGCTGTGCATTTAGAGAAAAAGTGTTTTCTCAAGGCCAATGCTCCAGCCGCCCTTCCTGCCAGGAGGCTCCATCACCATTTACTGTGGGCACGCTGTGGGTGGGACGCCAATGGGGAAGTACGACGGGAAGAGAATGCCTCCTATTTTTAAACTCCTTCATCCGGACGAGATGGAATATCCAGGGAAAAATACTGTGAAGGACCTCGTGGAGTTTAGAGTCTGTCAGTCAATGAGGACAATCCCAGCCAAACTTCTCAAAATGATAAACGGTTCCCTCTGCTTGAGAGAGACATGAGGGCTACTCACATCACCCAGTTCCTAAAACACAAAATTGCTTCCGTATTTTAGAAAAATGACCCAGATAGAAGAGTGAAGTCCAGATATAAGAGTGAAGTCCGGGCTGGAGAGGGGAGAGATGGGAGCAGGAAGGTCAGAGAGGAGGCTGCTGCAGTAGTAGAGGTGGGATATGATTAGATTTTGGAACAACATGGTGGTCGTTTGAATGGAGAGGAAGGGGAGAATTTTAGACATTTTGCAGTTGGAACAGACAGGATTTGGTGACAGTTTGAATATGTGGGTTGAATGAGAGAGAAGATTACAGGGTAATGCCAAGCTTGTGGGCATGAGTGACAGGGAGGATGGTGGTGCTGTTTACAGTGATGGGAAAGTTACAGGGAGGACAGAGTTTGGGTAGAAAGATGAGTTCTGGTTTGGACATGTTGAAGAATGGTGAGGTATCAAAGTAGAGATGTCTGGAAGGCATGAGGAAATGCAAGTCTGCAGAGAAGGCAAGATTAGGGACTGAGGAGGTATATGTGGGAATTATCCATATAGAGTCTCTTCGAAAAGAGAGTACATTATCAAAAGACTGGGAGATGACATAGTCCAGATATTTTGGATTGAGCACCATGTGGAGAGAAAAGGTATGATCATTCTCACAATTCCAGTCACCACCAACAAAACCAATGGCAAGCTGACTGCAGGACTGAGAAGCAGCGTGGCTCAATGGAAAGAGCCCGGGCTTTGGAGTCAGAGGTCAGGGGTTCAAATCCCGGCTCCTCCAATTGTCAGCTGTGTGACTTTGGGCAAGTCACTTAGCTTCTCTGGGCCTCAGTTACCTCATCTGTAAAATGGGGATGAAGACTGTGAGCCCCCCATGGGACAACCTGATCACCTTGTAACCTCTCCAGCGCTTAAAGCAGTACTTTGCACATAGTAAGCATTTAATAAATGCCATAAAAAAGGAGTGAACCTGAACCAGGAGATTTCAGGAGCTCTGTGTTCCCAGCTACCCCTGGAAACACTGGATTGTAAGCTTGGCTCGGTTCTTCCATGGTACAACCTGGGAGCTAAGACTTAGCCATCACTGAAAACATAGACTAAATGGGAGCAACATCTGGGAAACTGAGAAGACTGGGGGTGAGTAACAGGGATAGGCATTAGAGAGTACTGGGCTTGGGCACCATGGTAGAAATCCCACCTGTGACACCTGCATGCCATGTATTGATAGAGGCAGCAAAAAAAATCACCAAAAATAAGGACTTGGAACAGAGAGATTATGTGACTTGTCAGAAGCCACAGAGCAGCAGGATAGGCTCAGAGCCAAGCTAGAACTGCAGCCTTGTGACTCTCTGCCCCAAGCTCTTCCCTGTAGTCCATACTGTGGAGAGATAAGGAAATAATAGAACAATAAGAAGAACAATATCAGTCGATCTAGAAGCATGAGGAAGGGTTACCTGGAATCAAATCAATTAATTGTACATGGACGGACACAAAAAGAATGCAAGCATCAATTCGGACCCTTTGACTGGTGATCAAAGATAAATTTTGTTACTGCTCCTCCAGATCAATTAGAAAGATCACAGCAATTCAACTTGGAGATTTTGATTTAGTGAAGAAGAGGTTTTAGAGGTATAGCAATTCTCGAGCTTCAGATACAATTATTTTTGGAAAATAAGGGAAAGCAGCATGGCCTAATGGAGAGAGAACAACCCCGAGAGTCAGGGGACCTGAGTTCTAATTCCAACTCTGCCACTTGCCCGCAATGTGACATTGGTCAAGTCACTTAACATCTCTCTTCCACAATTACATCATCTGTAAAATTGGGATGAAATACCTGTTCTCCTTTCCTGAGACTGTGAACCCCCAAAGGACAAGGGACTGTGTCTGACCTGCTTATATCGACCCCAGTGATTAGTGCAGTGCTTGAAACATAAAAGCGCCTTAATACCTCAAATATTATTATTAACAGCAGACAATTATCATACAGCTATAAAACGTGTAACCTCAGCAGTCCATTTGGAAACAGCTCCAGTAAGAAAATGGAAGGTCAAGAAGGAGAGGTGGTGTTATATTAGGAAAGAGATGAGCACGGAATCCGAAAGAATAAATGAGGATAATATGGGACATTTGTAAGGATATTCTGAAGAGGACTGGGAGGATTACAAAGAGTTTGGAAAGACATTAAGAAACTCAATTGAAATGAGACAGAGTCTGAAGGGTGTCAGAGGCCATGTACGCCTGTTAGATATCCCAAAGGCACTATAGGATGAAAATGCAGAGAAGGTGACAAAAAGCAAGAAGATGGTTCAGCTGTGACTACAATTCTAAATAAGCTATGCTCATCTAAAGACACGGGCAATCTAAAATCACAGATAATTTATGGCCAGTCCAGCAGTGTTATAGGAAGAAGTTGAATCTGTTTGCAACATAGAGAGAAGAAGGAATATTTCTGTTCAGGAAGTTGTTCTAAATTGTGAGCCCGTTGTTGGGTAGGGACCATCTCTATATGTACTTCCCAAGCGCTTAATACAGTGCTGTGCATACAGTAAGTGCTCAATAAATATGATTGAATGAATGATTGAACGTTGTAGAGGTTCTCCATTTGCATTAGGTACATGTAGACTCATAGCATAGACAGCATAGGAGGCAAAATTATTGATAAAGGCAAGAGATTCTGAAAGTGGCAATAACAGCAGTGTATAGCCCAGTATCCCACCCCACTGGACCACAGAATGCTTTGCTCCCCCAACCCTCATCCCACTTGCCCCATGCCATCCTTGGGGTCTCCCTTCCTGTGCCCTGTGCCAACAGGAGGGACTTAAGGTCTGGCAGAATGACCCCAGCCCCCCAAAACAAAATGTAGAAGACTGAGAAGGTTGTAGCTCTAACCGAAGCTGTGGTTGTTAATGCAACTGTTGGGGCTTTGAGTTGCAAGGAGCCTGAAACTCACTTCAATCAATCAGTCCATCAGTGGCATTTATGGAAACACTGTTCTAAGCCCTTGAGAGAGTAGAGTTCAATAGCGTTGGTAGACATTATCTCTGCTCTAAGGGAGCTTACAGTCTAGAGGGGCAGACATTAATATTTCATACAAAACTACGAAGAACAGTAATATATACTAATATATGGTACTAGTATTTGTTAAGAGCTTACTTTGTGTCAGGCTATGTACTATATTCTATGTGTACTATGTACTGTGTACTATCAACCCTGGGGTTGATATAAGATAATAAGGTCAGACCTGGTTCCTGTCCCATCTGGGGATAACAGGTGTTTACTTACTGATAGGAGAAATAAATGAGTATAAGAATATATACATATTGTTGTATGTACATATCCATGTTACAGATACATATTAATTGCTGGGGAGAAGGGGGTGGTGTGATTATCAGAGCTCTTTTGGTGTTTAATTTTCTTTTTAGTCTTTGTTCTTACCTCTTGTGTTGTGTTTGTATTTTTATTATTTCATCATCCCTTATGTGCTCATTGCCAGGCTTCTCTCCCTCACCCTCACCCCCATTATAGTGTAAGCTCCTTATGGGCAAGGAATGTGTCGCTTAGTTGTTTTGTGCTTCCTAAGCACTTGGTATAGTGCAGAATACCAAATGAGAGATTCATCAATTCTAATAGTACTACTTATTCTTGGATTGTGAGGCTCTTGGGGGCCATGTTCTGAGTCTAATTCTTACTCATGGATTTTTTTCTCAGCACATAAGACAATGCTTCCGCACAGCAGGCGCCTGATACATACTGTTACTATCACTTCTTCCACTACTACTCTTACTACCATCAATCAATCATATTTATTGAGTTCTTTGTGCAAAGCAGTAAATCAATCAATCATATTAATTGAGTGTTTATTGTGTGTAGGGCACTGTACCATGCGTTTGAGTGAGTACAATACATCAGAATTAGCAAACCATAATGAATTAGCAAACCATTACTACTATTCCCCAACTTCGGCTAATAACTATGCCACATCAAAAACAACTTAGAGCTGCTTTAGAGCAAGAAATAAACCGTAGTCTACTTAGAGTATTCAACTTTTGACCTTAACCACTCTCTCCCACAACACTAGACAGAAAAATGTCAGGAATACCACATCCCAGTTTGTTTGGCTTTTTGTTTACCCAAATGCATTTGACTTAGTGAAATTCAAGAGTGTTCTCAATGTGCTTTCTGAAATTGGAATCTACACAATAGATATGGGCATCTGGAGGAGATGGGTTATAATTGCGTAACAAGCATCATGCTGTTTAATAGCCCATGCTGTATAAATTTACGCAGGGTGAAGTGGGATGACACAATTTCACCTAAGCAATATTCAGCCACATTGGAATTGTGGTTTTGCAGTCTCATCTGGGATGAGGGTATCGACAGTGATGGAAAGTAATAAACACATCTCCTTCTTGCTGATGACTGTATTATATCTGCCAAAGAGGAACTGGAATTCAATATGTAGATGTCTCATGAAGTTGGGCTAGAGGTGAACCTCTTGAAGTACAAATGACATCCAGTATTGGCCATGTTGATTCATTCCAATGGCTTCTAATCCATCCTGATCCTCTTCCACCTCTCAGCTGCCTTTAACACTGTCACTTCTAGATACACTATCCAACCTTGGCTTCATGGACTCCGTCCTCTCCTGGTTCTCCTCTTAACTCTCTGGCCATTCATTATCAGCCTTCTTCATCGGCTCCTCCTCTCCTTCCCACCCCCTAACTGTGGGGGGGGGGGTGGGGGGGAGTGCCCTGAAGGTTCAGTTCTCGGTCCTCTTCTGTTCTCCATTTACACTCATTCCCTTTGGAGAACTTGTTCACTCCCATGGCTTCAGGTACTATTTCTATGTGAATGATACTCAAATCTATATCTCCTCTCCCTCTCTCCAGGCTCAGTTGTCCTCCTGCCTTCAAGACATCTCTACTAGGATGTCCTCCCATCACCTCAAACTTAACATATCCAAAACAGAGCTCCTTATCTTCCCACCCAAACCCTATCCTCTCCCAGACTTTCCCATCACTGTAGACAACACCATGATCCTTCCTGTTTCCCAAGCCCATAACCTTGGCATTATCTTTGACTCTGCTATTTTATTCAATATACATATCCAATCCGTCACCAAATCTTGTCGGGCTCATCTTCACAACATCACTAAAATCCACCGCTTCCTCTCCATCCAAACTGCTACCAAGTTAGCACATTCACTCATCCTATCCCACCTAGCCAAGATCCACCCATTCCTCTCCATCCAAACCGCTACCTTGCTGGTTCAATCTCTCATCCTATCCTGACTGGATTACTGCATCAGCCTCCTCTCTGATTTCCCATCCTCCTGTCTCTCCCCACTGCAGTCTACACTTCACGCTGCCGTCCAGATCATCTTTGTGCAGAAACACTCTGGGCACATTACTCCTCTCCTCAAAAATCTCCAGGGGCTGCCTGTCAACCTACGCTTCAAACAAAAACTCCTCACTCGCAGCTTCAAAGATCTTCAACACCTCACCCCCTCCTACCTCACCTCCCTTCTCTCCTTCTCCAGCCCAGCCCTCACCCTCTGCTCCTCTGCCGCTATTCTCTTCACTGTGCCTCATTCTCACCTGTCCCACCGTCGGCCCCCAGCCCACGTCCTCCCCCTGGCCTGGAATGCCCTCCCTCCGCACATCCACCAAACTAGCTCTCTTCCTCCCTTCAAAGCCCTACTGGGAGCTCACCTCCTCCAGGAGGCCTTCCAAGACTAAGCACCCTTTTTCCTCTCCTCCTCCCCATCCCCCCGTCCTACCTTCTCCCTCCCACAGCACCTATATATATGTTTGTACAGATTTTTACTCTATTTATTTTACTTGTACATATTTACTATTCTATTTATTTTGTTAATGATGTGCATATAGCTTTAATTCTATTTGTTCTGACGACTTTAACACCTGTCTACATGTTTTGTTTTGTTTTGTTGTCTGTCTCCCCCTTCTAGACTGTGAGCCTGTTTTTAGGTAGGGACCATCTTTATATGCCAACCTGTACTTCTCAAGTGCTTAGTACAGTGCTCTGCACACAATAAGTGCTCAATAATTACGATTGAATGAATGAATGAATGAAAGATTACTGCATCAGCCTCCTTTCTGACCTCCCAACTTCCTGCCTTTCCCCACTCTAGTCCATACTTTGCTCTGCAGCCCAGATTATCTTTCTACAGAAATGTTCAGGGCATGTCACCCCCCTCCTCAAAAATCTCCAGTGGTTGCCTATCCACCTCTGTATGAAACAACTCCTCACTATTGACTTTAAAGCACTCTATCACCTCGTTCCCTCCTACCTCACTTTGCTTCTAATTCCTTCTACAACCCAGCCCCTCACGCTTCTCTCATCTGGTGCTAATTTTTCCCTGTGCCTCAATCTCTCATGTCTCACCACTGACCCACATTTTACCTCGGGCCTGGAACACCCTTCCTCCTGAAATCTTTCAGACAACTACTCTACCCACCCTCAAAGCCTTACTAAATGCACATCTACTCCAAGAGGGCTTCCCAGACTAAGTTCCACTTTTTCTCATCTCCCATTCCCTTCTGCATCACTCTGACTTTCTCCTTTTGCTCTTTCCCCCTCTCCCCACCCCACAGCACTTATGTAGATATCTATAATTTTATTCATTTATATTGATGCCTGTTTACTTACATTTGATTCCTGTCTCCCCCCTCTAGACTGTAAGCTCATTGTAGGCAGGGATTGTCTCTCTTTCTTGCTGTATTGTACTTGCCCAAGTGCTTAGAGCAGTGCTCTGCACACAGTAAGCGCTCAATAAATGCAATTGAATGAATGAATTCAAGAACTGGTAATTCCAGAAGAGGAAGGGAACATGTATCTTGGATCTATTGTTTTCACCCGAGTAGTGAGAAGCAGCATGGCCTAGTGGATAGAACGCAGGCCTGGTAGTGAGAAGGACCTGGGTTCTTATCACAGCTCTGCCACTTGCCTGAAGCTCTATGATCTTGGGCAAGTCATTTTACTTCTCTTGTCCTCAGTTACCTCATCTGTAAAATGGGGATTAAGACTGTGAGCCCCATATAGGACAGGTACCATATCCAACCCAATTTGCTTGTACCCACTATGCCTGGCACATGCACAGGCAGTGAAAAAATACCACAGTTATATTATTATTATTATTATTATTATTAGTCAAGTGCTTCTCCTTCATAAGTGCTCAGTAAAGACCACTAATGGTTGGATGGGTATTTGATATTCATTCATTCAATTGTATTTATAGAGCACTTACTGTGTGCAGAGCACAGTACTAAGTGCTTGGGAAGTACAAGTTGGCAACATATAGAGACAGTCCCTACCCAACAGCGGGCTCACAGTCTAGAAGGGGGAGACAGGCAACAAAACAAAACATATTAACAGAATAAAATAAAAAGAATAAATATGTACAAATAAAATAGAGTAATACATACGTACAAACATATATACATATGTACAGGTGCTGTGGGGAGGGGAAGGAGGTAAGGCGGGGGGGTGGGAGGGGGAGGAGGGACCTTAACCCTCAACCCCACAGCTCTTATATCCATATCAATAAATGATATATCATAAAGGAATGGTATTTTAGTAATTATTTATCAATAATAATAATGTATATTAATGTCTGCCTCCCCCTCTAGACTGTAAGCTCATTGCAGGTAGGGAACAAATCTATCACTCTGTGGTATTGTGCTCTCTGAAGTGCTTAGTACAGTGTTCTGCACACAGTGCTCAATAAATGTGATTGATTGATTGATTGATCGAGAAAGAGGGTGCCCCCCTCTCCTTCCCTGAGGAACTCTGAGGACAGGAAGAGTAGGTGGTGTTTCTTGACCAAGACCAGAGGCTGGACTGTAATAGAACAGGTTTTCTGGCCAGCCACTTAAAGTGAAACCTGGCGATCAGACTTTCATTCATTCATTCAATCGTATTTATTGAGCACTTACTGTGTGCAGAGCACTGTGCTAAGCGCTTGGGAAGTTCAAGTTGGCACTTGTACATGACTTCTCACTGGAAGGGAGAGGACAATAACTGTAGGCTACTCAGGTATCCAACGGCTCCCGATCCAGTTGGGAATTGTCCAAGCGTTTAGATTTAGATGGATCCCAGACTGAGCCCCCTTTTTCGTCTCCTCCTTCCCCTCCCCACAGCACTTGTATCTATATTTGCACAGATTTATTACTCTATTTTACTTGTACATATTTACTATTCCATTTATTTTGTTAATGATGTGCATATAACTTTAATTATTTGTTCTGACGACTTGACACCTGCCCACATGTTTTGTTGTCTGTCTCCCCCTTCTAGAGTGTGAGCTCATTGTTGGGTAGGGACCGTCTCTATGTGTTGCCAACTTGTACTTCCCAAGAGCTTAGTACAGTGCTCTGCACACAGTAAGCGCTCAATAAATACTATTGAATGAATTAATGTTCTGCTAGTAGAAAGAGCATGGGCTTGGGAGTCAGAAGACATGGGTTCTAATTCCAACTCCACCACTTTGTCTGCTTTGTAAACTTTGGCAAGTCACTCAATTTCTCAGTGCCTCCAGTTACCTCATCTGTAAAATACAGATTAAGACTGGGAGCCCCATGTGTGACATGGACTGTGGACAGCCTGATTATCTCGTATCTACCCCAGTGCTTAGTACAGTGTCTGGTACACAGTAAGCACTTTGCAAATACCATTAAAAAATAAATATGATGGATGATGATGACATTGATGGGGATGGATGCAAGCGAAGGAATCAAAGAAATGGAGGCAGTAGCATTCTGAGAGCTAGCTTGAATTTGGAGCTGAGGTGGAAAGACCAACATACGCAACTGTGAGCAACAGAAACATGACATCATCTGGGGTGGCTAGAAGCTCAGGACAGAGGACCCTGTCTCAGAATGCTAAAACAAGACAGCACAGATGAAGCCAGTACAGAGGAAGTTAGGAGCAATTGTGTTAGTTCAATCTGCTTTTCAGACTGCCCAGAGAGATGGAAAAGTGCGTGAGCAGGGAACAGAATCACTGATTTTTGAGGTTGTGCCAGGAAGGAGTTACCAGTCTAGTGGTAGCTGACATCTGGGGTGAATGACTTCCCTCTGTGACTCTCGGAAAGAGAAAAAACATGCTCAAGGTCGAGACTCGTGATGATGGATTTCTAAAAGGGCTTAGCCCGTCGGAATGTTTGAAAAAAAAAAAACCAAGATGGCAGATAATGGGGCAGTGTCATTAGGGGGATTTGGAATTCTCCACTGTCTCCTCAAGATAAAATCTCTAAATATCGTTAAGCTTGAGTTTAGTTGAGGATTTATGGCTTTAGAGGAGCAGGTTGACAGTCTATAAAAAGGCTGAACCAGAAAGCGATGACTTGTGATAGGGTAAGCAATCTGTTTGGCGTCTGATTCCCGTCAGTCCCTGCCTCAGCCAAGTTCTCTGAGAGGGGAAACTGCAGCCTGAGCTGTGGAGCTCAGGGCGGGATTAGCTGGATGACCTTGAGGAAAACTCAACACGCCGAGCATGGGTGGCTCGGAATTGGAATGGAAACTCCCAGGATATCCATTTGCTTCCACTAGGGCCAGGTTTCCTGAAGGGAAAAAGCGTAGGGGAAGTTCCTGAGCCAGGTCAATGGTGCGCTTGTTTCACAGAAGAAAACTACTCTGACTTTGGCAAGGACATTTTGGCCCAGAGCTACATCGGCCTTGGATTATATGATACTGAGATGATGATGATGATGATGATGATAATAATAATAATAATAATAATAATAATAATAATAGCATTTGTTAAGCGCTTACTATGTGCCAAGCTCTGTTCTAAGAACTGGGGTAATAATAATAATAATGATGATGCTATTTGTTAAGCACTTACTATGTGTGAAGCACTGTTCTAAACCCTGGGGGGTATACAAGGTGATCAGATTGTGCCACGTGTGGGGCTCACAGTCTTAATCCCCATTTTACAGATGAGGTAACCGAGGCACAGAGAAATTAAGTGACTTGCCCAAAGTCACACAGCTGACAGGTGGAGGAGCTAGGATTTGAACCCATGACCTCTGACTCCCAAGCCCGGGCTCTTTACACTAAGCCACACTGCACTTCTCATTTCTAGGAATGTGAACTGCCAATGTCACTGAAGTGGAAAAAAAAATAGATAAGACCATGATATATTTCTAGCCCTAAGATAGAACATAGTTTGACCTGAAATTTTACTTCTTATGGTATTTATTAAGTGCCAACTACATTCTTATCTCTGGTATACAAGCAGCATGGCTCAGTGGAAAGAGCCTGGGCTTAGGAGTCAAGGTCATAGGTTCAAATCCCAGCTCCGCCGCGTGTCAGCTGTGTGACTTTGGGCAAGTCACTTAACTTCTCCGTGCCTCAGTTACCGCATCTGTAAAATGGAGATTAAGATTGTGAGCCCCACATGGGACAACCTGATCACCTTGTATCCTCCCCAGCACTTAGAACAGTGCTTTGCACATAGTAAGCACTTGACAAATACCAAAATTATTTATTTATTATTATTCACTCAGATTAGATACTGTTCCTGTCCCACACAGGGCTCAAATTCTAAGAGGGACAGAAAGAAGGCATGTTATTCCCAATTTATAGAGGAGGAAAGAAACACGCAGGGAAAGATTAAGTGACTTGCCTAAGGTAACACAGCTGGCCAGAGGCAGAGGTGGGATTAGAGCCTGATTTCTAATCCTGGCTTCTTTCCACTAAACTACACTTGTTGATCGATCACGCAAATGAAGAATTTTGTGACAACAAACCTTCCCTATAGGCAGGTTTAGCAGCCTGTGAGCTCTCCACAGGCTTTCTGGAGCAGTGAAAGGCTCCTCTGTGCGAAATCTTCCTCTGTGCTCTCCTATAATAGACAAAGTAGCATCACAGTGTTGGTTGCAACTCCAACTGCACAGCATAATGGCACTGATACCTTTATCTGTCTAGTCGGGGCTGGGGCTGGTAGCCGAAAAGAGAACGGGCCCATGCCACATCATTCTCCTTGAAACACTACAGCCCTGCGCTGTGCCCGTACTGCTAGAGTAGCTTTCAAAATTGCCTGGGAACAGATTCTCTGCTTGAAACAGGTGTGAAAACAGTCTGAGCAAGGGACTAATGAGGTGAGCCGATGGAAAGGTTTCAGCCTTCTCCCATGACCAAGTCACACTCTAAGCTCTGGAGAGCCCAGGGGAGAATTGGATCATAAACTCTAAAGTATTACCCAAATCATCGCAGAAGGGGGTGAGCTGAAAGAAAGAGGTCTGCTTCACGTGCTGCTTGGTCTTTGGAAGAAAAAACAAAACAAAAAAACCCCAGCACACCAAGGACACGTTAGCCGAATGCTTTTTGTTGTTGCTAGGAACCATGCTGCCTCATTTGAGATGAACGCATTGGAAATCATTTGACTGAAAACCGTGAGGCAGAGGAAATGGAAGGCATTTCAAATAAATTGTGTACCAAATGGATTTTCGTTTGGTTTGTTCCAAGACAATGGACTGAGAAAATGCAGCCAGGGATGTTTGGTGACTTCTTATGAGGAGGGAAAAAGAAAAAGTTTTGCTAGGTGTTCAACTATATCAAATTGTGCCGCAGCATTGAAGGCAGAGGATAAGGCGCTTTGGTAATTTAGAGTAGCAAGTAAGGGAGATGAGTTTTGACAAGAGTGACTCGTGTGAATTGCCCACAAAACCATTGAGAATGGGAAAAAAAATTCAAAACTGACATTTTTACATCGATGACTTCCCTATGAGCAATTTAAGTGACTAAAAGGCCTGACATGACGTATTTAGGTTTTAATCAAAGATGACTGTTAGAATGTTCCACGTGCCTAAGAGAAGCTGGTTAATCCAGACTCCCGAATAGGAAAATTACCAGTATTCAAAAGCCTGTGCTACCCTTGACTTCGATTCATTTGATACATCAAAATACAACTTGAGTTCAGTAGTCCAATCTGCTGCTCTAGCTCAGCCTGAATTGGCAGAAATTATCCAGGCAAAACACCCCCCGATTAATCCCTGAGAAGTTTGCTCTGGGAGAGATTGAAAAATCGGGCTCATTTGTGTGACAATAACCCTTGCATTTCTTACACAAAAATAACATTCTATTGAAAGTCATTTTGTTTAAGTTTGATATTGATTGTCCAAAGTGTGAAAAAAAAATGGGTTGCTGTTTCACTTTAAAATGCAATTAGTTGCTCTGAAGATTTGAAGATCATTAAAAAAAACACAGGTGAAGCAATCAAAATAGATTTGCTGATAGAACAGTGGCATTATAAAACAATCTAATTTATTACCTGCTCTATAGGGTGGTGGGGTAGGAGGAAGGTCCTTGGCTATGCAAAGAGTCATAGAAGACTTTATTTATTTCAAAATGACAAGTGCCTCGTTGCTGTGCTCTGGTGTACTTTTAATGGGCAGAATGACTCACAACATGTCCCCTTTATTCCCTTTCACCTCGGTTTCAATTAGAATTTGCTCTTGTAGGCTATCATTTTAGCCTCAGCAGGCTTTGATCCTACATGAGAATGTTTTACATAGCACGAATAAAGCACCCTTCTGCAGGAGTGCCTCCTAACGCCCCTGTGAAGCATAAGTTTGATCTTCAGGTTGCTCCTTGAATAAATTCAATTTTGAAATTCCTATGTGAGATGGACCAAATGGCCCCACAGAGAAGGGTGGAAGCAGTTTCATTTCAGAAATTGATTTAGGGAGAACGAAAGTTACATACTTCCTCTTTGCTTTCATATGGCGCAACGCCCCAAAGACCCCTCTCAGATCATTGCAGTGTTATTAAGAAATCTAAGTGCTTGGTCCCTTTGGTTTACATTGCAAGAATAGGGTAGGAAGGAGCTTAGGGAAGCTTAAATGAAAGAGTCAGTGTGCCATTCAGGCAGAGAAAGAGAAGCCCTTATCTGTGTGCCCCATCAGATGTGAGAAGCTCTTGATATGAATAGGCCAGGAGACATAAGAGAAGGTGAGATGGTCTTTTGGAGAGCAGGCAGTGGGGTGAGGTCTCAGAATCCAAGAATCCGAAAAAAAACTGGGACGTCTCTTAGTTACACTTAATTTATATGGTAACAAAAATGGAGGATCACATCAAAAAGACATATTTCAGATAGCTCGGACACCAAGTGGCAACAGCTCAGTAGGAAGGTAGGGGATAAAAATCCCCAGTCTGTTTTTTGTTAGGTGTGGTTTGGCACATGGACACTTTTGATGGGTTCAGTGTTCCTCTAGACTGTGAGCTCGCTATTATTATTATTTTAATTGTATTTATTGAGCACTTACTGTGTGCAAAGCACTGTGCTAAGCGCTTGGAAGAATACAATATAACATCATGTGAGCAGGGAATGTGTCTGTTGCCATAATGTACTCTTCCAAGTGCTAAGTATAGGGCTTTGCACTCAGTAAGTAAGTGCAAATAAATATGATTGAATGAATGAATTGAATATAAATGTATCTATGACATATTTTTGGGGTTGTGGCAGAATAAAAGTAGCCAGCTGGTTAGATGTTATAGTGCAAGGTGATGTGGATGAGTTTAAAATCATAATATCTCAGATGTACACAGGAGCATACGATCCATTATTACTGTGTTGATGATGGTATTTACAAATCACTAATTCCTATGAGAGAATTACTAATCAAGAGAATCAGATTGGGCACAGTCCTTATTCCACATGGTGTTCAAATGACGAGGGAGGAAGAACAGGTATCTCATTCCCTTTAAAGTCACAGAATGGTTTCTTGCCCAAAGTCACCCAGCAGACCAGTGGGTCTCATCTTCCAGGCCTGCCATTTGAACCGTGCCCCCTCAGAAAAATCAGGCACAGCAGGCAGTTCCTTGACACTACAACTTAGGCTGAAAACAAATCCTGTTAACTATTTCCATATGGAGATTTGGAAATCATGCTTGGGAATGAAAAATGCCAGAAGCCCATCCATCTCCACATGAAGCACACTGCCCTGTCGGGTTTAAGATGATTAGCTCTCTCACTCCCTATTTGTCCTCTGCTGCTTTGTCCTGCATAATCAATCAGATTTATTGAGCGCTTACTGTGTGCAGAGCACTGTACTAAGCGCTTGGGAAGTACAAGTTGGCAACATATAGAGACAGTCCCTACCCAACAGTGGGCTCACAGTCTAGAAGCTCTGTGGCTCTGTCAGCATGGTATAGAGTATGGGCCCAGGAGTCAGAAGGTCATGGGTTCTAATTATGGCTCTGCCACTTGTGTGCTGTGTCACCTTGGGCTATTCACTTTACTTCCTTGTGCCTCAGTTACCTCATCTGTAGAATGGGAATCAAGACCATGAGCCCCCTGTGGGACAGGACTGTGTCCAGCCTGATATGCTTGTATCCACCCCAGCGCTTAGGACGGTGCCTGGCAGCGTGGCTCAGTGGAAAGAGTATGGGCTTTGGAGTCAGGGGTCATGGGTTCAAATCCCAGCTCCGCCAACTGTCAGCTGTGTGACTGTGGGCAAGTCACTTAACTTCTTTGGGCCTCAGTTACCTCATCTGTAAAATGGGGATTAAGGCTGTGAGCCCCTCGTGGGACAACCTGATCACCTTGTAACCTCCCCAGCATTTAGAACAGTGCTTTGCACATAATAAGTGCTTAATAAATGCTATAATTATTATTAGTAGTAGTAGTAAGTGCTTAACAAATACCATGGTTGTCATTATTATTATTATTTTTGTTAAATTGATAGCCCTTGGTTCAAATTAAAGAATTATATCAGTCTCTTCATTAGTGACCCAATCTCTCTCTCCTCCACACAGATTTTGAGCCCTGAGGGACAGGGATGATGTCTAATTCTCACCTGTGTGTTTTCTTCTGGCACTTAGTATGGTGCTCTACACAGTAAGCATTCAGTAAATACTATTACTATTACTACAATCAATCATTCAGTCATATTTATTGAGTGCTTATTGGGTGCAGAGCACTGTACTAAGCACTTGGAAGAGTGCAAAATAACAGAGTTGGTACTACCACTACTATTACTACTTGTCCTATGCTGTCGAGTCGTCTCTGACCCGTAGCAACACCGTGGATACATCTCTCCCAGAACGCCCCACCTCCATCTGCAATCATTCTGGTAGTGTTTCCATAAAATTTTCTTGGTAAAAATACGGAAGTGGTTTACCATTGCTTCCTTCCACGCAGTAATTGAGTCTTCACCCTCCACTCTCTCCTATGCCGCTGCTGCCCAGCACGGGTGAGTTTTGACTTGTAGCAGATTACCTTCCACTCACTGGCCACTGCCCAAGCTAGGAATGGAATGGGTAGGCCTCTGCTCGACTCTCCTTTCCATCGTCGAGACTGGTAGAGTACTGAAAACTCTCTATTCATTCAATTCATTCATTCAATTGTATTTATTGAGCGCTTACTGTGTGCAGAGCACTATTCTAAGTGCTTGGGAAGTACAAGTTGGCAACATATAGAGATGGTCCCTACCCAACAACGGGCTCACAGTCTAGAAGGGGGAGATAATGATGCAGTGCACAGTGCTCTGCACACAGTAAGCGCTCAATAAATATGATTGAATGAATGAATTAATGAATGTGTACCTTCCTCCTCAAACTCCTGTCTCCCCTGGCCCGCCATCTCTTGCCCCCAATGACCTGGCCACCTACTTTATTGAGAAAATTGAAACTATCAGACGTGATCTCCCTAAAATTTTCCCTGCTCCTTTCCAGGCCCTCCCTCCTTCTGCCCCTTCTTCAACTCTCCCATCTTTTCCAGCAGTATCTCAAGAGGAGATCTCCTACTCGGTCTCAAATTCATGTACTCCACTTGCTCATCTGATCCATCCCTTCATACGTTACCAAAGCACTTGTCCCCACCCTTTTTCTCTCCCTGACCACAATCTTCAACTGTTGCTCTCCAGGGCCTTTTCCCACTGCTTTCAAACTTGCTTATGTCAACACTATCCTAAAAAAATGTAAAAATCCCTCCCTTGATGCCACTACTCTATCCAGTTATCTCCCCATCTTCCTCCTATCTTTCCTATCCAAACTTTTTGAATGAGTTGTCTACACTTACCGTCTCGAGCTCTGCTCTTCCAATTCTCTCCTTCACTCTCCTCCCCGCAACCCTGCTTGGCTTCTATCCCCTAACTCCACAGAAACAGCACTCTCAAAAGTCACAATTGATCTCCTTCTTGCCAAATCCAACAGCCTCTATTCCATCCTAATCTTCTTTGACCATTCTGCTGCCTTTGACACTGCCAACTCCCACTTCTCCTGGAAACACTACTCAACCTTAGCTTTAGTGACACTGTTCTCTCCTGATTTTCCTCTTATCTCACTGGCCTCTCATTCTCAGTCTCTTTCAAAGGCACCTCCTCTGTCTCCCACGCCCTAACCATGGGAGTTTCTCAAGGGTCAGTTCTTGGTCCCCTTCTATTCTTCATCTACACCCACTCCCTTGGAGAACCCATTCTCTCCCATGGCTTCAACTACGATCTCTATGAGGATGATTCTCAAATCTACGTCTCCAGACCTGATGTCTCTCCCTCTCTGCAGTCCCACATTTCCTCCTGGCTTCAAGACATCTCTACTCGAATGTCCTCCTGTCACCTCACATGTAACATGTCCAAAACTGACCTTCTTATCTTCCCACATCAACCTTGTCCTCTCCCTGCCTTTCTCATCACCACAGATAGCACCACCATCCTTCTTATCTCACAAGACTTGGTGTCATCTCTCATTCAAAGCACAGATGCAATCCTGTTGATTCAACCTTCACAACATCCCTAAAATCTACCCTTTCCTCTCCATTCAAACTGCTACATTGTTAATCCCAGCATTTATCCTATTCTGCTTTGATTACTGTATCAGTCTCCTTGCTGACTGACCTCCCTGCCTCTAGTCCATACATCATTCTGCTGCCCGGATCATTTTTCTACAAAAACATTCAGGTCATGTTTCTCCAGTCCTCAAGAAACTCCAGTGGTTGCCCATCCACCTCTACATCAGACATAATCTCCTTACCATCAGCTTTAAAGCTCTCAATCACTATGCCCACTATTACCTTACCTCACTGCTCATTCACCACATTCCACTCCTTTGCTCCTCTAACGCTAACCTACTCACTGTATCTCAATCTTGTCTATCTCACAGCGGACCTCTTGCCCACATTCATTCATTCATTCAATCATATTTATCGAGTGCTTACTGTGTGCAGAGCACTGTATTAAGCACTTGGGAAGTATAAATCGGCAACCTATAGAGACGGTCCCTACACAACAATGGGCTCACAGTCTAGAGTCTAGCAGGGGGAGACAGATGACAAAACAAAACAAGTAGACAGGTGTCAATACCATCAGAATAAACAGAATTATAGCTATATACATATCATTAATAAAATGAATAGAGTAATAAATTTATACAAATATACACAAGTGCTGTGGGGAGGGGAAGGAGGTAGGGGCAGAGGGGGGGTGATGGGGAGGAGAGGAAAAGTTGGGGGCTCGGTCTGGGAAGGCCTCCTGGAGGAAGTGAGCTCTCAGTAGGGTTTTGAAGGGAGGAAGAGAGCTAGTTTGGCGGATGTGTGGAAGGAGGGTGTTCCAGGCCAGAGGTAGGACATGGGCCAGGGGTCGATGGCAGGACAAGTGAGAACGAGACACATCTTACCACTGGGCTGGATTACCCTCCCTCTTCCACGTCCGACGGACAGATACTCTCCCCACCTTCAAAGCCTTACTGAAGGCACATCTCCTCCAAAAGGCCTTCCCTGACTAAGCCCTCATTTCCACTTCTCCCACTCCCATCTGTATTGTCCTTACATTTGGATTTGCTCCCTTTTTTCACCCCTCCCTCAGCCTCACAGCACTTACATACATATCTGTAATTTATCTATGTTAATGTCTGTCTTCCCCGCTGGATTGGAAACCCCTCGTGGGCCAGGAATGTGCCTACCAACTCTGTGATATTGTACTCTTCCAAATGCTTAGAATGGTGCTCAGCACACAGTAAACACTCAATACATACAATTGATTGATTGATTGAGAGGTGAGAAATTAATCAGAGAAGACCTTCTAAAGGAGATGCTACCTAAGAAGGACCATGAAGATGGTGAAAGAAGTATCTGAGAAATTTATCAGGGAAGACCTTCTGAAGGAGATGTTACCTAAGAAGGACCTGGAAGATGGTGAAAGCAGTGTCTGCCATATGGAGTTCCAGGTAGAAGGGAGGGTGTAAGCAAAAGATTAGTGGCAAAAGAGACCAGGGTGAAACACAGTGAATTGGTTGCCTTGAAAGGAACCACGTGTGTTAGCTGTGATGTCAAGGGAGAGGAGTGAGGATAAGATTGGGTGAGAGAGCTAACTGAATGATTTGGGCAAATATTGGCAGTTTTTGGAATGGGGGAACTATGCAGATCAAAGTTTTAGGAAAATCAATCCATCAGTGATATTTATTGAGTTCTTACTGTATTCAGAGCACTATACTAAGCAGTTGAAGGAGTACAATACAATGCTTGGTAGATGTGGTCCTTGCCCACAATAGGTTTACATTCTAGGGTCTAGGAAAATAACCCAGGTGGCAGAGTGAAGTATGAACTAGAGAGCGGAGAGGTTGAGGCAGGGAGTTCAGTGAGAAGGCCAATCCAATACATGAGATAGGGATATGAGAAGTGGTTGGGACCAGTATGGTGGCCATTTAGATGGAGAAGAAAGGGTGGATTCTGGATGTGTTGGTTTTTAGTTGCCGGCCTCACCCTCTTTCCTCTTTTTAATTGGGAACATCTCTCTTCTTCCAGTTCTCAGGACCTTTTCCTGTCTTACATGAATTCTCCCAGAGACTCTGCCAAACCTGTCAGTGGTCACAAAGGATAGCATCAAGTCCTGCCAATCTTAAATCCAGGTTCCGAGATCCTCTTTAACCATTTTTCTCCCATTTTTAGTTGGCATATTGCAAGTCCTGCTGATCTTAAATCCAGGTTCCAAGACCCTCTTTAACCATTTCTCCCCATTTTTAGATGGCTTTCCAACTGCATATCACTCACTAAATGGGACTTGCCCTGGTCAACTGTTCACATTTGGTCTTTTTTGTAAAGACAAAAGTGTGGAAAAAAGACATTTAAAGACTCTGTCTTCTCAAAGCCACCTCTTATCTTTCTCTTTCCTGTCTACCAATGTGTCTAGAGGTTTCCATTATCCACCTCTTTCGCCTAATATAATTGAGCATTTTTTGTGTGTCCTTTTATGTTTCATGCTAATTGTATCTCTTTCCCAGCTTTCACTTTTTCTAGTCATGTCTGATTTCAATTGTTCTTGTTCGTTATTCTTGGATCTGCTCGAATTTCTACTTTTGTGACTTTCCTATTCCCCGTTTCCCCAGACCTCTGATGAGTTTTAGGCTTAGTCAAATTAGTATCTTGTTCATTATATGTATCCCTTCTGTCCTGGTGTAATCCACTATCAAGACTCCAGAAACATCTCTCTGAGAAGCAGCATGTTCTAACAGATGGAACATGGCCTGGGGGTCAAAAGGACCTAGGTTTTAATCCTAACTCTGCCACTTGTCTGCTCTGTGACCTTGGACAAGTCACTCATCTTTTCTGTGTCTCAGTTACTTCACCTTTAAAATGGGGACTAAGACTGTGAGTCCCATGTGGACAAGGGATTGTGTCCAAACTGATTATCTTATATCTACCCCCACTGCTTAGTACAGTGACTAGGACACAGGAAGCACTTAACAAATACCATAAAAAATCAGTTTTTTGGGAGGGCACACTTATAGACCTTACTCTTAATGAGACCGTTCTTCCACTGCCTGAAAACTGCTACATTTGCAACCTTAATGTTCATTTTTGTGTGTGTGTCTTCTGACTCCTCTAGCCCCTTCCATTAGGATATTGAATATAATCCTCTAGGAATCACTCTCTCTAAGGTGCTAATCTCACTAAGGTTCCGATGCTCTTTTAGATACATACTGATTTCCTTTTGATACAGATTAAATAATGAAGGACAATTTCTCTGATTGGCCCCTCTACATTCTGCAGTACAGCATATGGATTTTCCCCAACCCAATTCCAAAATGTGGGGAGTGATCAGCAAACCAATTAATTGTTTTTAACTGGATAAATATCTGGATAAGCAGAGAAGCAGCGTGGCTCAGTGGAAAGTGCACAGGCTTTGGAGTCAGAGGTCATGGGTTTGTATCTGTTGTGTGACCTTGGGCAAGTCACTTAACTTCTCTGAGCCTCAGTTACCTCATCTGTAAAAGGGGGAATAAGACTGTGAGCCCCATGTGGGACAACTTAATCACCTTGTATCCTCCCCCCAGTGCTTAGAACAGTGCTTTGCACGTAGTAAGTGCTTAACAAATCAATCAATCAATTGTCTCCTCCAGGAGGCCTTCCCAGACTGAGCCCCTTCCTTCCTCTCCCCCTCGTCCCCCTCTCCATCCCCCCATCTTACCTCCTTCCCTTCCCCACAGCACCTGTATATATATATATATATATGTTTGTACATATTTATTACTCTATTCATGTATTTATTTATTTTATTTGTACATATCTATTCTATTTATTTTATTTTGTTAGTATGTTTGGTTTTGTTCTCTGTCTCCCCCTTTTAGACTGTGAGCCCACTGTTGGGTAGGGACTGTCTCTATATGTTGCCAATTTGTACTTCCCAAGCGCTTAGTACAGTGCTCTGCACATAGTAAGCGCTCAATAAATATGATTGATGATGATGATGATGATAAATAAATTATCCCACTATCATCAGATCTTTTCCCAAGCCTGCTTTGTTGAGATGACCTAAGAAGACCTCACTCACCTTCTTCCCTCTTTCTCATATGGCAGTCTATAATGGCTCCAATCAGTCTATGCCATTTATTGAGTGCTTATTCTGTGTTGAGCACTGTACTAAATTCTTGGGAGAGTACAACAGAGTCGCTAGACTTGATTCCTGCCCTTAGAGAGCTTACAATCCTGTGGGTAGAGCAATACTGAAATAAACAATAGGTGGTGGGAAGCAAGAGCATAAAGTTGCATATATAAGTATTATAGGGGAGGGTGTGTGGGTGGGAGGTGAGTGTGAAATACGAATACCCAAATGCTTAATTTTTCAAGTTTAGTCTAAGATTCCAACCTCTCTCACTGATCAGTTCAAATTTCACTTTCTCTTTGACTTAGTAAATCTATCCCTACAAAACCCAATTTTCCATCTTATCCAAAAAGCCTTTCATGGTTTTGATCATAGCTTAGTGGCAAGAGCCTGGCCTTTGGAGTCAGAGGTCGTGGGTTCGAATCCCAGCTCCGCCACTTGTCAGCTGTGTGATTTTGGGCAAGTCACTTAACTTCTCTGTGTCTCAGTTACCTCATCTGTAAAATGGGGATTAAGATTGTGAGCCCCACGTAGGACAAACTAATTGCCTTGTATCTACCTCTGCGCTTAGAACAGTGCTAGGCACGTACTAAGCACTTAACAAATACCATAATTATTATTATTTTGATGGCTTCAAACTGTAGATTGCATGTGGGAGTTGAATGAGAGATGCTAGGTGAGCAGTGTGCCCCACCACCATGTTGCTTTTGACCTAAGCAGAGTGGCTCAGTGGAAAGAGCATGGGCTTTGGAGTCAGAGGTCATGGGTTCAAATCCCAGCTCCGCCAATTTTCAGCTGTGTGACTTTGGGCAAGTCACTTAACTTCTCTGTGCCTCAGTTCCCTCATCTGTAAAGTGGGGATTAACACTGTGGGCCCCACGTGGGACAACCTGATGGCCTTGTAACCTCCCCAGTGCTTAGAACAGTGCTTTGCATATAGTAAGTGCTTAATAAATGCTATTATTATTATTATTATTATTATTATTTTCCAAAGTGAATTGATGGATTACAATTCATGTAAAGTTGTATTTTCATGGCACAAAGGTAGCAGTTATAGATAATATTCCATACCAATCTTTTATTACAGAAGCGAAGCTTATACTCCTTTGCTCCTGACAATGAATGTTCGACTTGTTTGTTACGTTTTACCCCCACAGGGTTAACAGTGTTTAGCAGAGGAGTACTGGGCCTCATTTAATAGTACCAGGAGTCTTTATTTAGGTTAAGTCATGAGCCTTGTGTTCATCTTCCATTTAAAATGCCTGCAATTTATTGTAGTGGTTCAGCGTTCTGAAATTTCCAGTGTAAAAGGTGGGGAAAGGTTGCCCCAAACAGCAGATGAGGGAGAAGAAAGAGAAGGAGAAGGTGATGGTGAGAAAGTAAAGATAATTAATTAAGAAATGGGAATGACTCTGAAATCTGAATTTGTGATCCCAGGTTCATTAGGATAAATGGAAATTTGAGTTGTCATCCAGTTGGCCTCTCAGTCTCCAGACATAATTCTATCTAAATGAAGGCCTACAGGTACCTTCAGGGATGGACACTTCTATGAAATATAGAAAAAACCCATCAGAGGGCTAAGGGAGCCACAAGCACTTAGTACAGTGCTCTGCACACAATAAGCACTCAATAAATACGACTGAATGAATGAATAAGACTTCTAAGTAATCTAAAAGTACCAAATGGTGCCCATTGCAATAGTCCGCAGTACAGTCAAGTTTTAGTTTTCAGGCCAAGAATGTTTCAGAACACGTAGAAATATTTATGAGACCAATAACTTGTAAAGAAGAGAGCCACATTTAGCATTATGTAGCATCTTTCATATTCCAGGTGCTTCACAGTTCCGTGAAGAGAGAGAAATGCAGTGACAATTGGAAAATGAAACTGCCATTATACACTTAACAACAGCTGACGCACGCTCAGAACCAAGGACCTGCTTTTACTGAGTGAAAATTGGCTAGAACATCGGGGTGATCCCTGACATTCTTTAAAATGCCGTGCAATCTATAACTTCCACCTGGCCCCCTACCAAGGATGAACAAAAGGCATTCAGGGAAGTTGTGCCTTTAAACCATTCAACAGCCATTATTGCTGCATTGCGGTGTGTCAGAACTGGGTTGGAGCCTAATGGTGGTAGGAGGATTTGAACCCCTCTGACCCGCCCCATCTGACCCGACATACACAGAGACCGGTGCTGGTGGTTTCACGGGTAACATTTAGACAGCCTTGAGTTGGAAATCAGGGGAGAAATCCCAGAAGAGTAGAAGTATGAAGTTTCCAAGCCAGGCTTGGACACAAATGAAAAGCTCGAAAGCCAACCAGTTGATCATGTGGTGACATTAAAAAGGATATTCTGCACGGGGAAGGGTCTGGAATAGCACCAAGAGCTTTTCAATGAGACATGGGACAAAACCCAAATGGACACATTTGCCGTAGCCCTCTGTGACATATTTTATGCCATGGAACTGCTTGTAACTATGAGAGGATTGTTCATATCAGAGAGAAATTCCAAGGGAAATAAAAAAGATAATAAGGATCAGCTTGAAATCTGGAATGGCTGGGCACAGATTGTTGACTGATTGCGAGAGAAGTAATAAATGGAGTAGACCCTAAATTTAGTGTGAGAAAGCTTTCAAAATAAGATATGTACAAAAGAAATTGCATTCTGCCCTCCCTATTCCTCAAACAAACCCACTGGATTATGAACCTTAAATACGCACTTTAAACTACCACCTCCTGCTCTTCACCTCAATCCATGGCCCAATCAGTTGCACCAGCTCTGACTTCCTAGCTTTGAAACGCTGGCTAGCCTTTATACTTTCCGATCTCTGCTCTTCTCAATCCTGTTTATTGGGCAATTACTGTGTGCTGTGCACTGTACTAAGCCTTTGGGAGAGAACAATAAAACAGAGTTGGTAGATACGGTCCCTGCCCGCGATGAGCTTACAGTGTAGAAAGGGATACAGACATTGATATAAACAAATTATGAATATGTACGTAAGTGGAGAAAGGGGGCAAAAACAGAAAGGAGTGGGGGAAGAGGAAATGAGGGCTTTGTCAGGGAAGGCCTCTTGGAGGCAATATGCTTTTAATAGGCTTTGATGTTGGGGAGAGTGATTGTCAGATATGAAGAGGGAGGGAGTTCCAAGCTGGAGGCAGGATGTGGGTGAGAGGTCGGCGGCAAGATAGATGAGACTGAGGTACAGAGAGCGAAGTGTGCCAGCTGGAGTGTTAGTAGGAAATCAGAGAGCTAAGGTTGGAGGGAGCAAGGTGATTGAGTGGTTTAAAGCTGAAAGTCAGGAGTTTTTCCCATATCTAGTTGGTAGACATGTTCCCAGCCACAAGGAAGGGGAGATCGTCATGAAAAATCAACTGGGGAAATGCACATAAGTGCTCTGGGGCTGAGAGTGGGGTGAATATCAAGTGCTTCAAGGGTCATTCGTTCATTCATTCAATCGTATTTATTGAGCGCTTACTGTGTGCAGAGCACTGGACTAAGCACTTGGGAAGTACAAGTCAGCAACATCTAGAGACGGTCCCTACCCAACAATGGGCTCACAGTCTAGAAGGGGGAGACAGACAACAAAAGAAACATGTGTACAGGTGTCTAGTCTCTTACTACATACTACTCCTCTCTGGGACTCAGACCTAGCCTCCCTGGCCGGCCTCTCTTTTCACCTAGCTGGCTAGAAGGAACTCCAGATCATCTTGTATTTGTCAACTTGCCAACTTGTATACTTCCCAAGCACTTAGTACAGTGCTCTGCACACAGTAAGTGCTCAATAAATATGATTGATGATGATGATCCTGTCCATCCTCCTGTCTCAGAACCATACACAAACACCCCTCAACACATCCTTAGCAGTGCTAACTTCTCTCACACATCTGAGCAGCCCCTCCAAGTCATCCTGTCCATCCTCCTGTCTCAGAATCTTAAACAAGCACCCCTCAACACATCCTTAGCAATGCTAATTTCTCTCACACATCTGAGTGGCTCCCCCCACCTTCTCCAATGGTTAGTCCATCCCTTCCAGGTAAGGAGTAGTAATGATAACAATGGCATTTGGTAAGCGCTTACTATGTGCCAAGCACTGTTTTAAACACTGGGGGGGAGGGGGCAATATAAAATGATCAGGTTGTCCACATGGAGCTCACCAGTCTTAATCCCCACTTTACAGATGAGGTAACGGAGGCCCAGAGAAGTTAAGTGACTTGCCCAAAGCCACACAGCTGACAGGTGGCAGAGCCAGAATTAGAACCCATGACCTCTGGCTCCCAAGCCCGTGCTCTTTCCACTGAACCACGCTGCTTCTCTTATGTGATGCTCAGTATGTTCAGAGCACTGTATTAAGCACTGAACTCGAATGCACAGGTGGAAACTAGATGGGGTAAGGAGGCTCTCACCTCTGCCATACACCCTATTCTCAGAGTCACTCGGGAAGCCAAGCCCCGGCCTGCCCACCCCTGTCCCCCAGACCTCCTACGATCCTCGGTGCCAGGCAGACCAGATCCAAGTGCAAAGGCAACACAGAAGGAAGAGGGAGTAGGGGAAATGAGGGCTTAGTTGGGGAAGTCCTTTTGGAAGAGATGTGATTTTAGTCACGCTTTGAAGGGAGGGAAAGTGGTAGTTTGTTGAAGGGGGAGTGAGTTCCATGCAGACTTGCAAACTTGTGCTTCCCAAGCGCTTGGTACAGTGCTCTGCACACAGTAAGCGCTCAAAAAATACGATTGAATGAATGAATGAATGCAGAGAGAAGTCATGGGCAAGCAATTGGCAGAAGGCATTATTCCAAATAATTGCCCTATTTATTTGTTTCTCTTTCCTTCCAGGCTCCTAGAACATTCCAGCTATGTTCAATGACCTGATTCCTCTTTCCTAGTTTGACAGTTGACATACACTCTAGGTTAGCTTCTTTGATTCCCGTTTGATAGCAACCAATTTATTTAAGCCCTGCAGTAACCTACCCAGGACTACTCTTAAGGCCATGTGCTTTCATCTCTTCAAAGCATCCAGCAAAGTATATTATTTGCTCCTCCTTGAAACACTCTCTAAATTCAGTTTTGGAAGCTCTGCGATCATTTTCTAGGTGAGCTGACCCATTGCCGGTGTTTCCATCTGATTCCAGTTCAAAATTATATCTTCTCTATTTGCCAAACGTCTCCACCGGGGTGTCTCTCTAGCACCTCAAAAACACAAGAGTAAAGCAAAGCACTTTGTCTCTTTCCTGATGCCTCCCTACTTACCCAGTGCTCGAGCCATGGTGGAAGTGTCATTTCCAATCAATCGATTATATTTTGTCAGCAATTATTGTGTGTAGAGCACTGTACTAAGTGCTTGCAAGAGAAGCAGCGTGGCTCAGTGGAAAGAACCTGGGCTTTGGAGTCAGCGGTCATGGGTTCAAATCCCAGCTCCGCCAATTGTCAGCTGTGTGACTTTGGGCAAGTCACTTCACTTCTCTGGGCCTCAGTTACCTCATCTGGAAAATGGGGATGAAGACTGTGAGCCCCCCGTGGGACAAACTGTTCACCATGTAACCTCCCCAGCGCTTAGAACAGTGCTTTGCAAATAGTAAGCGCTTAATAAGTGCCATCATCATTATTATTATTATTACAATACAACATTAAATGAGACCCGTTCCCTGTATTTATTATGCACTTACTGTGTGCAGAGCTCTGTACTAGGCACTTAGGAGAATACAGTATAATAGAGTTGGTAGACATGCTCTCTGCTCACAACAAGCTTACTGCCTAGAGACTGTATTAGCATGTATTACGCTTCATTCCTCAAGTCTAATTCACCAGATCCCGCCCTTCATTTCTTTCCATGTCCCAGATTAGTCTTCTAATATCCACCTCTACGCCCTGCACTCCTTTGGTTCGCCCATTGTGTCTGAGAAACACTCTGCTTGCCCCCAGCTTGCTCAGTGCACGCCGGGCCAGGAATAAACGTCATCGCTGTGCCTCTTGTTTGTCTGCCTTCCCCTCTAGACTGCAAGCTCACTGAGGGAAGGGAATGCATCTGCTATATTGTAATAATAATAATGATGTCATTTATTAAGTGCTTACTATGTGCATTGCACTGCTCTAAGCGCTGGGAAGCTTACAATCAATCAATCGTATTTATTGAGCACTTACTGTGTGCAGAGCACTGTACTAAGCACTTGGGAAGTACAAGTTGGCAACATATAGATACTGTCCCTACCCAACAGTGGGCTCATAGTCTAGAAGGGGATCAGGTTGTCCCATGGGGGGCTCACAGTCTTAATCCCCATTTTCCAGATGAGGTAACTGAGGCACAGAGAAGTTATGTGACTTGCCCAAAGTCACACAGCTGACAATTGGTGGAGCTGGAATTTGAACCCATAACTTCTGACTCCAAAGCCCGGGCTCTTTCTGCTGAGCCACGCTGCTTCCCTTGTATGCTCCCAAGCACTTAGTACAGTGCTCTGCACACAGCCAGTACTCAATAACTATGATTGACTGACTTCCTCTTTGGACCCTCTTCTCTAGCCAAGAAAAACATCTGGTAACTGCAGATTCACCTTCCCGTGCATCCTCAGTGCCCCCCTAATAATAATAATAATAATATGATAATGGCATTTGTTAAGCACTTACTATGTGCAAAGCACTGTTCTAAGCCCCGGGGGGATACAAGGTGATCAGGTTGTCCCACGTGGGGCTTACAGTCATCATCCCCATTTTACAAATGCGGTAACTGAGGCTCTGAGACGTTAAGTGACTTGCCCAAGGTCACACAGCAGACATGTGGCGGAGCTGGGATTCGAACCCATGACCTCTGACTCCAAAGCCTGGGTTCTTTCCACTGAGCCACGCTGCTTCTCTGCCCTGGCCCCTCTCTGTACCCCAGTCATGCTGCCTCCCAAAGAAGTGGCACAAGTTGTCCTCTGCAACATCAAGGACTCATTCTGTCTTGCTTTCCACCAGCCCAGCGCCACGAGGCTTCCTTAAAACTGGGCAAAGTAGCCAATGCTGTGGCTTCGGACCTGCTGTGGACTCTGAATCAGTAACTCCTTACTGATTTTTGGCTTTATTCTTCATATCGTGCATTTGTTTTTGTCTCTTATGCTGCTAAATATTTTACTGTTTCATTGCTCTGAATGCCTCTGTCTTGGATTTCCTCCCCCGGCTTTCTTCGTAGATTGTGAACCTCTTGAGGAACAGATCTGTGTCTAATTCCCAATTGTAGACTCTTCCCAGAGCTTAGTACAGTCCTTTGCACACAGTAAGTACTTAATAAATAAATAAGCTAGCTCTCTTCCTCCCTTGTGAGCCCAATGTTGGGTAGGGACCGTCTCTATATGTTGCCAGCTTGTACTTCCCAAGCACTTAGTACAGTGCTCTGCACACTGTAAGCGCTCAATAAATACGATTGACTGACTGAATGAATACTGAGAGCTCACCTCCTCCAGGAGGCCTTCCCAGACTGAGCCCCCATTTTCCTCTCCTCCTCCCCATCCCCCCGGCCCTTCCTCCTTCCCCTCCCCACAGCACCTGTATATATGTCTGTACAGATTTATTACTCTATTTATTTTACTTGTACGTATTTACTAATCTATTTATTTTGTTAATGATGTGCACTTAGCTTTAATTCTATTTGTTCTGACGACTTGACACCTGTCCATATGTTCTGTTTGGTTGTCTGTCTCCCCCTTCTAGACTGTGAGCCCCTTGTTGGGTAGGGACCGTCTCTATATGTTGTCGACTTGTACTTCCCAAGCGCTTAGTCCAGTGCTCTGCACACAGTAAGCGCTCGATAAATATGATTGAATGAATGAATAAATACTTTAATAACTACTTAAGTACTTAAATAAATACTTAATAAATGGCCAATTCCTTTTTACCAGGGCTCATTTGTATTCTGGACTACAATTAAGATTCAAGACCTGAGAGACTGTTGGATCTTGTCTGAGCCCCAGTGACAAATCCCTATTCTGGATCTTGCTTATTTACAACTCAAACTACTGGATTTTCTTCTTCCTGGGCTTCTTAATCCATTTAACGGCTACTAGATGTCTCTATCAGACTTACCTTCTGGCCACCTTAATTGCATTAATCCATTTTTCGTTATTCCCACATCCATTCTGAATCAAATCAATTCTCTGGACCTCTGTTTTTGTTTCATCTAGACTTTCAGGGACCTTTAACAACTCTTGTTTTTTAAGCTCCCCAGGGGAAGAAAGATCCCTCTAGACTGTAAGCTCATTGTGGGCAGGGAATGTGTCTATTTATTCCTCTGTCGTACTCTCCCAAGCACTTAGTACAGTGCTCTGCACAATAAGCACTCAGTAAATACGACTGAATGATTGCATAAGGGCCATGTTTAATTCCTACATGTGTATTCTCTCCCAGTGCTTTGTAAAATGCTCTGCACACAAAAAATATGATTATTACTACTTTCCTTCTGCTACTGCCTCTATAATAATAATAGTAATAATGATGGTATTTGTTAAGTGCTTGCTATGTTTCAAGCACTGTTCTAAGCACTGGGGAAGATACAAGCTAGTCAGGTTGGACACAGTCCCTGTCCCATATGGAGCTCACAGTCTTAATCTCCATTTTAGAAGCAGCGTGGCTCAGTGGAAAGAGCCCAGGCTTTGGAATCAGAGGTCTTGGGTTCAAATCCTGCCTCCACCAACTGTCAGCTATGTGACTTTGGGCAAGTCACTTAACTTCCCTGTGCCTCAGTTCCCTCATCTGTAAAATGGGGATGAAGACTGTGAGTCCCCCCGTGGGACAACCTGATCACCTAGTAACCTCCCCAGTGCTTAGAACAGTGCTTTGCACATAGTAAGCACTTAACAAATACCATTATTATTATTACTATTGTTATTATTATTGTTATTATTATTAATAATAATAATAACAATAATAATAATATAGATGAGGGAACTGAGGACCAGAGAAGTGATGTGCCTTGCCCAGTGTCACCCAGCAGACATGGGTTGGAGCTGGGATTGAAACCCAGGTCCTTCTGTCTCCCAGGCCTGGGCTTTATCAACTAGGCCATGTATTTCCCACATCCCTCTTCTTTTAGAAGAGGTTAACACCATCCTAATTCTAGAAACAACTTCCTCCCTCAGTCTTAATCTACCACACTCTGTCCATCCTTAAACTCTGATCTTTAAAGATCAGAGCCACTCTCCTTCAGGAAAGCTTCCAGTAGGAAGAGAGATATTCAACCATTGCAACCTCTACCCCATCAGCAGATTTCCTGAAACATGCATCAACACCATTACCTGAGACTCATGAGAAGGTCACAGGATTTTCTCATTCTCCTTTACCTTCTCCTTCATCTACTGCTCTTGTCCTATAATCCACTAATTCATTCACATCTCCTTCTCTTCTCACATCCAGTCTCCTCTTTATAACCTTAGAACTTTACTTTTCTTTCACTCCCTCTCTCTCTCCGTTTGAGTTCCCCATGTCTTTCTCATAATAAAACTTTTCTGTTTTAACTCACCTCCCTGTCTCCCCTACAAAGCCATATCTCCTATCAATCAGTCACTCTAGCTCATTATGGGCAAGAAACATGTCCAGTAGCTCTGATGTATTGTGCTTTCCCCAACACTTAGTAGAGTGCTCTGCCTATAGTAAATCCTCCATAAATAACACTGATGGTAGTTTATTGAGTGCCTAATTTGTGCAGAGCACTGTGTACTTTCCTCAACACTTAGTAGAGTGCTCTGCCCATAGTAAACCCTCAATAAATACCCCTGATGATGGTTTATTGAGTGCCTAATTTGTGCAGAGCACTGTGTACTTTCTCCAACACTTAGTAGAGTGCTCTGCCCAAAGTAAACCCTCAATAAATACCACTGATGATGGTTTATTGAGTGCCTAATTTCTGCAGAGCACTGTACTAAGAAGTTAATAATAGCAATTGTGGTATTTGATAGAGTTTACTGTATTCATTCATTCAATCATATTTATTGAGCACTTACTGTGTGCAGAGCACTGGACTAAGCACTTGGGAAGTACAAGTTGGCAACATATAGAGATGGTCCCTACCCAAGAACGGGCTCACAGTCTAGAAGGGGGAGACAGAGAACAAAACCAAACATGTGGACAGGTGTCAAGTCGTCAGAACAAATAGAATTAACACTAAATGCACATCATTAACAAAATAGAATAGTAAATATGTACAAGTAAAATAAATATAGTAATAAATCTGTACAGGTGCTGTGGGGAGGGGACAGAGGTAGGGCAGGGGGATGGGGAGGAGGAGAGGAAAAAGGGGGCTCAGTCTGGGAAGGCCTCTTGGAGGAGGTGAGGTCTCAGTAGGGCTTTGAAGGAAGGAAGAGAGTTAGCTTGGCGGATGTGCGGAAGGAGGGCATTCCAGGCCAGGGGGAGGATGTGGGCCGGGGGTCGATGGTGGGACAGGCGAGAATGAGGTACAATGAGGCGGTTGGCGGCAGAGGAGCGGAGGGTGTGGGCAGGGCTGTAGAAGGAGAGAAGGGAGGTGAGGTAGGAGGGGACGAGGGGATGGACAGCCTTGAAGACGAGAGTGAGGAGTTTTTGCTTGATATGTAGGTTGACATGCAGCCCCTGGAGATTTCTGAGGAGGGGATTAACATGCCCAGAGTGTTTCTGCACAAAGATGATCCAGGCAGCAGTGTGAAGTCCTTGGCAGCATAGCTTATTGGAAAGAGCCCGGGCTTTGGAGTCAGAGGTCATGGGTTCAAATCCCGGCTCCCCACTTGTCAGCTGTGTGACTTTGGGTAAGTCACTTAACTTCTCTGGGCCTCAGTTACCTCATCTGTAAAATGGGGATGAAGACTGTGAGCTCCCCGTGGGACAACCTGATCACTTTGTAACCTCCCCAGCACTTAGAACAGTGCTTTGCACATAGTAAAGTGCTCAATAAATTCCATTATTATTATTATTATTATTATTAAGTATAGACTGAAGTGGGGAGAGACAAGAGGATGGGAGATCAGAGAGGAGGCTGATGCAATAATCCAGTCGGGATAAAATGAGAGATTGAACTAGCAAGGTAGCGGTTTGGATGGAGAGGAAAGGGAGGATCTTGGTGATGTTGTGGAGGTGAGACTGGCAGGTTTTGGTGACAGATTGGATATGATGGGTGAATGAGAGAGTGGAGTCGAGGATGACACCAAGGTTGCGGGCTTGTGAGACGGGAAGGATGGTAGTGTCGTCTAAAGTGGTGGGAAAATCACTTTGCTAAAACATGGGTTAGATAAAAGATAATCAGGTCAGACATAATTCCCTGTTCCACATGAGGCTCAAAGTCTAAGTAGGAGGGAGGACAGATATCGAAACCCCATTTTACAGTTGATGAAATTGAGGCAAATAGAAGCTAAGTGACTTGACCAAGGTTACACAGTGGGAAAGTTGCAGATTCAGGATTAGAACCCAGGTCTTCTGACCCCCAGGCCCATGCTCTTTCCACTAACCCACACTGCTTCTCAAGCACTTGGGAGAACACACTACAAGAGCACAACTACCACAGTTGTTAGACATGGGCCCTGCCCTCAAGGAACTTACTAAATTTAAAAGAGGAGCAAGCCATTAAAATAAAAAACCACTAAGGGAAGCAACTGAATGTTAGTATTTGTACATAAAGGTACATGACAGGGGGGAGTACTATCTAAATTATGTCAGAGTGAATTACTGTCAATTTAACAAATACCCCAATTACCACAATTATTATCTGATGAAAGGCTTAAAGGGGGTGAATGTAGAGTAAGGTTATGAACAGGCATTTCTCACTGGGTTCCTAGAAGCAAGCTTCATTCTTTGATTGGTCCTTGACATTAGGAGCTGAAATTTCATTAAAAGTTTCTTAGCGATGGAGCGGGGATTTGAGCCAGTGCCACCGCATCGCAGCAGAAGCTTTATTAAAATCCCCTTTTTCCCGGTAATGGTGAGATCGGAGTGGGACCAAGAGACGGTCTGAATGTTTCTGAAAGATCAAAATCAGTCTTCCCTGCCCCAAGGCCCTCTGCCCCTGCTTCAGGAGGAGTGTGGAACTAGGGCTGCTGTTTCTCCAAGCCTGCAGCTTCCCTAGATCCTCAGGGCACAGAACAACCTCGGCAGACACAGAGTAGGTGGAAGTTGGGGGGCCAGAGGGGTAGAATCAATCAATCATATTTATTGAATGCTTATTCATTCATTCATTCTTTCAATTGTATTTTTTGAGCGCTTACTGTGTGCCGAGCACTGTACTAAGCGCTTGGGAAGTACAAGCAGAATGATTATTACAGAATAATAATTACAAGCAGAATTAATTATTGAAAAGCAGCGTGGCTCAGTGGAAAGATCACGGGCTTTGGAGTTAAGGATCATGGGTTCAAATCCCAGCTCCGCCAACTGTCAGCTGTGTGACTTTGGGCAATTCACTTAACTTCTCTGTGCCTTGGTTACCTCATCTGTAAAATGGGGATTTTTTTTAATGGTATTTGTTAAGCGCTTACTATGTGCAAAGCACTGTTCTAAGTGCTGGGAGGATAAAAGGTGATCAGGTTGTCCCACGAGGGGCTCACAGTCTTCATCCCCATTTTAACTCTGAGCCCCCCCTATGGGACAACCTGAACACCTTGTAACCTCCCCAGCACTTAGAACAGTGCTTTGCACATAGTAAGCACTTAACAAATACCATCATCATTATTATTATTACAAGTTGGCAACATATAGAGACACTCCCTACCCAACAACGGGCTCACAGTCTAGAAGGGGGAGACAGACAACAAAACAAAACAGGACATCTCTACTTGGATGTCCTCCTCACTTCAACTCACCTCACACTTAACAAGTCCAAAACAGAATTCCTCAACGTCCCCCCAAACCCTGTCCACCCTGTGGCTTTCCCATCACTGTAGACAGCACCACCATCCTCCCTATCTCACAAGCCTGTAAACTTGGCATTATCCTTTAGACTTCCCAGCCCTTCCCAGACTGAGGCCCCTCCTTCCTCTCCCCCTCGCTCCCTCTCCATCCCCCCCGTCTTACCTCCTTCCCTTCCCCACAGCTCCTGTATATATGTTTGTACATATTTATTACTCTATTTATTTATTTTACTGGTACATATCTATTCTATTTATTTTATTTTGTTAATATGTTTGGTTTTGTTCTCTGTCTCCCCCTTCTAGACTGTGAGCCCACTGCTGGGTAGGGACTGTCTGTATATGTTGCCAACTTGTACTTCCCAAGCGCTTAGTACAGTGCTCTGCACACAGTAAGCGCTCAATAAATATGATTGATTGATTGATTGATTAGACTGTGGGCAGGATATGTAATCATAGTACTTGTTAAGGGTTTAACTATGTGCCAAACATTACTCTGCCAACCCTGTTATACTTTTATACAGTGTATAGTACAGTGGTCTCCCCACAGTAAGTGCTCGATAAATATGATTGACTGATTATCCTTAACTCATCTCTCTCATTCAACCTACATATCAATCAACCAATCGTATTTGAGTCTGTGTGCAGAGCACTGTACTAAGAGAGTACAAAGACAGTGAGCCTGTTGTGGGCATGGATTGTCTCTAAATTACTCTATTTATTTTACTTGTATATATTTACTATTCTATTTATTTAGTTAATGATGTGCATCTAGTTTTATTTCTGTTTGTTCTGATGACTTGACACCTGTGCACGTTTTGTTTTGTTGTCTGTCTCCCCCTTCTAGACTGTGAGCCCGTTGTTGGGTAGGGACCATCTCTATATGTTGCCAACTTGTACTTCCCAAGTGCTTAGTACAGTGCTCTGCACACAGTAAGCGTTCAGTAAATACGACTGAATGAATGAATATTGTTCTTTCCAAGCAGTTAGTAATAATAATAATAATAATAACAGTTTTAGTATTTGTTAAGCACTTACTATGTACCAAGAATTCATTCATTCAATCATATTTATTGAGCTCTTACTGTGTGCAGAGCACTGTACTAAGCACTTGGGAAGTACAAGTTGGCAACATATAGAGACAGTCCCTACCCAACAACAGGTTCACAGTCTAGAAGGGGAAGACAGACAGCAACACAAAACATGTTCGAAATGCTGGGGGAGATCCGAGGCAATCAGGTTTCCCCACATGGGGCTCACAGTCTTCATCCCCATTTTACAGATGAGGGAACTGAGGCACAGAGAAGTGAAGTGACTTGACCAAAGTCACACAGCTGACAAGTTGCGGAGCTGGGATTAGAACGCATGGCCTCAGACTCCCAAGCCCGTGCTCTTTCCACTGAGCCACGCGGCTTCTCTAGTACAGTGCTCTGCACACCGTAAGAGCTCAATAAATGGGAAGGAATGAATGCAAGAGTTGGTGGACACATTCCCTGCCCACAATGAACATATACACAAAACTGCACACAGTAAGCGCTCAATAAATACGATTGATTAATATACAGTCTGTCGGGAAATGCTGTCAATTCTATCATCATGGCATCTCTAGAACCCACCCTTTCCTCCCCAACCAAACTGTTACTGTGCTAATCCAAACACTTCCCATATAGAGAAGCAGCATGGCTCAGTGCAAAGAGCATGGGCTTGGGAGCCAGAGGTCATGGGTTCAAATTCTGGCTCCACCACATGTCTGCTGTGTGACCTTGGGCAAGTCACTTAACTTCTCTTCCAGACTGAGCCCCTTCTTTCCTCTCCCCCTCATCCCCCTCTCCATCCCCCCGTCTTACCTCCTTCCCTTCCCCACAGCACCTGTATATATGTATATATGGTTGTACATATTTATTACTCTATTTATTTATTTATTTATTTTACTTGTACATTTCTATCCTACTTATTTTATTTTGTTGGTATGTTTGGTTCTGTTCTCTGTCTCCCCCTTTTAGACCGTGAGCCCACTGTTGGGTAGGGACTGTCTCTATGTGATGCCAATTTGTACTTCCCAAGCGCTTAGTACAGTGCTCTGCACATAGTAAGCGCTCAATAAATACGATTGATTGATTGATTGATTGATTCTCTGAGCCTCAGTTCCCTCATCCGTAAAATGGGGATTAGGACCGTGAGCCCAGAGCACTGTTCTTACCACTTGGGAGAGTATAATATAACAGACTTAGAGGACACATCCCCTGCCTTCAAGAAGCTTCCAGTCTAGAGGACCGTCTTCTATCTCTCTAGACTGTAAGTTCATTGTGGGCAGGGAATGTGTCCACCAACTATGTTATTCTCCAAGTGCTTTCCTCTCCCCCTCTTCCCCCCATCCCCCCCACCTTACCTCCTTCCCCTCCCCACCGCACCTGTATATATGTATATATGTTTGTACGTATTTATTACTCTATTTATTTATTCATTCTATTTGTACATATTTATTCTATTTATTTTATTTTGTTAATATGTTTTGTTTTGTTGTCTGTCTCCCCCTTCTAGACTGTGAGCCCGCTGTTGGGTAGGGACCGTCTCTATATGTTACCGACTTGTACTTCCCAAGCGCTTAGTACAGTGCTCTGCACACAGTAAGTGCTCAATAAATACAATTGAATGAATGAACAGTGCTCTGCACACGGTAAGCACTCACTAAATAATGATTGATTAATTGATTGCCTTCCTTCTATCCACTCTGTCTTCCAACTAGATTTTCCAGACTCATACCACTGAGGGCACTTCCCCCCATCCCCCTCACCCTCTTCTAAGCTTCCCTGGAGCCCGTCAACCCGGAGAAACACCACCTTTTATAGTGACTGATATTTTCCAAAGCTCTTTTGGGTCTGTCGGCCTCACCATCTACTCACCCACCTAACCTGTCACTCCACACCACCAATCAATGGTATTTATTGAGTGCTTATGGTTTTCAGAGTGTGGTACTAAATGTTTGGAAGAGTCCAATACAATGGACTTGGTAGACATATTCCCTGTCCACAAGGAGCTTACTGTCTAAAAGAGGAGCTTTCAGGTGGGCTTTACTCTTCTCCACCTGTGACTCTCCTCCCCATTCATTTCCCAGATTATGTCCACCCGACCTTGACCTTTCTCTGTCCAGTTGTCACTCTGGGCCACACTCTCCATCCAATAAGACACCAAACTCTTGCGTTTCTTCTCTCTCTCTCTCTCTCTCTCACTCTCCAGGACCACATTCTCCTCTAACTTCTCTGCCATCTGTGCCTGCCCCTTCCCTGGCATTATTTTGTCTTCACCCCATCTTCCTATATGGGTCTTCCTTTCTTCCCTCTATCTTTCTCAGTCTGGTTTCTCTCCTTAGACATTTTTCTTCTTTCTCTCAGTGTTTTCAGCCTCTGTGCCTTTAGTGTACAGTCTATGTTGGGGCCAAGCCCTCATCACAATTAACAATAGTTGATATATTTGATATAGAGAAGCAGCGTGGCTCAGTGGAAAGAACCCGGGCTTTGGAGTCAGAGGTCATGGGTTCAAATCCCGGCTCTGCCAACTGTCAGCTGTGTGACTTTGATGGAGTCACTTGACTTCTCTGTGCCTCAATTACCTCATCTGTAAATGGGGATTAAGACTGTGAGCCCCCCGTGGGACAACCTGATCATCTTTTAACCTCCGCAGCGCTTAGAACAGTGCTTTGCCCACAGTAAGCGCTTAATAAATGCTATTATTATTATATTTGTCAGACTCCTTTATTTTGATTCTAGGAGACATTGTCTTGCTTTATCAGAGCTTTCAGAGCCAAGACCATATTTAGTCTATATTTTGGAAACCCCTGACGGGCCCTTCTCTAAACCTTCCAACATGCTCCAAAGGTAGCTTCAGAAATTTTGAACATGAGTGAACATAATTTTCCAGTACTGCAAAGAAGGTTTGTGTCCTTTATGTTTGAACTGGCAAAGGTAATAAAAGACTGTCAAATATTATCCCAACTAACATAGCATAAAGGCATTTGTTTTTGGCGGAAGAACAGTTCATTAGTCTAATGCATATCTTTTTGGAAGACAAATCACTTCTAAATGGTTGTCTTTCAGATTCACATAATTATCTAAACTAAATTAACACTATGAACTTGATCACGATTGCCAAATCTGAAGGTCTTCTCTTGTTTTGTGGAAGAAATAGGAGCTAATTTATCCTCTCACAAGGCCTGCATCTCTAATCACTTTCTAATTTGGCTCAACCTTTTGGCCTACAGACTGCGGACGTCTTTTAATACATCCACTCCCAAAGAGGGAAAAGCAGTGTTTACCTAGGACCAACTGTTTGTTTATGGCTCACCTTCACATCTGACTTATCTATTCATGTCACTAAAGACTTTCTTCATCAAACAGCTATAAGATGGCCAAGGAAAAAGGGATCCAGATTCAGATAATGGAGATGGATATGCAAGAAAATAAAGTTCTAGTCATCCATTCATTTCCTTTTAATCTAGTTAATAACGACAATAATGTAATATATTGCTGATTATGTTACCAAAAACGTATTTGTCCTTCGCAGGTTTTCTAATGTGCAGCCCACTTTCCAATGTTTAATGCAGTCCATTCACAAGAAAGAAATTGACCTGCGTGCCTTATTGTTCTACAATTGGAGCAAAGTAGCACTCCCTTAAGGGACTCCATTCTGGTATGATGAAAGGACTTTGAATGATGATTAAAGACAGAGATGCATAAAGAGCATCAAACTCCACATTTCTAAATCTCTTGCTAAAGCATTGGCCTTTTCTTGTTCGGTATTTGTTGGAGGCAGTGATGCATAGCGGGAAGAGCTGGGGCCTGGCAATCCCAACTCTGCTTCTGCTGTGTTGTGTGACCTTGGGCAAGTCATGTAACCTTCGCAGTACCTCAATTTCCTCATATGTAAAATGGGGAGAAGATACCCAGTCTCCCTCTCTCTCTGATTATGATCCCATGTTCAACGGGGGCCCTATCTGTTCTGATAATCTTTCATCTACTGTAATCAATCCACCCATCAGTGGCATTTATTGATCACACTGCATGGAAAGGACTGTACTTTTTGTTTGGGAAAATATAATAGAGGAAGTAGGCATGACCACTACCTCTTAAAGAACTTCCTATCTAACTGGGAAAATAAATGATGGAGTTTAACGGGGTTGTTTGAAATAGGTTATACACTTAATAAATATAATAAAATAATAATTTATTACAGCATTAAAAGCTAAATGAAACTGAAATACGTCCAAAGGACATCACAGGCCAATGGGTTGTAAATGCTCACTAAGATCATGATATTATAAAAAAGTCAGAAGTTAATTAGCTTTAAGTGCCTCAGATGATCGAGATGTCTATTGTTTGTAGTTCGACTTTGAAGTTCTGGATGATATAAATTGAAAGCCTTCTGATTTTCTGGTCGTTTGAAGAATTCCAAATCAGTCAATAGATGGCAAATAAAAAAAAAAAAAAACTAATCCATCATGCAAATTGCAGGCATTTGTCCAAAAACAATTAGTGTTCCAGTTCCCAGTATTATCAGCAACGTTTCTACACAACCACTTTAAAAATGCACATCTACTGATGGATGTGCTTTTATCTGAACTCCATTTCGCATACAGATACATTGATCCTCTGAGATTTGAAATAACAGGCAGGGGCAATAAACTCCAACTCTAATCTGAAAATTTAAGACTTTTCCCAGCACATGTCCACTGAGTGAAGAAATACAAATCATCTAATGACCTCGCACTGGTCCATAGAGCCGGGCTGGTGAAGTTCCTTACAACGTTTCACAGAAGCTTTAGCATAACTATCGAACAATTCCCAGTCAGTAATAGTTATCATGCTCCGACTGGAAATGGAGTGCCAAACTAGCATTTGAGAGAGTACGATAGAGGTAAAACACATGATCTCTGCCCTCAAGGAGCTTACAATCTAACAGGCATAGCAAGTACATGGCTGAATAATAAGTGCCTAAATAGTAGATATGTAAATTAATATGAGCAAAAATGCCACGAGTGTCTAAGGGCATTTTTGCCAAGCAGGGATCTGGGGAAGTAGGTTGTCTGAAGAAGGGGATTTTCAGGAGGAGGCGGAAAATGGGGAGACCTTTGGTATGGTGGCAGATCTGGAGTGGAGAGATTTCCAGCAGGGGGAAGAGAAGTGAACAAGAGGTCAGAGGTGGGATTAAACAAGGCGGTCAGAACACAGCACAGAAGGTTTTATATACATTTTCATCATAATTCAGACGATGAGGATGCATATAATTCAGCTATTTGCCCAAAATGAAGGTTTCAAAACATTCCAGTTATTGGGTTCTTATCTCTTTGTGCTTATATTTCTCTTTGCTGAAGAAGGACAATGACAGCCGAGGATTCTGGTTTTGAGTTTGTGAGATTCAGAAACAATTTGATCACACGTTAAAGGTGGAAGAGAAGACCAGGCCTTAGTCTAAGTCTCCATCAGATTTAGGGGGGAGAGAAAGAGTTGGGGCAGACCACCATGTTAAGACTCTTTGCTTCCAACATTGAGTTTGCCTGCCAAACCCCAAAAGGTTTCCTCCTGTTCAGTGACCAGCCTTGATAAGCCCAAATCCAATGGTGGCAAAAGTTGTTGTATGTGGAAATCTGTCCAAATTGCTTCCAGAAGTTGGAGGAATTCATGTCAAATTCATGGCGATTCTAGGAAGGAGGTGAAGATTCAAGACCCAGGAAAATTAGATTAATATGCCCACCACCTTTTACCTGACATCTGCATTTATATTTCTGGTCTACACTTCAAACAGATATTGCCAGGAGTATTTTAAATGAGTCCTCCATTTTTCAGTGTCATATTTGATATAAGAGGATTTTAATGTAAGAGAAAATTTTAAGGGGAAGACTAATTTTTTAATTCGATGGAATTATTTTCATTTGCATTCCTAGTGATTATTTATGACTATTATAAGTAATTAGGAGTTGTAGGTTTGTCGATATAATGTAAAAGCTTATTGACATTAGTTGAACCATATTTTCAGCAGGGAATTGATATGGTTGATACAATGCAGATATAATAATAGATATGAGAGCTATGTTTTTTTGACCCTTTGATAAAATACTTTTATTAATTTTATACATCTTTTCATCATCCTTTAAACATAGTCAAATTCACAGTTAGCATTCCCACTGTGGTTTAGTACAGTAAACAAGCTCTTGACTTAAACAGCATATTAGATCTATGTATTTAGTGATAACCTTTGATAGCTCTTCTCATAAATCAAGTAGAGTTATGGCAATTTGTCTATTGCCAGTTGAGTTGTAGAACACATTATAAATCATGAATTATTGTTTTTATGCCCTCAATGTTGAAGTTTCCAGAATATTTAGCCATTAGAGTTCTGTATTTGACATTAGGAAAGCAACCAATACAAATTCCTTTTCGGGGATTCTCCCACATATAGCTCCCTAACTGTTCATAGATGAAAAATGATCAACTTACATTGATTCTTCCAGAATATCATTACAGAATTTCTGGAGGTCCTGCTGCAATAATTAATGATGATAATAATAATAATAATATGCATATGTATGTAAACTGGTTCATTGGTCACTCATCTCTAAGGCACTAATATTTGGAGCATATTTGACTTAAATGTTTTTCTGGAGGCCATGAGGAACACTCAGACCGTTAATACTGTGAAGGTTTATCTGCTAAGAATAAAATCCATATTCGAGAGGCAGTGTTGTCTAGTGAAAAGAGCGCAGAGTTGGAATTCAAGAGACCTGGGTTCTAATCCCAGTTTCGTGACTTGCCTGCTTTGTGATTTTTAAGCTTCAATTTACTCATCTGTAAAATGGGGATGAAATAATGGGGATTCAATGCCTGTTGTCCTTGCCCCTTAGATTACGAGCCTCAAGAGGGACAGGGACTTGTTTGATCTGACTGTATCTACCCCAGACTTAGTTCAATGTTTGACTCACAGTAAGCACTTAATAAACACTACAATTACATTATCATCATTCTATTGGAGGAACGCATCAAAGGTACATTGTAACTACCAAAAAAACTATCCAGGCATTTCTAAAGAATCCATCATCCTGACATGTAAGAGCAGATGATTAAAAAAAAACCTCCAGTGGTTGAAGAGAATCCAAAATGTAAATACTAGTGATGCATCTTGTAAAGAAAACTGACACTGGAGAGGAGATCTGACTCTGTATCTTTTTTATCTAACATTTTGGAACTGCACGGTCTACTTCATTACTTGTTTTGGCTAAAAGTAAGGGCATCTGTTAAGTCATACACATAAAACAAAGGTACTGCCTACTGGCATGTGAAATTCTAATCTATATTTTTATGAAACCGTTCTCACATTATGTGCTCGGCAGCATAAATAATAAAGCATGATACTTGGGCAATTTTACATTTAGGGTATTAGTAAGTAACGGCAAAAACCACCCTTATCCTCGTTCAATAAAAACTACCGAGCCTTTTCATGAAAGATGATTGCAATATCCAGTGGCCTGCATATACCATAAAAATCCATAACTCATCGAAATTTGAGCTATTTTCTCTTAAGATGCAAGACCATTTTGCTCAAACACTGACATGATATTAAGCATTCGCAGCATCAGATTGAGTTTAAAAACAGCCCCTGTAAAACTCTGGCTTCCATTCAACTTGATTGAAATATTTTTGGAAGACAATCTACTCAGCACCGAGCTGAAAGAGGTCTTTCAGAAGAGACTTTCAAGATACGCACATTGTGTCCGAGTACTTGAGCTACTTTGGATCGATTTTTCTGAAAAGCCTTGTTCCTCCTCTGAAATTGATTCATGATAACAGCCTCCATTTGGGTCAAACAGTATTTAACCGCTTGTAAATTTTAATTAAATGATTTGTCACTTTGAACGCGTAGTTTGTCATCTTGCAGGTAAGCGATGTGTCTTTATCAGAAAATGACTCAGGGGAAGGCATTCATCTAATCTGTCATTTCAACACCCATTAGGATCATTTGGTAGCTGAAACGGGATAGAGCTGAGAATTTGTAAAACAGAGTGCTCTGCTTTTAGTAAGAAGGATCACATTGTACACTATTAAAAAACATAATTTGTTCCATAATTAAATTCTAATAACTCTTCTACTCCCGGTCATTTTTCATTAACGGACATTTAACGGGTTGAGAAGAGCAACTCTTCTGGGGGCAGTTAGCATTTCTAACAAATGAGGCAAAAATGTGTGGGGACATGTGTGTTGCAACCCTATAGGGATGAACGGCATCAGAATCGTAGGGGAGCCTTTCATCAGAAGCAGCTAAATCACTGCCCATCCACCAGAGACCCTGTCGAGATGCTGGCTAATGCAGTCCTGGATACCTTGAGACAGATTCTGAGGGGAGAAATGATGAATTGGGTTTTAAATTAATTTTCCTAGTGCAAACGCTGCAAAAAAACAAACCACCCCCATATGAAAAAAGTGGTTATCCTGCAGAGAACCCTCTAATATTTGACTTTGATATTTTTGTCTTCCACAATGAGGTAGCCTAGTGGAAAGAGCACAGCCCTGGGAGTCAGAGGATATGGGTTCTAATCCTGGCTCTGTCACATGTCTGCCTTGTGACTTCACTTCTCTGTGCCTCAGTTCCCTCATCTATAAAGACTGTACTCCCCACTTGGGACAATGGACTGTGTCTAACCTGATTACCTTATTTCTACCCCAGTGCTTAGAACAGTGCTTGACACATGAGTAAGTGCTTAACAAATACCATAATAATAATACCAATAATGGCTATTATTAGTATTATTATTATTCTCCAAAGATTGCATAGTGCCCATGATACACTCTCAGCTCTAGTTTAACTGGCACTTTTATTTTTAAACCTAGAAAAAGAAACAAAGTCCACATACTGAATATAGGAGAGTTTCCAAGGTGTCCAGTGAAACTGGATGAAGCAATGGCCAAAGTACCTCAAAAACAGCAACCTAATCACAGCAAGGCCCTGAACCAGAAATGAACCTTTTTAACTGTAACTGACTTAGAAAAAACCTTTGCAAAGGTGTGCGGGCCTCCCCCTGCCCCAACCCCTTCACATTCTTTGGATAAATTAGTCTTGCGTACAATTTTAAAAATCACCTGGACCCCAAATTTCAATTCCTCCCCAATGTATTCCAACCATATTTGTCAAAATCCTCCTTCTACATTACCCGTACACAATCCCTTTAATAGTGAGCGTTTATCCCATCTGTGTGGACATGGCTGAAACCCTGATATTTGAAGATACTTCTTTTCCAAGAGGCCTTCCCTGACTAGGCCCTCCTTTTCTCTTCTCCCACTCTCGTCTGTGTCATCCTGACTTGCTCTCTTTATTCATCTCCCCTCCCAGCACCACACTTCTCACGTAAAGATCTATAATTCATTCATTTATATTAATATCTGTCTCCCCTTCCAAACTGTAAGCTCCTTGTGGACAGGTACTGTGTCTGATTATTGTTATATTGTACTCTTCCAAACACTTAGTACAGGGCTCTGCATACAATTAGTGCTCAGTAAATACAACTGATTGAAGTGTGACCAGTAAGCATTCCATATGGTGGAGATGCAAAGATATGTGCCCTCCTGGCAGTCCTTTGGGCTAGTTTTGATTCCACTTATTGCTCTGATCATTGTGAAGACTCTAAGTAATCAAAAACACCCCTCTTCTGATTGCTGCGCACCTAGTAGGGTGGTTGGGCAGTGTCATCATCATCACCAATCGTATTTATTGAGCGCTTACTGTGTGCAGAGCACTGCACTAAGCGCTTGGGAAGTGCAAGTTGACAACATCTAGAGACAGTCCCTACCCAACATTGGGCCATTTCAACTAGCCATTGTGTAGTTGTTTAGGCAGCTGGCTTTCATCCATTTACCTCCTGTATCCCTCTCTGTCCATCAGTGTTAATAACAATAATAATGATAAAACTAACGATAAGAGCAGTGTCGCTATGAGCACTGCCTCCATGAAGCGGCATTATGTTTCGCTGCTTCAATGGTGAGGATCCTTCTCTACTATTTGGGGTTGGGTCCAACTTATAGGTAACACTGTGGAAGCTGCTGGAGAGGCAAATGTGTCTTTTGGGCTTGGGAGCCAGAGGTCATGGGTTCTAATCCCGGCTCCAAATCCCGGGTCCGCCACTTGTCAGCTGTGTGACTTCGGGGAAGTCACTTAACTTCTCTGTGACTCAGTTACCTCATCTGTAAAATGGGGATGAAGACTGTGAGCCCCACGTGGGACAACCTGATCACCTTGTATCCTCCCCAGTGCTTAGAACAGTGTTTTATACATAGTAAGCGCTTAACAAATGCCATTGTTATTATTATTATATTGGGGAAGCAGCGTGGCTCAGTGGAAAGAGCATGGGCTTTGGAGTCAGACATCATGGGTTCAAATCCCGGCTCTGCCAAGTGTCAGCTGTGTGACTTCGGGGAAGTCACTTAACTTCTCTGTGCCTCAGTTACCTCATCTGTAAAATGGGGATTAAAACTGTGGGCCCCCCTTGGGACAACCTAATCACCTTGTAACCTCCCCAGCGCCTAGAACAGTGCTTTGCACATAGTAAGTGCTTAACAAATACAATTATTATTATTATTATTATTATTATTATTATTATTGTAAGCTTGTTGTGGACAAGGGATGGGTCTACCAACTTTTTTGCATTGTACTCTCTCCACTGCTTAGTACTCTGTACACAGTAAGCATTTAATAAATACCTTAGACTGACATGCGACAAAGAGGTTTCAAGCCATGCAGTTGCTAACTAAAGATTTGCTGTCTGATACAGATTTCAATAGTTTGCTGACTCAGTCTGACATCCTGGAAGCTGTAGCCCCTCTAAGGACAGCCTCAGCAGACAAAGGAGCATATTGATCAGAATTTTTTTTTCCACTAAAAAAGTTAAGTGAAGAAAAAAAATACGAGATTGCCTTCTGCTCACAATTTATATTACCATGAGATAAAGAATGGACTGATTCCAATACTACTATATTTTCATACTCCTTACATTTTATATTTTGCTAGTGACTGCGTTTTCCATTAATTAGGCAGGGCAACCACAATAATAATCATTGTGATATTTGTGAAACGTTTACAATATAATGATTATATTATCATAATAAAATCATTATACAACATATATATTATTATTATTATTATATTTGTGAAGTGATTATTTATAATGCGTCAGACAGGGTACTAAGTGCTTGGATAGGTACAAAGTAAGCAGACTGTACACAGACCCTGTCCACATAGGACTTAAAGGCTAAGTGGAAGGGAGAACAGATACTGAACCCCCATTTTACAGATGAGGAAACTGAGTCACAGAGAAATGAAGTAACTTGCCCAAGCTCACCCAGCTGGCAAGCTTTGAAGCCGAGATAAGAAATCAGGTCCTCTGACTTTCACACTGCTTCTCATCAGGGTTTTTTGAGGGCTGGTATTTTTTCTATATCCTGTATCCCCTATTTGACCATAAGCCCTTTGAGATCTGTATCTTCTTGTTTCTTTTGTCATTTCCTATTAAACCCAGTGCAAAGCTCCACACACAGAGAAAAATCAGAGGAGGAGGCTTTGTACATATTTATTACTCTATTTATTTATTTATTTTACTTGTATATATCTATTTATTTTATTTTGTTAGTATGTTTGGTTTTGTTCTCTGTCTCCCCCTTTTAGACTGTGAGCCCACTGTTGTATAGGGACTGTCTCTCTATATGTTGCCAATTTGTACTTCCCAAGCGCTTAGTACAGTGCTTTGCACATAGTAAGCGCTCAATAAATACGATTGATGATGATGATGAGGCACTCAACAAGCTGATTTGTATGCCAATCAATTAACCAATCACATTTAATGAGTGCTTACTGTGTGTAAAGCACTGTACTCAGTGGTTGGGAGAGTATAAAATAAGGGATTTGAAAGAGATTTTCCTTGCCTGCAAGGAGCTTTCAAATATGGTCTAGGGTGACCATTCAGAGCTGGGGAAGGAGAGGTATCTCATAAGCCAAATGTTTTGTTTTGGATGACTTTAAATAACAATAGAAGACTTTCTGGCCTTTCATTCTTCTGAGGGTTAGGAGGAGTTTGCAAGACACTAAGTTGTCAAGTATCTACCAAAGACTTCTACTTTGTTTCCCAACCATCTACAGCCTCTGCCTTAAAAAGCGCTGAGACCCTTTGTCCTCTACAGTTTGAAGAAGCAATTTAGCACTTTGATCAATCTTTCAATCCATTTGATTGAGCGCTTACTATATGCGGAGCACGGTTCTAAGCACTTGGGAGACATAGTTTAGCCAGCGCGACAATCACAATATAGTTACGGATGGCAGGAAGAAGAGAATGATGGAAAGAGGCAGGGAGGAGTAAGTGCTTAAATAGTAGAGTATGTAGATGATATGTGCAGAATCACTACCTATGGTGTTAGTGTCTTAGGGCAGGGTTGGTGCTATAATGCTGAGATTATGGACCCTTGTCAGGACTCTTTTGAACTACCAGTAAACCAGAAAAGTCAACCAGCCAAGTCAGGGAATCAAAGAATGTCTGTCACAATCATTACAAGACACAGTATGATCATTTTAATCATATGCTATGCTAAGTATAGCATCTTTTTCTTTCCTGTTTCACAAATGAGGAAAGCAAGGCACAGAGAATTGGAGTGATTTGAAGGCTCTACCAGTAACATCATTATGATTCACCATCCTTTACTGTGCCAAAGCTCGGTGAATCCCACTGGAGTTTGTTTCTTCCTACTAATCACAAGAATTTCAGTATCATTTTCTCTAGCCTGAGGAGGAAAGAGTCCAGCATTGGAAACCACTATAAGACACATTCTTAGGAGTCAATGAACAGGGCAGACCTATAATCTGTTGCATAATCTCCCCCTCCTCCCCGTCCCCATCCATTGTTGTATGTTGTATGTACAACATACAAATTGTATGTTATGCTGCCAATTTGTACTTCCCAAGTGCTTAGTACAGTGCTCTGCACATAGTAAGCGCTCAATAAATAAATACAATTGATGAAGTACAACTTGTACTTCCCAAGCACTTAGTAGAGTGCTCTGCACATAGTAAGCGCTCAATACGATTCAATGAATGAATGAATAAATCACCCCTACTTTACCTCCTTCCCCTCCCCACAGCACCCATATATATGTATATATGTTTGTATGTATTTATTACTCTATTTATGTATTTATTTTATTTGCACATATTTATTCTATTTATTTTATTTTGTTAATATGCTTTGTTTTGTTGTCTGTCTCCCCCTTCTAGACTGTGAGCCCGCTGTTGGGTAGGGACCATCTCTATATGTTGCCAACTTGTACTTCCCAAGTGCTTAGTACAGTGCTCTGCACACAGTAAGTGCTCAATAAAAACGATTGAATGAATGAATGTTGCTTAACTGAATTCCATCTGTTCATCTAATTTATGTTATCTAAATATTTTTATTGTACCAATAAAACTTGTACCCAGTGTACCAATGCTACAAAAAATGAAAGCACATGTACTAACTGCATGAGTATTTTAGATCACCCTAAGATTTTAATGTGATATTTGTTAGTTTTTCTGGAGTTCCCAAGAATCACCATTTGGTCCATTTTAAAGACTAATTCTGTTGTTTAGTTTATTCAACCTTTGTCAACCACAGTCAACTAGTACCAATGAGAGTATTAGAAATATTTGCACATTTCAGGTACCAAGCATTTCAGAAATGTGCTCTGCAACCAAACAGCTTGGGTTAATGGAAAGAGCACAGGCTTGGGAGTCAGAGGTTGTGGGTTCTAATCCCGGCTCCACCACTACTGGACTGCTCTACCAAACTTATTCAATTTTTTCATTCCTCCCCAACTGAATTTCTAGCTGTATCCTGCTCTCAACTCTCCTTTGTCCAATTCAGTGTCTCTGTCAGCTTCCGTGCCCCTTCAAATCCACTAGACTACATCCCTCCTTATCTTCAAGGTCCTCTTGAAAAATCACCTCAAGTGAGCCCGTTGTTGGGTAGGGACCGTCTCTATAAATTGCCAAATTGTACTTCGAAAGTGCTTAATACAGTGCTCTGCACACAGTAAGCACTCAATAAATACGATTGAATGAATGAATGAATCAACCAGACTATTCATTGCATTTATTTATCCATTCGTTCACTTTACTTCTTGGCACTCTTTTGCTGCTAGCAGGTATATTTGATATGCCCCTATTTCCATGATAAGAATGCAAATAATAATTATGGTATTTGTTAAGCACTTACTATGTGCCAAGCACTTTTCTAAGCACTGGGGTAATAATAATAATAATAATGATGATGGTATTTGTTAAGTGCTTACTATGTGCGAAGCACTGTTCTAAGCACTAGGGAATACAATAATAATAATAATAATAGCATTTTTTAAGTGCTTACTATGTGTCAAGCACTGTTGTAAGCACTGGGGTAATAATAATAATGATGGTATTTGTTAAGCGCTTACTACACACAAAGCACTGTTTAAGCACGGGGGGGATACAATAATAATAATAATAATAATAATAGCATTTGTTAAGTGCTTACTATGTGCCAAGCACTGTTCTAAGCACTGGGGTAATAATAATAATAATAATAATAATATTTGTTAAGTGCTTACTATGTGCAAAGCACTGTTCTAAGCACTGGGGAGGATACAAGGTAATCAGGCTTTCCCATGTGGGGCTCACAGACTTAATCCCCATTTTACATATGAGATAACTGAGGCACAGAGAAATTAAGTGACATGCCCAAAGTCACACAGCTGACAAGCGGCAGAGCCGGGATTAGAACCCATGACCTCTGGCTCCCAAGCCCGGGCTCTTTCCACTGAGCCATACTGCTTCCCCACAAGGTGATACAAGGTGATCCGGTTGCCCACATGTGGCTCACAGTCTTTCTCCCCATTTTCTAGATGAGGGAACTGAGGCCCAGAGAAGTTAAGTGACTTGCCCAAAGTCACACAGCTAACAAGCAGTGGGGCCAGGATTAGAACTCATGAACTCTGAGTCCCAAGCCTGGGCTCTTGCCACTGAGCCACGCTGCTTCTGTAGATAGAAGAGTGTTGATAGAAGATAAAATCTAGTAGATACAAAGTAATCCGGTTGTCCTATGTGGGGCTCACAGTCTTAATCCCCATTTTGCAGATGAGGAAACTGAGGCACAGAGAAGTTAAGTGACTTGCCCAAAGTCACACAGCTGACAAGCGATGGAGCGGGAATTAGAACCAATGACCTCTGACTCCCAAGCCCGGGCTCCTTCTGCTAAGCCACGCTGCTTCTCTAATGCATTGTCAAATGGTCTCTGCCTGCCTCCCCTATTTAATTATAAACTCTTCAAGGTCAGGGACCATGTTTGTCATTAATAATAATGATCACTGAGGTAAAAAGCAGCATGGCACAGTGGATGGAGCAAGAGTCTGAGAGTCAGAAGGTCCTGGGTTCAAATCCCAGTTCCACACTTGTCTGCTGTGTGAACTTGAGCAAGTCACTTAAGTTCTCTGTGCCTCAGTTACATCATCTGTAAAATGGGGATAGAGACTGTGAGTCTCACGTCGGACAGGGACTGTGTCCAACCCAATTTGCTTTTATCCATCTCACCGCTTAGTAAGCACATTCATTCAATCATATTTATTGCATGCTTACTCTGTACAGAGCATTACTACTAAGTGCTTGGGAGAATACAGTGTTGAGAATGCAGCGTGACTCAGTGGAAAGAGCACAGGCTTGGGAGTCAGAGGTCCTGAGTTCTAATCCTGGCTCTGCCACTTGTTAGCTGTGTGACTTTGGGCAAGTCACTTAACTTCTCTGTGCCTCAGTGACCTCATCTGTAAAATTTGGATTAAAACTGTGAGCCGCATATGGGGCAACCTGATTACCTTGTATCCCCCCTAGTGCTTAGAGCAGTGCTTATCTTCCCTCCTAACCCCTGTCCTCTCCCTGACATTCCCGTCACTGTGGACAGCACTACCATCCTTCCCATCTCACAAGCCCACAACCTTGGTGTCATCCTTGAATCCGCTCTCTCATTCAACCCACACATCCAATCCGTCACCAAAACCTGCCGGTCTCACTTCCACAACATCACCAAGATCCTCCCTTTCCTCCCCATTCAAACCACAACCCTGTTGGTTTAATCTCTCATCCTATCCCAACTGAATTACTGCATCAGTCTCCTTTCCAATCTCCCATCCTCCTGTCTCTTCCCGCTTCAGTCTATACTTCACTCTGCTGCCCTGTTCATCTTTCTACAGAAATGCTCTGGGCATGTCACTCCCCTCCTCAAAAATCTCCAGTGGTTGCCTGTCAACCTTTGATTCAGGCAAAAACTCCTCACTCTCGGCTTCAAGGCTGTCCATCTCCTCGCCCCCTCCTACCTCACCTCCCTTCTCTTCTTCTCCAGCCCAGCCGGCACACTCTGCTCCTCTGCCACTAACCTCCTCACTGGGCCTCTTTCTCGCCTGTCCCACTGTTGACCCCCAGCCCATGTCCTACCTCTGGCCTGAAACGCCCTCCCTCCACATATCTGTGAAACTAGCCCTCTTCCTCCCTTCAGAGCCCTAGTAAGAACTCACCTCCTTCAGGAGGCCTTCCCAGACTGAGCCCCCTTTTTCCTCTTCTCCTCCTCCTCCCCTCCTCATCACTGCCCCCCCGCCCTATCCCCTTCCCTTTCCCATAGCACCTGTGTATATCTGTACCTATTTATTACTCTATTAATTTTATTAATGATGTGTATATAGCTATAATTCTATTTATTCTGATAGTATTGACACCTGTCTACTTGTTTTGTTGTCTGTCTCCCCCTGCTAGACTCTAGACTGTGATCCCATTGTTGGGTAGGGACCGTCTCTATATGTTGCCAATTTGTACTTTCCAAGTGCTTAGTACAGTGCTCTGCACACAGTAAGTGCTCAATAAATACGACTGTTAAGCACATAGTAAGTGCTTAACAAATGCCATTATTATTATTATTATTACTACAACAATAAACACATCCTCTGCCCTCAACAAGCATACAGTCTAGTTGTGGGAGACAGATGTTAATGTAAAAAAAAGTCACAGATATTTATATATATCCCATGTGAGACTCACAGTCTCCATCCCCATTTTACAGATGATGTAACTGAGGCACAGAGAAGTTAAGTGATTTGCCCAAGGTCACACATATAAGTGCTGGGGGGCTGGGAAGGGGGAAGAATAAAGGGAGCAAATTAGGGTGACACAGAAGGGAGTGGGACAAGAAGAAATGTGGGCTTAGAGAAGGCGTCTTGGAGGAAATGTGCCTTCAGCAAAGCTTTGAAAGTGCTTAACAAATACTACAATTATTATTATTATTATCATTATTATTTGTTAAGCACTTAGTAGCGTGCCACGAAGCACCATGGCTCAGTGGAAAGAGCATGGGCTTTGGAGTCAGTGGTCATGGGTTCAAATCCCGGCTCCACCAACTGTCAGCTGTGTGACTTTGGGCAAGTCACTTAACTTCTCTGTGCCTCAGTTACCTCATCTGTAAAGTGGGGATTAAGACTGTGAGCCCCCCGTGGGATAACCTGATCACCTTGTAACCTCCCCAGCGCTTAGAACAGTGCTTTGCACATAGTAAGTGCTGAATAAATGCCATTATTATTATTATTAGTTAGTATGTGTCTGGCCTGAGTACTGGGGAGATACAAGATAATCAGGTGAGACACTGTCCCTGTCCCACTTGGAAGTTCACAGCCAAAGTAGGAAGGGAACCAGGCACTGAATTCCCATTTTACAGTTGAGTAACCTGAGGCACAGAGAAGCTACGTGATTTTCCCAAGGACATACAGCCGGTAAGTGGCAGAGCTAGGATTAGAACTCAGGTCCTCTAACTTCTGGTTCCTTCTTCTGTCTACTACGCCATGCTGCTTCTCTATTTTTATTGTATGTTCTCAGGCAAATAATATATACAGTGCTCTGAAACAAGTAGCTGCTCAATCCATACTAATGAATGAAAAAATAGACTATCATCCTTTTTTTTGGAAGCTTAGCAATGAAGTTTTATGGTTCACTTGAAAATCACATGTATATTTGTAGCTTTTTGTGAATACTATTTTCTGCTGACAGTTTAAGAACACTTAACACTTCTTATGTTTTATACTAAACTTGATTCCTGTGAACCCTTCCGCATGCCTGAACATTCTTTAATGTGGGTAACCACAGTATCTTGGCTAGCTTGGCACTAAAAAGCAGGGGAAAAAAAAAATTGGAAAACCGCAATCCAGGCTCGACAGACCAACACCATTTGTAGACTCTTTACTTTCTCCTTTCCCCCCCCCACTAATTGACAATACTATGAGTTGGATAAAGAAATAGAGCTAACAGAATACAGGGTTATTCACAGTTTACTGATGAAGGAAACATCCGTCAAGAACACCCACACTGTTATACTGATGATCCCGGGCTCGGCCGTGAATAATTCTCCTGAACGTGACTCATCTCTCACGAGGAAGAACTAAATAGTGCTATCGTGGTTTTCTGAAATGGGCCTCAGAGAAGAGCACCACACATATTGGATCTTTAATTTTACTCATCACCTTGGGTGAATTTGCTGTTGGTGTAACACATACCTTTCATTCAATAACAGTGCCCAGTGCAATGCTCAGAAATTGCATCCCCTCCTGGCTTCCCATCCAATCAGGGATGGGTAAGACATACCTAGGTGATCATTTTTACTTAGATGCTTGTTTTCTTTTTCTTATTTCTTCACTGTCAACTTCCCTGTGTTTCCACAAGGCGGGAAGCTTGTGGTCTCCTTTGTAACAAGATGTTCCAACATGTATATATGAGGTGCTTTCTTCCCACTTCCTAGAATCGCTGAGGGAAAAGGTCTGCTTTCTGGAAGTTGCTACTGTCTCCCTAGCTGCTGCCGAAGCTCTGAATGTGCATTTCCTGAGACCCATTATGCCCCCTCCTCCCACCCCAGACCCCTAGTGCTGAGGTCTATAGCTAAACCAATGCCCACAGCAGTGATGATCGCAGTGTTTCCTGCCCTCTGACTGCTGAGCATGGCCTCGGCCTCTTCAGCTTTGTCTGGGGATGGTACAAATGCTGAAGGGGAAAAGGTTGGGCTACTTTTCTCGGCTTTCCTGACTGCAGGAAGTGCTAAAGAGAGAGGAGATGGCATTACTGGAGAAGTAAGGTCAGGAGAGGTTGGAGCCCAAGTTCCAGAACATTGTACCCATTTTCTCCAGTTTTTAACTAATTTTTTACAGTTGCTTTATCTCTGTTCCTTTTTTCTTTTTTTCTTTACCACAGCATTATCCAAGTCTTTAGTTGACCTGCCATTTTTTTCCCCTTTGGCCTTAGAAACAAAATGTCCAGAAGCAGAAAGATCATCACGATAATTCTGGGGTCATAGGAATCCCTCCAGTTTGTTTTCTTCAGTAACATTCTCATTTGTTTACTTCTTCATGGTTTTCCTCTTGTCTTTCCCTTCTGTCCTTCCAAGGCCCCATGTTTTGGTCTCTCCCCGATGCTGAATCATTCTCACTCAATCAATCAGTAGGTAACTCACCTAAGAGCTTGGGAGAGTACGACTGAATTAGTAGACACAATCCTTGACCTCAAAGTGTTCTGAAGGTGCAAAACAATCGATCAATCAATAAATCGATGGTATGCGTTGAGTGCTTAATGTGTGCTGAACACCGAGCCCTCGGAATGGTGCAATGAGGACATGATCTCTGATTACAAGGAATGTACAGTCCAGAGAGGGAAATAGAAAGTATATAATTATGATAATGATGGCATTTATTAAGCACTTACTATGTGCCAAGCATTGTTCAAAGCGCTAGGGAGGTTACAAGGTGATCAGGTTGTTCCATGGGGGGCTCACAGTCTCAATCCCCATTTTACAGATGAGGCCCAGAGAAGTTAAGTGACTTGCCCAAAGTCACACAGCTGTCAAGTGGCAGAGCCGGGATTTGAACCCACGACCTCTGACTCCAAAGTCCGGGCTCTTTCCACTGAATCATGCTGCTTCTCTCTCTATATATATAAGCGTTGTGTAGTTAGATGAATATCAAAGTGCTTAAGGGGTGTAGACTTAAGTGCACAGGCAATGCAGAGGGGAAGGTAAATAGGGGAAATGGCTTAGTCAGAGAAGGCCCTTTGGAGGAATTGTGATATTAGGAGGACTTTGAAGGTGTGGAGTGTGGTTTTCTGTTGGATATCAGGGGGAAGGGAGTTCCAGGCCAGAAGGAGAGCCCTTCCCTGCCCCCCCTCCACCCCGTCCCCCCACCAAGATCCTCACCCCCAATATGAATGGCTGCTCTCTGCTTCTTGCCATCCCACCCTTTTTCCAGGGAATGTCTACTCTCTGCCTCCTTCTATGCTCTCCGAGGCTGTTGGGAATGTCTGTTCTCTGTTCCCTGCCATCTCCCCCGCATCCTTCTGGGAATACCTGATCTTAACTTCTTGCCACCACTGGTCCTCTACCTCCACCCACCCAGAAATGCCTGCTCCCAATTTAGGTTAAATTATTATTTTTTCTCTCACCTCTGTACCTAGGCTAGACTAGAAACTGAGGCTTAGAGGATTCCAACTACTATTCCTGTCCCCCCCCAACTATGATAATGAGCCTCTAAACCTCTGTTTTTTAATGATATCTGTTAAGTACTTACTAGATGTCAGACACTGTACTCAGCACTGGGGTAGAATCAAGCTAATCAGGTTGGACACAGTCCATGTCCCACAAAGGGCTTACAGTAATATTCCCCATTTTACAGATAAGGGAAATGAGGCACAGTGAAGTTAAGTGACTTGCCCAAGGTCACACAGCAGACTCCTGGTGGACCTGGGATTAGAATACAGGTCCTTCTGATGCCCAGGCCTGTAGTCTATCCACTAGGCCATGCTGATTCTCAATTTGCCCCTCTGCCATTCCAGCAACAGGTCAAAAGTTGTAGCAAATTTCCTCTTTAATTCTCCATTCGGTTTTCACAGAGTGCATTTTTATAGGACCAAATACAGTCTTGATCACAAGAAAACATAAGGACAGCTTAAAGGTGGACATGGTGGGGAGTAATTTACAGAGTGCTGAGCTTACTTCAGACTACTCACTGACTTGCTGTATACAATAAGGACCTTTCTTTCCCCATCGCTAACATCAGGGAACCTTTACTGTCCCTATTTCCAAAGCATCTAACAATACTTGTGGTTCATGGGCAGCTGCACAGTGGTACAACAAACACCTCCCTTTACCGATGCAGAATCCAAATAAAATTATTGGAACTTTGTCTTGCTGTCTTTGCACTTGGCAAGCGGAGGTTTCACTGAGACTACCTACTGAACTAGTGGCCATTTAGATTTATGGCTCATCCAACTGCTATTTTTAATGGTGATTCCATTATTCAGCTACTGCAGAAGTCAACCTGATAGCAGGGATCATATCAACTAATTCTATTGTACTCCTCAAGGAGTTTAGTACAGCATTCTGCCCAGGGTAAGCATTCAATAAATACCATCGATTGATTGAACTATGTGGACCCCACCCTCCTTTTCTGGAAACACTATCTAAACCTTGGCTTTACTGACACTGTTTCCCCCTTCTAGACTGTGAGCCCACTGTTGGGTAGGGACTGTATATGTTGCCAACTTGTACTTCCCAAGCGCTTAGTACAGTGCTCTGCATACAGTAAGTGCTCAATAAATACGATTGATTGATTGATTGACACTGTCCTCTGCTGGTTTTTCTCCTGTCTCTCTAGCTACTCATTCTTCGTCTCCTTCATAGGCTCTTCTTCTGCCTCCCACTTCCTTACTGAGGGAGTCTCTCAAGGCCCAGTTCTGGGTCCCCTTCTATTCTCAATCAATCAATCAATCAATCAATCGTATTTATTGAGTGCTTACTCTGTGCAGAGCACTGTACTAAGCGCTTGGGAAGTACAAGTTGGTAACATATAGAGGCAGTCCCTACCCAACAGTGGGCTCACAGTCTGGAAGGGGGAGACAGAGAACAAAACCAAACATATTAACAAAATAAAATAAATACAATAGATATGTACAAGTAAAATAAATAAATAAATAAATAAATAAATAAATAATTATCCATCTACACACACTCCTGTGGAAAACTCATTTGCTTCCAAGACTTCAACTACCATCTCTGCACAAAAGATTTCCGAATCTACTCCAGACCTATCCCTTCTCCTCCTCTGCCTTCTCACAATTCCTCCTGCCTTCAGGTCATTCTATTGGGATGTCCCACCAACACTTCAGACTTAAGATTTCCAAAACAAAATTCCTCATGTTCACACCCAAACCCTCTCCTCCCTCTGGTTTTATCATTATGTTGCTGACTTGTAATTCCCAAGCACTTAGTACAGTGCTCTGCACATAGTAAGCACTCAATAAATACGATTGAATGAATGAATGAATCTAGATGAACTAGCTGAATAAGTAATACTGAATAATCAAATAGAGTTCCACATATTTTCCCAGGTGTTGAAAATAGGAATTCAATACTTTCCTTTCTTGGAGCACTTAGTACAGTTCTCTGCACATAGTAAGCACTCAGTAGATAAGATTGATTGATAATGCATGAACAATAAGGGAGTATTTGGGTTCATACTTTCTAAACTTCCTGAACGTGTCTATCTGAGTGAAGGATTACTTTCACAGTTCTAGACTGTGAGCCCGTTGTTGGGTAGGGACCGTCTCTATATGTTACCAACTTGTACTTCCCAAGTGCTTAGTACACTGCTCTGCACACAGTAAGCACTCAATAAATACGACTGGATGAATGAATGAATGATTACAGCATCAACCACCCGACTCTTCTCTTTCATTCCAACCACATATTCAGTCTGTCACCAAATCCTATCCACTATCCCTTCACAATGTTGCTAAAATCCACCCTTTCCTCTCCATCCAAACAACTACCACACAGATCCAAGCACTTATCTTATCCCTCCTTAACTACTGCATTAGCTTCCTCACTGACTTTCAGGCTTTCTGCCTCTCCCCACTTCAGTCATTCCTTCATTCATTCAATTGTACTTATTGAGTGCTTACTGTGTGCACAGCACTGTACTAAGTGCTTGAGAAGTACAAGTCGGCAACCTATAGAGACGGTCCCTACCCAACAACGGGCTCACAGTCTAGAAGGGGGAGACAGACAACAAAACAAGTAGATAGGTTGAGGGTTTATAATTCCTCGTTTTCTATAAGTGTTATAAGGTTCACTCTAATCCTGAGACACAGATGGTTGCACCGTGAATCTAGTCATACTTCATATCACATCCCTTGTTATCTTCATCAATCAATCAATCAGTCGTATTTATTGAGCGCTTACTATGTGCAGAGCACTGTACTAAGCGCTTGGGAAGTACAAATTGGCAACACATAGAGACAGTCCCTACCCAACAGTGGGCTCACAGTCTAAAAGGGGGATGTTATCTTCATCATAGCTTCCTTCATTTATTAAGAAAACACTGTGTGCAGGCGCTCTGCTAACTGCTTTGCACATAGTAAGTGCTTAATAATAATGGATATGGATGCTTAATAATGCCATTCTTCTTCTTCTTCTTCTTCTTATTATTATTATTGTTATTATTATGCCATCGAGTCATCTCCGACCCATAGCGACTCCATGGACACATCTCTTCCAGAACACCCCACCTCCAACTGCAATCATTCCGGTAGTGGATCTGTAGAGTTTTCTTGGTAAAAATACGGAAGTAGTTAACCACTGCCTGCTTCCACACAGTAAACTTGAGTCTCCACCCTCGACCGTCTCCCATGCAGCTGCTGCCCAGCACAGGCGAGTTCTGACTTGTAGCAGATTGCCTTCCACTCGCTAGCCACTGCCCAAGCTAGGAATAGGTAGGCCTCTGCTTGACTCTCCCTCCTATAGTCAAGAATGGTAGAGTACTGGAAACTCTCCAGGAAAGACCCTGAGAGGAGAGTCCATTCTTCACTCTAACTGCATGGATCATTTTTCAACGAAAAAGTTCGGTCCACGTCTCCCAACTCTTCAAGAAACTTCAGTGGCTGCACATCCACCTCCGCATCAAACAGAAACTCCTTACCGTGGTCTTTAAAGCACTCTATCAGCTCGGCCCATCCTATCTCATCCCTCTGATTTCTACTGCAGCCCAGCCCGCACACTCCGCTTTCTCAGTGTGCCCTGATCTCATCTATCTCGCTGCTGACCTCTTTCCCACACCTCTCACTGATTTGGAATTCCCTCCTCCTCCATATCCACAAGACCACCAGTCTCTCCACCTTTAAAGCATTATTCAGGTCCCATCTCCTCTGAGAGGTTCTTTGCTGATTAAGGCCTCTTATCCCTGGCTCGCTCTCCGTTCTGAGTCATCTATGCCTTTGGATCTGTGACCTCTGGACATTTGATATTCACCCTAACCGCAACCCCACAGACTTTGTGTACATATCTTAAATTTATATATTAAAAATTACTTATTTATTCATATTTTGAGATAGATATTTTCTCCAGTAGGAGCCATTCAACAAGTAAAAAGTCACTATAAAAGGGTGACACAGTTTTCCAGTTATTTCTACTCTGGATATGTCAAACACTTAAGCAGTAGTTGATGGATATTTTGAAAAAAGAACAAACAGCTACCTCTAGCTTTGAATTCCGATGGGCAATTAATCTAAATATTGAAATCAAATAAAACAACACTCTATTTCTGTTCAAGGTATTTTCACATGGATCCCAATCTTCTTGATCTGTAGTTTATATCTCTTTTCTACAAGTCTTTTCTATATAGGTGTTATTCATATAAGCTCTAAACTATTTATGTTCTCCATTTCATGGGATTTAATGAAGAGAAAATTTTCTCTGTCAGCCAATACGCAATTATTTTGTCTTTGATTCTGCTATATAGTTTGGTGTCAGTGTTGCTTGGGGTCCCGAGCGATTCAGTGCCTCCTTTTGTGCAAATGAAAGGTAATCACAACACACTTCCATTGGCTTTGAAGCACTCAGTCACCTTGCTACCTCTCTACCTCTCTTTGCTTCTCTCCTACAAACCAGCCCACACACTTCACTCCTCTAGTGCTAACCTTCTCACTGTGCCTTGATCTCTCCACTGACCCCTAGGCCGTTCCCTGCCTCTGGTCTGGGATGTTCTTCCTCCTCAAATCTGACAATTACTCTCCCCTCCTTCAAAGCCTTATTGAAGGCACATCTCCAAGAAGCCTTTCCACACCAAGCCCAATTTTTCCCTCCTCTCCCACTCCCTTCTGCATCACCCTGACTGGCTCCCTATGCTCTTCAGAGAAAGTAAGTGATTTCCCAAGGTCATGCACAGGCAGGTGGTATGGCCAGAATTAGAACCCACATCTCCCTACTGCCAGTCATTCGTTCAGTCATAGTTATTGAGCACTTACTGTATGGAAAGCACTGTACTAAGTGCTTGGGAGAGTACAATTTAACAGCTGACATATTCCCTGCCCACAATGAGCTCACAGTCTTGAATTCTTTTCACTAGCGCACACTGCTACACTCTTTTTCCACCAGTTTGAGGTCCCTTCTGTCCTCTGACTCCACAGCTATTCTGACTCTCCCCCTAACCAGAGGCTCGACTGGCCCTTAATATATTATAATTAATGTAAAGTTTCCTGGTTCACTGTCCTCCTCCTCCTCCCATCATCTTGGTTAGTTCTGATCTGGGCTGGGCCATCCTGCCTTTAGTCCTCTCTTAGCATATCTAGCTCTTTATCTTTACAGAGTCTTAGGGCTGCCAGTTAAATCTTATTCTTCCTATCCCCATCACTTTCCCATTAGATTGTAAGCATCAGACTTTCTCTAGACAACCATTTTTCAGCACCAGCCCACACATGAGCAATGTATCTGTGGACAGATGCTCACAGCTATAGCATTTGAAGATATTTGGGCTGAAAACCCCCTTTTTAAAAAAAATAGTGTTTCTTAATACACTGCCTGGCACTAAGTCTTTTGGTGGGTATAAGATAATCAGGTTGGAAACAGTACATGTCCCATATGGGGCTCACAGTCTTAATTCCCATTTTACAGTTGAGTAACTGAGGCACAGAGAATTTAAGAAACTTGCCCAAGGTCAAACAGCAGACAAATGGCAGAGCTGGAATTAGAACCCAGGTCCTTCTAACTCCCAGGCTTGTGGTCTTTCCACTAAGTCATATCGCTTCTCATTAGAACAGTGCTTTGCACATAGTAAGCACTTAATAAATGCCATTATTATTATTATTATTAGGCCATGCTGCTTCTTTTGGTTCTAGGGCATTTTGTTTTGAAGTCAGTCTCGCTTCCATTGCCTGACTCTCCGGTTGCTCAGGTCAACGAGATCCATAATGGTGTCTTCTCTCCTTTGGAGGAAAGAACAGCTTTCACGAAGCTTTCCTCTCTTCCTTCCCCGGTTGTCCCTCCGTATTTTATGCTCCGTGACAATCTTCCATCTTTCTGTCCCCTCTCCAGGCATGCCTTCTGAACAGGAGTCCCATTCCCGAAGCATTTCATGAATCACTAATGCCCCTTCAATGATAGAGCCCTGTCTTTGGTTATTTATGAAACTCTGAACCAGGCAGCAGCGGAGATTAAACTTCTGTTAGTTTTGTTTTAAAAATGTGTTAACTCCTCGTGATGAATCTTCTCCCTGAGAAATAGCTGAAAGGATGACAAGAAACAAAAACCCACCGCACAAATGGCTGTTCATCTTCATTGCTGCCAAAGCAGAATCCTATTAATATTAAAGGGTCTGTCGTGGCTGCAGGGGTAAGGAGGGACATTCCGGGCTCAGTCTTTCATGAAGAGCTCGGAAATTAGTCTGCTCATCCAAGAAACGTTATAGTGAGGTGGGAACCAGGGGTGAAGGACAAGAGCTTAGTAAAGATGCTAGGAATATTTAGCACTCTGTGGTTACCACTCTTCATCTGCCAGAGTACAAGAAGTTGCAACAGGAAGAAAAACCCTAACCTCATGTCTTAAACTAAGTTGACAGTTTGTAGCCATGAAAATAAGCATTGGCCTACATGCATAGGACTTGAAACAAAAATATGAAGAACTCATGGTTGAGTCACAGCACTCACACACATATGTAAATATTTATAATTATATTGTTGTTAATGATCTGTATATATCCATAATTCTATTTATTTATATTGATACTACTGATGCCTGTTTACTTGTTTTGATGCCTGTCTCCCCCCTTCTAGACTGTGAGCCCGCTGTGGGCAGGGATTGTCTCTATTTGTTGCTGAATTGTACTTTCCAAGCCCTTAATGCAGTGCTCTGCACACATTAAGCACTCAATAAATATGATTGAACGAATGAATGAATGAGTCCTATACCATGAAGAAGAACAAAAAGAGCTACATACTTTTTCTACCTCTCTGTTCTGTTTTCTGGAGTTTTCCTGAGTAAGAGAAGTCTGAGTGGATGGGCAGCATTTGGATCATGCATGTCCTCACTTTAGTGGCATGGAAGTAGGAAAGATTAAAAAAGACATGGAAGAGTTACATTTTGCCAAGTTGATGAAAATTTTGTGGCCCAAGTGCCTGCTTGTCAATGCTATTTATTGCACTCTTACCAAGTGCCTGTTTGTCAATGATATTTATTGCACTCTTACTATATGGAGGGCACTGTACTAACTGCTTGGGAGAGTACACTACAACAGCGTTGGCAGATACATTCCCTGACCACAAAAGTGAATTGGAAAGTTACTTTAATTATGAATCCACATGATTCCTAAAACCTATTATACTGAAGGAACCATTCATTCTAATATGGACCCGTTTACAAGATGACATCTGTATTACTCTGTTGCTTGGCTTGCTGTTTTAAGTCATGATAACAATGATACAGATAATAATAATAAATAATAATAGTGGCATTTATTAACCACCACTATAGATCAAGCACTGTGCTAAGTGCTGGGGGTAAATACAGGGTAATGAAATTAGACACTGTCTTGTACTGCAGAGGGCTCACATTCCAAAAGGGAGGGAGAACAGTAATTAGTTTCCATTTCACATGAGGAAAATGAGGGACATAGAAATTAAATGACTTGCCCAAGGTCCTACAGCAGTCAAGTGGTGGAGCCGGGATTAGAAACAAGATCATCTCATTCATTCATTCACTCATCCAATCATATTTATTGAGCACTTACTGTGTGCAGAGCACTGTGCTAAAAAGCGCTTGGAAAATGCAATTAAGCAATAAAGAGAGGCAATCTCTGTCCAAACCGGGCTAATGGTCTAGAGGTGGGGAGACAGACATGAAAACAAGTAAAAAGGCATAATAATAATAATAATAATAATGGCATTCATTAAGCGCTTACTACGTGCAAAGCACTATTGTAAGCGCTGGGGAGGTTACAAGGTGATCAGGTTGTCCTGCATGGGGCTCACAGAATTAATCCCCATTTTACAGATGAGGGAACTGAGGCCCAGAGAAGTGACTCACCCGAAGTCACACAGCTGACAAGTGGTGGAGGCGGGATTTGAACCCACAACCTCTGACTCCAAAACCCGGGGTTTTTTCACTGAGCTCTCTCTTTAGCAGACAGATGTACCTATGTAAAGACTTTTTATTTAGCTTGCCTTTCTGTCATTTCAGAGGCAAATGTTAATAGCCACATAGCCTCCAACCCCATTGAGCGGAGTCCAGAAAGGACAGAGTAGTCATTGCCGTTATAAGAGGAATGCAGACGAGCATCTTAGGAAAATGTAGAAATGAGTTAGTATTTGAAGTACCAAACTGGTATATTTCTTTAATGTTCTGCTAGCAGTGGAGGAATTTTGAGTTAGAGAACTTTAGGGAACTAGATGGTTCAAATTTATCTAGGGTCCTTATCATTCATCACTTATCACTCACTGGGCAAGGGATTGACTTCCTGTGAAGGTCAGGGGTTGCAGAGGAAGGACGTTATCCATGTTATTTTCCCAGACTAGGCCCCCTTTTCCTCAACTCCCTCTCCCCACCATTGCCCCAACTTGCTCCCTTGGCTCTATCCCCCTCCCCGCCACACTGCGTATATATGTACATAGCTGTAATTCTATTTATTTATATTAATGCCTGTTTACTCGTTTTGATGTGTATATATATCTATAATTCTATTTATTTGTATCGATGCTATTGATGCCTGTTTACTTGTTTTGATGTCTGTCTCCCCCCTTCTAGACTGTGAGCCCATTGTGGACAGGGATTGTCTCTCTGTATTTTCCAAGCACTTAGTACAGTGCTCTGCACACAGTAAGTGCTCAGTAAATACAACTGAATTTTGGAAGCAGCATGGCTTAGTGGAAAGAGCATGGGTTTGGGAGTCAAAGGTCATGGGTTCTAATCCCAGCTCCGTCACTTATCAGCTGTGTGACTTTGGGCAAGTCACTTAACTCCTCTGTGCCTCAGTTACCTCATCTGTAAAATGGGGATTAAGGCTGTGAGCCCCACTTGGGACAGCCTGATTACCTTACATCTACCCCAGCGCTTAGAATAGTGCTTGGCACGTAGTAAGGGCTTAACAAATACCATCATTTCTAACTCTGCCATGTCTGCTGTGTGACCTTGGGCAAGTCACTCAACTTCTCTGTGCTTCAGTTACCTCAGCTGTAAAATGGGGATTAAGACTGTGAGCCCCGTGTGGGACAACCTAATGGCCTTGTATCTACCCCAGAGCTTAGAACAGTGCTTGGTACATAGTAAGTGCTTAACAAATACCATCATTATTTTTATTATAAATTCTCAGGATTTTTCCCATGGAGCAGCAATCCCATGGGGTTGGTACCAGGAAGTGAAATGACTATTCAGAAACAGGAAGCCAACTTTCATCTTTCTTCCCTGAGCCCTACACACCCTGAGGGATTGGGGCTGACCGTATATCATTCCCCTCATGATGATTTGTCAGGGGTCCAGTCATCCTTCACAGTAGAACAACAGAGCAGCAACATGTGACCACTGCCTTTTCCGGGACTTTTTATCTGGACTTTATCTGGACTTTTTCCAATAGCTTAGAGGGAAGAAATCAGCAACACCACCAGGCTTACTTATTTGGATGGCTTTTGACTCTGACCTCCAATTGTACCAGCTGTCCTGTTCCCTGAGAACTGTCTGAGACTGTCCCCAGGCCTCTGTGCCTCTTGATAAAGGATGATAAATTCTTGTGAAAACCTGGTTAGGACAACATCTGGGGGATTATCCCCAGGTATTAGATCAAACAGTCTTTCCCATTCCCCCCATCATATGCCAAAAAGGCACATTCTGCTGCCAGACACCTGGTTTTCATTCATTTCTCTTGCTCATAACCCCTCTCACACAACCTCCTGCACTTGAGTCTACGCAAACTAAAATTTCCCATGTCTTGAATAGTGATCGTCTGCATTAAGCAGGTTGGGGCTCTTTACCTCTTTGTGAAATGCAGCTGCCTCTTAATTTACAATGAAATATCATAAATGAGATTCACAAAGAGAACACCCCAAGAAGCACAGCTCAAATCAAGAGACGGAAACTTTCCCAGTGGCCTGTGAGGCACTGGTTATTGCCAGAAAGGTAGCATGACTCGAATGTTCTGCCACAACAATTTGCTGCTAACTATTCAAATTGCTCTCCGCTTTCCTATTCCACAATCCATACTCCATTTAATCAAGGGAACATTTCCTGCTCTTTGAAACTGTAGCAACTCATTTCAGCTGCATGTGAAACACTTCACATGACTTCACGTGTTGTGAATTCACTGAAACCTTGATTTGGAGCAGAACAAGGGTTGCAACTTTTCTTCTGACTATTAGAGGTATTTTGAAGAATGTGTCCCGGTCATAAACATTTTAAAATATAAGCATAAATACCTGACACTGAGAAAATAACTGGAACATCACAAGCCATAGTCTGAGTTATGACCGTCACCTCTTGGCTTTCCGGGGACTGATGATACAAGCTCCTTTTTTAATCATGAAATATCATTTATGGAACTCCAACTAATTAATGACACTGTAATGAATGCTTGGGAGAGAATAAAAGAAGCCAGTAACAGTAACACTGGCCTTCCAAGGAACTTGCAATCTAATGGGGAGCTTCTCTCACTGCAACATTCACAACTCCTTCTGATAATGGACAAGGCAAATGAAGAGAGGAAAAATCAAATTAATCACTACGCTACCTCTTAGCACCTGTGTCAGAACTAGGGCTGCGAGTAGAGATTTTTTGCATTGCAATAGCTGATTTTACTTTCCCATTAGACTATTCACTTCATGTAGGCTGGAAACATGTCACTCCCTTGCTTTGTACCGAACAAATGAATAATACAGTGCATTTACCTAGCAGTGCTTTTATAAAAGCTACTACTACAACTCATTGTGGCATTGATTTAGTTTTTACGGTGTGCTATTAATATTGCCAAAGAAAAGTGCTTAGAATAGCTTACAATAGAATAGAATATCCTCTTTATTGACCTCCCTGCCTCCTGTCTCTCCCCACTCCAGTCCATACTTCCCTTCACTACCCAGATAGTTTTTCTAAAAAAAGTTCAGTCCATATATGCCCACTTCTCAAGAGCTTACAGTGGTTGTCCACCCACCTCCACCTCAAACAGAACCTCCTTATCATTGGCTATAAAGCAAGCAATTATCTCACCTTCTCCTATTAACTCACCTTCTCCTACCTCACTTCACAGATTTCCTAGTACATCCCGAGCAACGCAGTTCAATTTCCTAGAGCCAGCTTTCCCACCAACCCCTTTTCCATATCCTCCCTCTGCCTTGGAACTCCTTCCCCATCCATACATGCCAGACCACTATACTCCCCCACCTTCAAAACCTAATTTAGGTCTCATCTCCTCAATGAATCCCCAGTGAATCCCTTGTTTCCCCTACTCCCTCTCCCTGCTGCATAGCTTGTACACTTGGCTCTGTAATAGTTAATAATAATTGTAATAATAATTGTAATAATAATTAGAATAATTAGAATAATAATAATAATAATAATAATAATAATAATAATGAGAAGCAGCATGGTTCAATGGAAAGAGCACGGGCTTTGGAGTCAGAGGTCATAGGTTCAAACCCCGGCTCTGCCAATTGTCAGCTGTGTGACTTTGGGCAAGTCACTTAACTTTTCTGGGCCTCGGTTACCTCATCTGTAAAATGGGGATGAAGACTGTGAGCCCACCGTGGGACAACCTGATAACCTTGTAACCTCCCCAGTGCTTAGAACAGTGCTTTGCATATAGTAAGCACTTAATAAATGTCATTATTATTATTAATTGTGGTGTTTGTTATGTGTTTACTATGCAACAGGCACTGTACAATGTGCTGAGGTGGATACAAGTAAATCAGGTTTGACACAATCCCTGTCCTGCATGGGGCTACCAATCTTAATCCCCGTTTTACAGATGAGGTAATTGAGGCACAGAGAGGTAAAATGACCTGCGCAAGGTCACACAGCAGACAAGTGGTGGAGCAGGGATTAGAACCCGGGTTCTTCTGATGCCCAGGCCTGTGCTCTATCCATTAGGACACAGTGTTTCACTGGGCCCTGCCACTGTAGTCTTTGATCAACCCCCAGCACTTTTGTACATATGCATAACTTATTTATTTATATTAATGACTGTCTCCTCCTCTAGACTGTAAACTCCTTTTTCATTTTTATTTTTTAAGGGTACCTGTTAAGTGCTTATTATGTTCCAGCCACAGTACCAAGCACTGGGGTAGATGCAAATTTGTCAGCTGGGACACAGTCCCTTGTCCCGCTTGGCGCTCATAGTCTTCAGTAGCTCAGTGGAAGGAGCCCGGGCTTGGGAGTCAGAAGTTGTGGGTTCTAATCCCCGCTCTGCCAGCTGTGTGACTTTGGACAAGTCACTTAACTTCTCTGTGCCTCCGTTCCCTCATCTGTAAAATGGGGATTAAGACTGTGAGCCCCACGTGGGACAACCTTGATTACCTTGTATCCCCCGCAGCGCTTAGAACTGTGCTTGGCACATAGTAAGTGCTTAACAAATACCAACATTATTATTATTATTACTATTATCCCCATTAATCCCTTTTTTGACACAGTCCCTGTCCCATAAGGGGCTCCCAATCTTAATCCCCTTTTTACAGGTGAAGTAACTGAGGCACAAAGAAGGAAAAGGACTTGCCTCTCATCCTATCCCGTCTGGACTACTGCACCAGCCTTCTCTCTGATCTTCCATCCTCGTGTCTCTCTCCACTTCAATCCATACTTCATGCTGCTGCCCGGATTATCTTTGTCCAGAAACGCTCTGGGCATATTACTCCCCTCCTCAAAAACCTCCAATGGCTACCAATCAATCTGCGCATCAGGCAGAAACTCCTCACCCTGGGCTTCATGGCTGTCCATCACCTCGCCCCCTCCTACCTCACCTCCCTTCTCTCCTTCTCCAGCCCAGCCCGCACCCTCCGTACCTCGTTCTCGCCTGTCCCGCCGTCGACCCCCGGCCCACGTCATCCCCCGGGCCTGGAATGCCCTCCCTCTGCCCATCCGCCAAGCTAGCTCTCTTCCTCCCTTCAAGGCCCTGCTGAGAGCTCACCTCCTCCAGGAGGCCTTCCCAGACTGAGCCCCTTCCTTCCTCTCCCCCTCGTCCCCCTCTCCATCCCCCCATCTTACCTCCTTCCCTTCCCCACAGCACCTGTATATATGTATATATGGTTGTACATATTTATTACTCTATTTATTTATTTATTTATTTTACTTGTACATTTCTATCCTATTTCTTTTATTTTGTTGGTATGTTTGGTTTTGTTCTCTGTCTCCCCCTTTCAGACTGTGAGCCCACTGTTGGGTAGGGACTGTCTCTACGTGTTGCCAATTTGTACTTCCCAAGCGCTTAGTACAGTGCTCTGCCCATAGTAAGCGCTCAATAAATACGATTGATTGATTGATTGATTGATTGCCCAAGGTCACACAACAGACAAGTGGAGGAGCCCATAAATAGAACCCCGATCCTTCTAATAGGCCTGTGCTCTTTCCACTAGGCCATGTTGGTTCTCGTGGGAAGAGAATTTATCTACCAACTCTGTTGTACTATACTTTCTCAAGCACTTCATACAATGCTCCGCACACAGTAAACACTCATTAAATACCATTATTTGATTGATTCACCTGACTGACTGTGTGGTCTTTTACAAATCATACAACTCCAGTCCTAGTGAAAGCGATACTAAAATTTCTCCAATACCTGGAGATTTCTGAATGCAAGACATTGTTGAAAGGTATTCTGGGCTGACATTCGCTGACAAGCTAATTGAAAAGGTTTACACGCACACACAAAAGAGAGAGAGTTATGCTTTGATTAAAACCCCCTTTAAATGGCTGCGTTCAACAAGTGAAGTTGATGGGTCCTAGAACAAAGTAGTAGAGTGTTAATGTGGTCTTAGTAATACTGCGACTGATTTTCCCATGCCTTAGAGACGAATCTCATAGAAGTAGGTTAAAATTACAGAAGCTTCTTTCTAAAATGTTCCGCCTTCAGAGGAAGAACAAACCTGGAATTAAGGAAAGAAAATCAAAGGAACGTTCACACCACCACACTTTTCAGTAAACATTTCCTTGCAATCATCGCAATCGCCCAAAATAACTGAACCATCTACTTTCTTGCTGAAACAGTGCTATGTCCTGATGTTTTAAATAATGCCAAAATAGCATCTATGGTTCCCCTCTCTGCTCCATCACCCAAAGCGGGCTACATTTTTTTCCCTTCTCCTTTCTGCTCTCTCCAGCCAGATGATTTTAGCGTAATATCTGCAATTACTTGAGAGCTCCAGTCTCAGAAGCCCTTTGCCCTGTGAACTCTTTTAAGCTGTAGTCTCTATGATTATTTTGGTGTGTGAGTTTCATGCCTTTTACGCATTGTTATTCCAGATTCCACCAGCCATTTATCTTCACATAATCCAAGCCTATTCAATGCATTTTGCGTTTGCACAATCTGTTCCACACTATTTGCCACCATTTTTATAACATTAACCAGATCTGCCATTCCTGAAAGATGCCCCAAATGAAGATAATGAGGCAGCATGCTAGCAACAAGTAAATACGCTGATTTATCAATGACGAAGTTTTGCTCAGAGCACACTATAAATTACCAGCAACTATGAAGCATATGAACACTAACCTTGATTCAAATGATATTTTGGACAGGAAAAACTACCATTATTTTCATTTAATAGAAAAAATATGTGGGCTTTTGTTATTAATTCGTGGTCAGGTACTTGAAATGTTTCTTGACTGCTAGACAAATTCACACTACCATCACCAAATACCATTCTCTCTTCCTCTTTTCCTCATTTATAAATAGAATTCAAGTGGATTTCAGTTTTTATATGTGATTCTTGTTTAAGAAAAAATGATCATGGAGGAAAGCTTAAATAACGATGCAGTTAACTGACTACTGAAATTAGCTTTCATCTTTTAGGATATGAGTGGCACTTAATACAATGGTAGATGCTTTCATATCCGAAGAGAAAAAGAAAATGATATTGAGCTAAAAGTTAATTATATCATGTTGTCTTTCTTGTTTTCTTCTCAATCAAGGTCTTATGCTGGTCAATTTCTATATTCCAGCATGGATGTTAAGACAGGGAGAGATTCTTCCATCATCATCAATATCCTTTCTTCTACGAGACTGAATTCAAGGCTCTGAACAGCTACTTGTAATAATAATTATAATAATGATGGTATTTGTTAAGTGCTTACTATGTGCCAAACACTGTTCTAAGCACTGGGGTAGATACAAGGTCATCAGATTGTCTCACGTGCGGCTCACAGCCTTAATCCCCACTTTACAGATGAGGTAAATGAGGCACAGAGAAGTTGTGACTCATCCAACGTCACACAGCTGACAAGTGGCAGAGGCAGGATTAGAAGGTACGGCCTCTGACTCCCAAGTCCGTGTGTAGCGTCAGTCAGTCAATTGTATTTATTGAACACTTATTGTATGCAGAGCACTGTACTAAACACTTGGGAGAGTAAAATGTAACAATAAACAGACACATTCCCTGCCCACCATGAGCTTACAGTTTGGAGGGAAAGACACGTATTAATATAAACAAATTACAGATATGTATGTAGGTGCTGGGGGCTGAGGAAAGGGTGATGTGGAAGGGACAGGGAGAAGAGGAAAGGAAGAAGGCTCCTTGGAGGAGATGTGCCTTCAGTAAGGCTTTGAAGAGTTGGACGAGAGTAATTGTTAAATTTGAGGAGCGAGGGCTTTCCAGGATGTGGCATTCTATTTGTCCACTTAAACCTATTTCTCTTCCCATATCACATTGTTGTCCATATTTTATACCCTCTCTAGGTCTGTAACTTATTTTGATGTCTGACTTCATCACTGGATTGTAAACTCCTGGAAGTCTACCACCTCTCTTCTGCTCTCCCAAACTCTTATTACAGTTTTCTGTGCCGTGAGCATTCAATAAATACCATTGGTTGACTGACTGAAATGGTAAGCACCTTGTGGATAGGGATTAAATCTTACAATTCATCTTGTCTCTCCGCAAGCTTTTGGTAGAGTGCTCAGTGCACAATGGTGCAAAGTAAGTAACATTTATGGTCTATATGATAGGAAGGTTTCTGTAGAAAACACTGCCTAGGCTTAAATTTCCCTAGCCTAGGAGTGTTATCTCCTAGGACCCTAATTGAGCAATAAAGTGGCTGAACCTTATGGGAAAAAGAATATTGTTTAAATGGATTTTTCTAGTGGAAAATTACTTTTTTGACCTGAATCTGTAAGGGAAAGTCTTAGCCTTGGGCACCTTTGGCTAGACTGAGGGGATAGGACCGGGCAGAAACATGTACTGTGTCTAACGGTATGTACTGGTATGTGCTTTCCCAGACTGAGCCCCGTCCTTCCTCTCCCCCTCCTCCCCCTCCCCGTCCCTCCGGCCTTACCTTCCCCTCCCCACAGCACCTCTATATATGTATACATGTTTGTACGTATTTATTACTCTATTTGTTTATTTATTTTATTTGTACATATTTATTCTATTTATTTTATTTTGTTAATATGTTTTGTTTTGTTCTCTGTCTCCCCCTTCTAGACTGTTAGCCTGCTGTTGGGTAGGGACCGTCTCTATATGTTACCAACTTGTACTTCCCAAGTGCTTAGTACAGTGCTCTGCATACAGTAAGCGCTCAATAAATACGATTGAATGAATGAATGAATACTGGTAGCTTGCCCTCATTGGTTGCCTGATGTCAGCACATCTATCTGATCTTTCTGATCTCCCATCCTCCTGTCTCTCCCCACTTCAGTCTACACTTCATTCTGCTGCCTGGATTATCTTTCTACAGAAGCACTCTGGGCATGTCACTTCCCTCCTCAAAAATCTCCAGTGGTTGCCTATAAACCTTCGCATAAAGCGGAAACTCCTCACTACTAGCTTCAGAGCTATTCATCATCTCACCCCCTCCTACCTCACCTCCCTTCTCTCCTTCTACAGCTCAGCCCAAACATTCTGTTCCTCTGCCGCTAACCTCCTCACTGGGCCTCATTCTCATCTGTCCTGCCGTTGACCCTTGGCCCACGTCCTACCACTGGCCTGGAATGCCCTCCCTCCACACATCCGCCAAACTAGCTCTCTTCCTCCCTTCAAAGCCCTACTGAGAGCTCACCTCCTCCAGGAGGCCTTCCCAGACTGAGCCTCATCTTTTTCCTCTGCTCCTTCTCCCTCTGCCCTACCCTATCCCCCTCCCGACAGCACCTGTATATATTTGTACATATTTATTATTCTATTAATTTTACTAATGATGTGCATATATCTATAATTCTATTTATCTATAGATAAATATTTATCTATTTATCTATTTTGATGATATTGAAACCTGTCTACTTGTTTTGTTTTGTTGTCCGTCTCCCCCTTGAGCCCGTTGTTGGGTAGGGACTATTTCTATCTGTTGCCGAATTGTAGTTTCCAAGTAGAGCACTGTACTAAGCCCTCAATAAATATGATTGAATGAATATATCTATCTGGCTGACAGGCAGCATTTGTGTTTTTTGCAGCCCCCAGCCTGTGCCCTCACCTTGCTGCTGCCTTGGGGTGCTCAGAGTTCAGGGGCCGGCAGGAGGGCCAGCAACTGATGTTCAGACCAACTACATTTTGGGCCATTGGGCAGCCTGCAGAAGCACACAGTCACTCTTGACTAAAATCAGTACCGGTCTAAATTCAGTCCTTTCAGCTGACTCGACAACTCACACTCTTTCTAGGCCTCTTTTTTGGCTTGAGTGAAAGTGAAGCATCGTACAGTTGTTTCTTTATATTGGCATCCTGGAAGGGTTGTTGTCTGCTGCTACAGGTTCCCAGACCTGAGGGGAGGGCATGGGTTGCTTATTGGAGGGTCCAGTTTTAGGGGGTCTCCGCCCTGGGGTGCCACTCCCTTAGGCACATATCTGAGGGGCCTAAGATCATCCAACCGCTTAGGAGGTTAGGATGAAGAAGAGAGGAAGAGAGGAAAGTGGGGAGTGGTCCCTCTCTCCCAGAACTGGATCCTCAGATAGGTATGAGCTAGCAGAGGTCCCAAAAAATTCGAAGGAGGGGCAGGGTGCCAGCATTTTGAAAACCTCCATAATGGTGAACTCCACTCCAATAAGGAAGAAGTGAAGAAGCAGCATGGCTTAGTAGCAGGAGCATGGGCCTGGGGTGGGGGGGTGTCAGAGTTTATGGGTTTTAATCACAGCTCCACCATTTTTCTGATTTGTGACCTTGAGCAAGTTGCTTAACTTCTCTGTGCCTCAGTCTGGCCAGACTTCTGATCTATAGCCACTCATTCATTCATTCATTCATTCAATCATATTTATTGAGTGCTTACTGTGTGCAGAGAACTGTACTAAGCACTTAGAAAGTACAAGATCCATAGATTTCAGCACCCTAATTCTACCTAGTCACCTTATAACACAGTAATGTTGAACCAGACAAGAAAGTGTGGAAGACTCAGTGTACTCCATCATCACTTTTTGACAAACAACTCCTACAGAGGGTAGCATATCTACCCTACATTGCCCTAAATAAAAGCCTACACAAATCGATCAATCATATATATTGAGAGCTGAGGTCAGGGAGGAGGTTGATGCTATAGCTGAGAGAAGATACTGCTTTGATCACTGGTACTTCCCAAGCACTCAGTACAGTGCAGAGCACACAGTAAGCACTCAATAAATACGATTGAATGAATGAATGAATCAATGAAGAAGCTAGAGAGTGTTCAGTGACACTCTGGGCATCTGAGCATCCTTATTCAAGAAGGACACATAATAGGTGTGCATGACTTTCTAATATCCAATTCCTCTGACAAATGAAAGGCTTCTGGGAAAACTCTGTGGTGCTTTCCTTAAAGCTGTTTTGGCTTCATGCTATCAGAAATATGAATTGCTCACCCCTACCGGTAAGGACCCCTCTCAGGGTCGCACCTGGAGAGTTTCCAGTAGCCTACCTGTCACGACTACAGGAGGGAGAGTCAGGCTGAGGCATACCCATTCCATCCCTAGCTTGGGCAGTGGCTAGTGAGTGGAAGGCAATCTGCTACAAGTCAAAACTCACCTGTGCTGAGCAACACCGGTGTGGGAGAGAGTCGAGGGCAGAGATTCGTTTACTGCTCGGAATGAGGCAATGGTAAACTACTTCTGTATCTTTAATCAAGAAAACTCTACGGATACACAGAACAATTGCAGATGGAAGTGGGGTGCTGTGGGAGAGTTGTGTCTATGGTGTCGCTATGGGTCGTACATGACTTGACAACATAAGACAACAACAACCAGTAAGGAACGAGGAAAGGTTCAGAAGACGATGTCTACTGGCTTTGGAATTCATTCATTCAATCGTATTTATTGAGCACTTACTGTGTGCAGAGCGACTAAGCACTTGGGAAGTACAAGTTGGCAACATATAGAGACGGTCTCTACCAAACAACGGGCTCACAGTCTAGAAGGGGGAGATAGACAGCAAAACAGAATGTGTGGACAGGTGTCAAGTCATCAGAATAAACAGAAGTAAAGCTAGATGCACATCATTAACAAAATAAATAAAATAGTAAATATGTACAAGTAAAATAAATAGAGTAATAAATCCGCACAAACATTTATAAAGGTGCTGTGGGGAGGGGAAGGAGGTAGGGAGGAGGGGATGGGGAGGGGGAGAGAAAAAAGGGAGGCTCAGTCTGAGAAGGCCTTCTAATGAGAGGCCATACCAATAGAGGCCTAAGGAGATATTCTGGCCAAGTTGTTGTTCCTCTGGTCTTAATGCCAGTGTCCTTGGAGTACTGATTACTTGATCACCACATCAGCATTCTTTGCTGACCTCTCTGCCTCCTGTCTCTCCCACCCCAGTCCATATTTCACGAAGCAGCCCAGATCAGTTTGCTATGAAATCATCAAGTCCATGTTACCCCACTCTTCTAGGACTTATAGTGGTTCCCCAGCCACTTGCACATCAAACAGAAACTCCTTAGCATCAGCTTTAAAACACCCAATCACCTTGTCCCTTCCTACCTTGCCACTGTACCTTGATCTTATCTCTCTCACCACTGACCTCTCGCCCAAATCCTGCCTCTGGCGTAGAACACCCTCGGTCTTCATATCTGACAGATTATTGGTCTACTCACCTTCTGAACCTTCTTAAAAGTATAACTCCTCCAAGAGGCCTTCCCTGACTAAACCCTCATTTCTGCTTCCCCCATTCCCTTCTGTGTTGCCCTTGACTTGGATGGCACCCTTTATGCACCCCTCCCTCAGCCACACAACACTTATGTAAATGCCTGTAGCTCATTTATTTGTATCAACGTCTGTCATCGCCTCTAGACTGTAAGCTCGTTGTGGGCAGGGAACGTGTCTACCAATGTTGTTACACTGTACTCTCCCAAGCTTTAAGTACAGTGGACTGCATTTCCCTTCAAAGCCCTACTGAGAGCTCACCTCCTCCAGGAGGCCTTCCCAGACTGAGCCCCCCTTTCCTCACCCCTTCCCCATCCCCCCTCCCCACAGCACCTGTATATAAGTTTGTACAGATTTATTACTCTATTTTACTTGTACATATTTACAATTCTATTTATTTTGTTAATGATGTGCATCTAGCTTTACTTCTGTTTATTCTAATGACTTGAGACTTGTCCACATGTTTTGTTTTATTGTCTGTCTCCCCCCTCCAGACTGTGAGCCCATTGTTGGGTAGGGACTGTCTCTATATGTTGCAAACCTGTACTTCCCAAGCACTTAGTCCAGTGCTCTGCACACAGTAAGCACTCAATAAATACGATTGAATGAATGAATGAATATGGTAGGAGCTCCGAAAATTAAATTGATTGATCAACTGACTGATTGGAGAATAGTGCAGGATATGAAAACCCATCTGCCTGCTTCCATAGTCAAAAACCCGGCCTCCAGACACCAGGTTGCTTCCTCATAAAGCTTCCCTGGGAATTGGCCACAGTTGATGGTGATGATGATGATGATGGTATTTGTTAAGCGCTTACTACGTGCAAAGCACTGTCCTAAGTGCTGGGAGGATACAAGGTGATCAGGTTGTCAGACGGGGGGCTCACAGTCTTCATCTCCATTTGACAGATGAGGTAACTGAGGCACAGAAAAATTAAGACTTGCCCAAAGTCACACAGCTGACAGTTGGCGGAGCCGGGATTTGAACCCATGACCTCTGACTCCAAAGCCCGGGCTCTTTCCACTGAGCCATGCTGCTTCTCTAAGTTCCGCCAAACCCAGGTGATCAGAACTGAATGCTAAGGTGAGCTGGAGAGATTGAGTCCAAGATACCAAGGGACTTCATCTTCTTTCCAGCAAAAAATGTCTTTCTTTCTTTGTTTGAACTGTTGTTCTCATGGACAGAGAGTCCTGGAGCTTCACTCTGGTTAACGCTGCTTAGGTGGATTGAAATGGTAGAGAATGCAAATCTAAACTCCCTCCAGAAGAAGCAGTTCTGAACTGTGTGTTCCCCTTCCCCCTTCTAAGCAGTCAATCAATCTATGGTGTTCACTGAGCATTTACTGTGTGTAGAGCACTGTACTAAGTGCCTGGATGATTACAATATACTACAGTTGGTAGATTGTAGTAGGAGACAGATATTAAAATACATTACAGCAGCACAGATCTAGACTGTGCCGCTATGATTTGCAGGGGACAAGTGGTTGCAATGGTAGTAATAGAAGTAGAAAGAATACTAGTAGTATCAGTAGTGGTAGTAGTAGAAAGAGCAGTACCAGTAATAGTAGTGATAGAGCCCAGGCCTGGGAGTTGGAAAACCTGGGTTCGAATCCCAGCTCTGCCACCTATCTGCTGCGTGACCTTGGACAACTCACTTAACGTCTATGGGCCTCAGTTACCGCATCTGTAAAATGGGGATTAAGGGTGCGAGCCCCATGTGAGACAGGGACTGTATTCAACCTGATTAATTTGTATCTATCCCAGCACTTAGAACAGTGCTTGGCACACAGTAAGGGCTTAACAAATATCATCATAATAGTAAGAGAAAAAAATACTAACAAAGCAGCGTGGATCAGTGGAAAGAGCATGGGCTTTGGAGTCAGAGGTCATGAGTTCAAATCCCTGCTCCACCACATGTCTGCTGTGTGACCTTGGGCAAGTCACTTAACTTCTTGGAGCCTCAGTTACCTCATCTGTAAAATGGGGATGATTACTGTGAGCCCCATGCGGGACAACCTGATCACCTTGTCTCTTGTATCCCCCAGTGCTTAGAACAGTGCTTTGCACATAGTAAGCGCTTAACAAATGCCATTATTATTATTATTGTTATTATTTAGTAGTAGCAGGAGGAGGAGAAGCAGTATGGCGTAGCAGATAGGGCACGGAGCTGGGAGTCAGAAGGTCATGGATTCTAATCCCAGATCTGCCATTTGTCTGCTGGGTGACCTCGGGCAAGTCACTTCACTTCTCTGTGCCTCAGTTACCTCATCTGTAAAATGGGGATTGAAACTGTGAGCCCCATGTGGGACAGGGATTGTGTCCAACCCTATTTGCTTGTATCCACTCCAGTGCTTAGTACAGTGCTTGGCACGTTCATTTATTCATAGTAAGTGCTTAACAAATACCATAATTATCATTATTAATAGTAGTAGTAGTAGTTGTGACAGCAGTAATGGTATAGTTGAGAATTTACTGAGAGCAACATGCTGTTATCCTAAGTGCTTGGGAAAATACTAAAAGAAGCAAAGAACTCATCCCCTGTCCACAGTGAATTCACAATCTAAGGGGTAGATGGACACACAAAATATCACCAACTAGATGGAATAAAAACTTGGGAAAATACAAAAAGAAGCAAAGAACTCATCCCCTGTCCACACTGAATTCACAATCATGTAAGGGGTAGATGGACATACAAAATATCACCAACTAGATGGAATAGAAAGAAGAACCAGAATCATTTAGGCAGTACAAAAAAATCTGCCAGGACAAAATATCTGAGAATATGAGAATGAATTGTTAAATATTCAGTTGACCGTACATCAGTGTTGAGGCAGGATAAAAATATATCAGGGCTAAGGATGGCAATGGCTTGAGCTGATTCTGGGAAGCATTCATTTTCCACCTGCAAGAGCCGTTATCAGCACCTCACTTGGATAAATGTGCAGTTGCCCGGCCTTGAGGGCGGACTTCAGATTCCTCGACTGCCCTTTACAGCTCACAAAACCATCAACACCTTTCCTAACACCCAGGCTCCAAACTAGAAAATTGACTAATGTGTAGGATTTAAAATACTTAGGCACCTCCTTTCAGAGGGGTTTCATACGCCCGCTAGGCGAAGTGCAGAATCATCGGAAAATCCGACTTTCAAGATATTTGTCATTTTGGGGTTGGGGAAAAGCTCGGTGATACTGAAGTTTCTGAAAAGGAGGGTGTTGCTAGTGGATGCCACATCAGCTTGTATTTTACATATGAATCTAGGAAGTAGGGATCGGTGGATAGATGCAGGCCTACTCTTTCTAGTCTCTAGTAGGAGAGAAACCAGCTTTTCTGTTGGCAAGCGATGCAGTTACTCAGGAAGCAGTGAATAATATCCTTATGATTTCCTGTGTTCAAATAGTCTTCTGAAATTATACCATCATTTATATAAAGATAGGGAAGATCACTGAGCTCACACTGTGAGTTACTTGAAACATGTATTTGTCCTTTAAATGGAAACGTTTACTGTAATTCCACAGTTTTTATTTTTCAACTGTGCTTTTCTCAAGACAATTTGAGACCCTTTTTGAAACTGAGAGGTTTCATCTCTTTTAAGAGAGTGGATGAATAAACTACGTTCGAGGCAACTGATGTTCCAATGTTGAAGCGGTTTGTTATTTCCTTAAATTGCAGTGGTTCAGGGATTGTTTTTTGGCACTTTCTGGTATGCGTACCCAATGTTGGACCTATACCCCACCATGGTAGGGGGAAAGTGAAACAGTCAGAGGTAAGGGAATGCCTGCCAGGGCCCTGACATTAGTCTTCTAGACTGTGAGCCCGTTGTTGGGTAGGGACCGTCTCTATATGTGGCCGACTTGTACTTCCCAAGTGCTTAGTACAGTGCTCTGCACACAGTAAGCACTCAATAAATATGACTGAATGAATGAATGAATTAGTGGTGAAGGTTTATGACTGAAAAAAAGAAACAAAAACACCTAAGGCATCCCTTATGGAGGACAGGCAAAGCAGAAATACTAAAAAAAAAAAAAATATACTGGCTAACATGGGTGGCGAAGACCACAGGGGCTACTGTTTCAGTGCTATGGCGCAGAGTTGATATAAGTTCAGTCTTATGCAGGTCCAGTATGGAATGATGATAATAGCAATACTTCTCCTATTATTACAACTAATACTACTTCTTCTATAACTACTACCACTACTGATGATGATAATAATAATAATAATAGTAATAATAATAATAATGGCATTTATTAAGCGCTTACTATGTGCAAAGCACTATTCTGAGTGCTGGGGAGGTTACAAGGTGATCAGGTTGTCCCACGGGGGGCTCACAGTCTTAATCTCCATTTCACAGATAACTGAGGTACAGGTACAGGTATAGGTACAGATACAGGTAACTGAGGCACAGAGACGTTAAGTGACTTGCCCAAAGTCACACAGCTGACAACTGGCAGAGCCGAGACTTGAACAAATGACCTCTGACTCCAAAGCCTGTGCTCTTTCCATTGGATGATGACAATAATAATAATAATAATAATAATAATAATAATAATAATAATAATGGCATTTATTAAGCGCTTACTATGTGCAAAGCACTGTTCTAAGCACAGGGAGGTTACAAGGTGATCAGGTTGCCTCACAGCGGGTTCACAGTCCTAATCTCCATTTTACAGATGAGGGAACTGAGGCACAGAGAAGTGAAGTGACTTGCCCAAAGTCACACAGCTGACAAGTGGCAGAGCCGGGATTTGAACGCATGACCTCTGACTCCAAAGCCCGCACTCTTTCCACTGAGCCACGCTGCTTCTCTAATGATGATAGTGATATTTGTTAAACACTTACTATGTACCAAGCACTGTGCTAAGTGCAGGGGTAGATACAAGATAAAATAGTAGGACACAGTTTCTGTCTCACATGGGACTCCTAATTTAAAGATACAAAAACCTTGCAGCTTTGCCTGTCTGCATAATTACTTCTTGGACTTTCTTTGCCAGCAGGACTAAAGCAGACAGGGATAGACAGTGTAGGTGACACTTTGCCAGCCACCATCACTATAATAATCCATTTCTTCGCACGGGCTCTTGACACTGAAATCTTGTAATGAGATTGAGATTCATCCCCCATTTTTAACCGAAACTTCATTATTGTCATTATCACTTGAAAGTCTTAATAATTCAATATTAGGGTATATTTAAGTGCTTACAGGTGCCAAGCTCAGTGCCAAGTGATGGGGTCGATTCAAGATCATCAGAATCTAGCTTCTGTCCCTTGTGGTACTCATCGGAGACGAAGGGAGTGTGTGCATCTCATCCCCATTTTACAGATGAGTTATTTCAAAAAGGTCAAATCACAGTCAATATCAATAGACTACCAACAGATAAGCATACAATGAGCCTATTTAATTTTTAACATGGAGAACTGAAATACGTGATCCTGTTGTTTTCTGAGATTACATATATCTATATCTATATCTATATATATAGATATATATAACATGTATATATCTATATCTATATATATATAGATAGATATATATAACATGTATATATAACACACATATATGTAATCTCGGAAAACAACAGGATCACGTATTTCAGTTCTCCATGTTAAAAAAATATATATATATATATATATATATATATATATATATATATACAGAGAAAGAGAGAGAGAAGCAGCGTGGCTTAGTGGAAAGAGCATGGGCTTGGAAGTCAGAGGACATGGATTCTAATCCCAGCCCTGTTTGCCTGTCCTCCATAAGAGATCCCCCAGGTGTACTTGTCTGCTGTGTGACCTTGGACAAGTCACTCCTCTGTGCTTCAGTTACCTCATCTATAAAATGAGGATTAAGACTATGAGCCCCACGTGGGACAACCTGATTACCTTGTACTTACCTCACTGCTTAGAACATTGTTTGGCACATAGTAAGTGCTTAACAAAAACCATAATGATAATAATAATAACATATATAATAATGATGGCATTTATTAAGTGCTTACTATGTGCAAAGCACTGTTCTAAGCACTGGGGAGGTTACAAGGTGATCAGGTTGTCCCACGGAGGGCTCACAGTCTTAATGTCCATTTTACAGATGAGGTAACTGAGTCCCAGAGAAGTTAAGTGACCTGCCCAAAGTCACACAGCTGCCAATTGGCAGAGCCGGGATTTGAACCCGTGACCTCTGACCCCGAAACCCGTGCTCTTTCCATTGAGCCATGCTGCTTCTCTCTCTCTCTCTCTCTCTCTCTCTCTCTCTCTGTATATATACATATATATATTGCTTATTTACCTCTTGTTGAAAGTCTGATTTCCACTGAATGATAATAGTGATATTTGTTAAACACTTACTATGTAGAAAGCACTGTGCTAAGTGCAGGGGTAGATACAAGATAAAATGGTAGGACACAGTTTCTGTCTCACATGGGACTCCCAATTTAAAGATGCAAAAACCTTGCAGCTTTGACTGTCTGCATAATTACTTCTTGGACTTTCTTTGCCAGCAGGACTAAGGCAGGCAGGAATAGACAGTGTAGGTGACACTTTGCATGTTTACGTGTTTCAACCTAATTCCATAGAAAATACCAAGTTATTTGAAGCACAATACAAATCTTTGTAAGATTTCTTTTTTCCCCACCTCAGAACTTCTGAAATCTGCCAAGAGGAGAGGGGGGGATTTATGTCCCTATATAAAAGTTGAAGTTTTCTCCTTCTGGGTCACCACCTTTGAGAGCTCTGAATGACTTGGAGATGGCTTCTAAGTCATGATTGTCTGGAAATGCTAGGCCTAGGGAGAGTTGGAGCAGGGGAAGTCAGGACAAGAGAAGGGTAAAAGGAACCAGTCAATCACACTAACTGAGGGAGAACTGAGCCCCTTCCTTCCTCTCCCTCTTGTCCCCCTCTCCACCCCCCCTTCTTACCTCCTTCCCTTCCCCACAGCACCTGTATATATATGTTTGTACATATTTGTTACTCTATTTCACTTGTACATATCTATTCTATTTATTTTATTTTGTTAGTATGTTTGGTTTTGTTCTCTGTCTCCCCCTTTTAGACTGTGAGCCCACTGTTGGGTAGGGACTGTCTCTATATGTTGCCAACTTGTACTTCCCAAGCGCTTAGTACAGTGCTCTGCACACAGTAAGCACTCAATAAATATGATTGATGATGATGATGATGACGAGAAGAAAGCTGAAAAAGCAGACTCTGGAGGGAGCCTAGGTGCAGAGGGAGCAGGATTTCTGTGGGAAATAGAGCACCTGTAACAGCGAGGATCCCCTCTCAGGGTCGCACGTGGAGAGTTTCCAGTCCTCCACCAGCCTCGACTACAGGAGGGAGAGTCAAGCAGAGGCGTACCCATTCCATTACTAGCTTGGCTATCGAGTGGCAGGCAATCTGCTACAAGTCAAAAGTCACCCAGGCTGGGCAGTCGTAGCATAGGAGAGACTTGAGGGCGGAAGGAAGCAATGGTAAACCAGTTCCCTATTTTTACCAAGAAAACTTGCTGGATCCACAACCAGAACGATTGCAAATGGAGAGCGGGGGGTTCTGGGAGAGATGCGTCCGTGGTGCTGCTATGGGTCAGGAACGACTCAACGGCACATGACAAGCAGAGAAGCAGCGTGGCTCAGTGGAAAAAGCACGGGCTTGGGAAACAGAGGTCATGGGTTCTAATCCCGGCTCTGCCACTTGTCAGCTGTGTGAGTTTGAGGAAGTCACTTCACTTCTCTGTGCCTCAGTAACCTCATCTGTAAAATGGGGATTAAGACTGTGAGCCCCACATGGGACAACCTGATCACCTTGTAAACTCCCCAGCACTTAGAACAGTGCTTTGCACATAGTAAGCGCTTAATAAATGCCATTATTATTATTATGGGTTCTAATCCCAGCTCTGCCACTTGTCAGCTATGTGACTCTGGGGAAGTCACTTAACTTCCCTGTGCCTCAGTTCCCTTATCTGTAACATGGGGATTAAGACCATGAGCCTCACGTGGGACCACCTGATCACCTTGTATCCCCCCCAACGCTTTGAATAGTGCTTTGCACATAGTATGCACTTAACAAATACCATTATAATAATTATTATTATTATTATGACAAGAAAAACAGCCAGGATAGCTGAGGGTGGACTGGCTTTTCTGCTGGTTCAGTCATATGCTATACAGAAAACACACTTAGCCTGACACTCTCCTCCATTCTTTCCTCTTCCTTTCCCTGATCTTTACCCCTCCCAGCTCAGGAAGAAGTACACCCTGGAAGAATAACTCCCAAGTGCCACTGCAGTGCTCTGCACACATTGGGCACTCAATAAATACAACTGAATGAATGAATACCCTTTTGGAAGTGGGGATGCAGGGGCAGAGCTGAAGAGCAGGCCCATAGGAATGATAGTCGATATTTCTTTGATTCATTTTTGCTTAGATGCAGTAGGGCCACCAATTGGTAGTTGGCTACTCCTCTGTTGGTGTAAGTACTACATACTTTCTTCAACTCACTTAACTTTTCTGGGCCTCAGTTACCTCATCTGTAAAGTGGGGATTAAGATTGTGAGCCCCCCATGGGACAACCTGATCACCCTGAAACCTCCCCAGCGCTTAGAACAGTGCTTTGCACATAGTAAGTGCTTAATAAATGCCGTCATTATTATTATTAACTCACTTTCAGCTTGAATTCCAATACAAGGAGAAGAAATACATTATCTTTCCTCTGTTTATTCTGAACACTGGATTCCAATCTGAAAAAAGTCACATCTTTTCTAAGAAGCAGCGTGGCTCAGTGGAAAGAGCCCAGGCTTTGGAGTCAGAGGTCATAGGTTCAAATTCCAGCTCCACCAATTGTCAGCTGTGTGACTTTGGGCAGGTCACTTAACTTTTCTGTGCCTCAGTTACCTCATCTGTAAAATGGGGATTAAGACTGTGAGCCCCCCGTGGGACAACCTGATTACCTTGTCTCCTCCCCAGTGTTTAGAACAGTGCTTTGCACATAGTAAGCGCTTAATAAATGCCATTATTATTATTATTAAAATAATAATAATTGTAGCATTCATTAAGCACTTATTTTGTGCAAAGCACTGTACTAAGCACTGAGAGAGATATTCAAGATAATCAGGTTGGGCACAGTCCATTTCCCTCATGGACATCACAGTCTAAAGGGGAGGGAGAATATATATCGAATCCCCATTTTACAGATGAAGAAAGTGAGGTACAGATAAATTATGTGACTTGCCCAAGGTCACATAGCAAGCAAATGGCAGAGCCTGAATTAGAACCCAGGTTTCCTGATACCAAGGCCGGTGCTTATTTCACTTAGCCCCAGAAACTATTTGAGCACCACTATTACTAACTACTACTACTAATGAAGTAGTAAGGGTCTGTGTCTATTTCTTAAACTATTCTGGAAATAAATTTATTTATGCTTACCTGCCAATTAGCTTCCCAATACTCTTTCTGTGAATCACTGATAAAAACCACATGCAGTTATACGGAGAGCCACTGATGATCAAAACTTCGGGAAATATAGGCATTAAGGGATATGGGAGGGGTTACTTGGGGGCAGGGATCATTTCCACCAAATTCACTGTACTTTCCCAAGCGCTTAGTACAGTGCTCGGCACTCAATAAATAGCATCAATCATTTGAGTGGTTCAAGTGACAGGAGGGAAGAATCGGGTGGAGAGTCGAGAGGGTTAATGGTGGAGATAATATGAAGTTCTGGAGATCGGATAAGTGAAATTGAAAGACTGTGTGCCGGTGTGTGTATATGTGAGGGTGAGTTTGTGTGTGTATTCATTCATTCAATCGCATTTATTGAGCGCTTACTGGGTGCAGAGCACTGTACTAAGCGCTTGGGAAGTACAAGTTGGCAACATAATGTGTATGTACATGTGTGTGTGTGTATACATTAGGACAGCTTGCACAAAGGCAATCCAAGAAGGGCTAATAATAATGATAATAATAATGACATTTATTAAGCGCTTACTATGTGTAAAGCACTGTTCTAAGCGCTGGGGAGGTTACAAGGTGATCAGGTTGTCCCACAGAGGGCTCACAGTCTTAATCCCCATTTTACAGATGAGGGAACTGAGGCCCAGAGAAGTTATGTGACTTGCCCCAGGTCACACAGCTGACAAGTGGTGGAGCCAGGATTTGAATTCATGACCTCTGACTCCAAAGACAGTGCTCTTTCGCCTGAGCCACGCTGCTAAGGCATATTCAGTGGCTCAGACATATAGGAGAGAGACAGAGAGAGTTAGTTGGATTCAGAGAGGTGGACGGGGCAGTGAGACGTGGAAGGTAGATTTGCTTGGCTGGACAAGCCGGGTTAGTTCACCGGTTATAGGGCGATCCTGCTCTATATCACAGAGCTCAGTGCGGCTTTTATTGCTATCAACTGGATGGATTCTTTTCTGCTAGACTAGAAATGTGAAATAGTCTGCCTGGGTCGATCCTCACTTTATAAAATCAAGGTATTTAGGGTCTTAAATGTTTTCTCATAAGCTCGACTACTCACAGGAGAAGCCATTTGGCCATAGCGATCTCCCAGACCTTACAGAGTTGAAGCATGATTTTTACTTATCGATCCTGCAGATCAATGCCAGGGGCTTGTAAAATAAATCATCGGATTGGTGAAGCTTTTATAGTTGTGATGTGGTAAGATGCATTATCAGAAGGAATACTCCCACTACAAGGTTCACACCCATTAACATTCATTCATTCAATTCATTTGATTGCTAAAGCGTGGCTCAGTGGAAAGAGCCCGGGCTTTGGAGTCAGAAGTCATGGGTTCAAAGCCCGGCTTCGCCACTTATCAGCTGTGTGACTTTGGGCAAGTCACTTCACTTCTCTGAGCCTCAGTTCCCTCATCTGTAAAATGGGGATGAAGCCTGTGAGCCCCCCATGGGACAACCTCATCACCTTGTAACCTCCCCAGCGCTTAGAACAGTGCTCTGCACATAGTAAGCGCTTAATAAATGCTATCATTATTATTATTATTATTTATTGAGCGCTTACTGTGTGCAGAGCACTGTACTAAGCGCGTAACACCATTTCTTCCCTTGAGACTGGTATCTGCTTCAACTATCAGTTCCACACAGATAGCTCTCAAATCTGGATCTCCAGTCCTGACCTCTCATTCATTCATTCATTCAGATAGCTCTCAAATCTAGATCTCCAGCCCTGACTTCTCATTCATTCATTCATTCATTCATTCATTCATTCAATCGTATTTATTGAGCATTTACTATGTGTAGAGCACTGTATTAAACACTTGAAAAGTACAGTTCAGCAATAGAGACAATTCTTGCCCACACCAGGCTTACAGTCTAGGGTGGGGGAGACAGACATCAAAACAAGAAAACAGGCATCAATATAAATAAATAGAATTCTAGATAAATACATAACTGCTGTGGGGTGGGGAGGAGGGAAAGAGTAAAGGGAGCGGTTGAGGTGATGCAGAGGGAAGGGGGAGCTGAGGAAAAGGAGGATTAATCTGGGAAGGCCTCTTGGAGGAGGAGGAAGAAGAAGAAGAAGAAAGAAGAAGAAGAAGGAAGAAGGAAGAAGGAAGGAAGGAAGGAAGGAAGGAAGAAGAAGAAAAGAAGAAGAAGAAAAAAAGAAAAGAAGAAGAAGAAAAGGAAGAAGAAGAAGAAGAAGAAGAAGAAGAAGAAGAAGAAGAAAGAAGGAAGAAGAAAGAAGAAAGAAGAAAGAAGAAAGAAGAAAGAAGAAAGAAGAAAGAAGAAAGAAGAAAGAAGAAGAAGAAGGGCATTTATTGAGCGCTTACTATGTGCAAAGCACTGTTCTAAACACTGGGGAGCTTACAAGGTGATTAGGTTGTCCCACTGGGGGCTCACAGTCTTAATCCCCAGTTTCCAGATGAGGTCACTGAGGCACAGAGAAGTTAAGTGACTTGCCCAAAGTCACACAGCTGAAAAGTGGCGGAGCTTTAGAGCTTTGAAGTAGAGGGAGAGTGATTATCTGCAGCCGCACATTTCCTCCTGCCTTCAGGACATCTCCACTTGGATGTTCTAGACTGTGAGCCCACTGTTGGGTAGGGACCGTCTCTATATGTTGCCAACTTGTACTTCCCAAGCGCTTAGTACAGTGCTCTGCACACAGTAAGCGCTCAATAGAGATGATTGAATGGATGAATGTTCCACTGACACCTTAAACTTAAAATGTCCAAAACAGAACTCCTCATCTCCCCATCCAAACCTTGTCTTCCCCGTCACTGTCGAAACACCACTGTTCTGCCCTTATCACAAGCCTGTAACCTTGGCACTTTACTCGACTCATCTCTTTCATTCAACCCCCATATTTAATCTGTTACCCTCAGCCCCAAAGGACTCATGTACATATCCCTAATTTACATTAATGTCCGTCTCTCCGTCTAGACTAGAGAAGCAGCCTGGCTCAGTGGAAAGAGCCCGGGCTTTGGAGTCAGAGGTCATGGGTTCAAATCCCAGCTCTGCCACTTGTGAGCTGTGTGACTTTGGGCAAGTCACTTAACTTCTCTGAGCCTCAGTTACCTCATCTGGAAAATGGAGATTCAGACTGTGAGCCCCATGTGGGACAACCTGATCACCTTGTATCCTTCCCAGCACCTAAAACAGTGCTTTGCACATAGTAAGCGCTTAACAAATGCCATCATTATTATTATTATTATTATTATTATTATTAGACTGTAAGTGCCTCATGGGCAGGGAATGTGTCTACCAATTTTGATATACTGCACTCTCCCAAGCGCACAGTAAGCGCTCAACATTTTTTAAGCCATTCGTTAAGAGTTCACCACGTGCCAGATACTGTTAAGTGCTGGAATAGATACAAATGCTTAGTACAGTGCTCTGCACCTAGTAAGTGCTCAATAAATATGACTGATTGATATAAACTCACAAGGGTGGACAAAGTCCATATCCCAGTTGCAGTCTTAATCTCCATTTTCCAGATGAGGTAACTGAGGCACAGGGAAGTGAAGTGACTTTCCCGTACAAGTGGTGGAGCAGGGATTAGACCTCAGGTCCTCTGACTCATTCATTCATTCATTCATTCATTCAATGGTATTTATTGAGTGTTTACTGTGTACAGAGCACTGTACTAAGCGCTTGGGAAGTACAAGTTGGCAACATATAGAGATGGTCCCTACCCAACAGCGGGCTCACAGTCTAGAAAGTCTAGACTCAAAGGCCATTGTTCTTTCCACTAGGCAAGTCAGCTTTTAGACTGTGAGCCCACTGTTGGGTAGGGACTGTCTCTATATGTTGCCAACTTGTACTTCCCAAGCGCTTAGTACAGTGCTCTGCACACAGTAAGCGCTCAATAAATACGATTGATGATGAAGTCAGCTTCCTCAGTAAATACCACTGATTGACTGATTGATCTGCAAGTGCAGAATTCAGAAGCAGCAAGGCTTAGTGGAAAGAGCCCGGGCTTGGGAATAAGAGGACACGGGTTCAAATCCCGGGTCTGCCACTTGTCTGCTGTGTGACCTTGGGCAAGTCACTTAACTTCTCTGTGCCTCAGTTACCTCATCTATCAAATGAGGGTTATGACTGTGAGCCCCAGGTGGGACAGCCTGATTACCTTGCATCTACCCCAGTGCTTGGCACATAGTAAGCACTTAAATACTATTATTATTATCATTAATGAAGAGATCCAATGTAAATTCCACAGTCAGTAAGGACTTTTGATTATCTTTAAGAAGCCATATCTATCTTTAAAAATCAAAAGGGCACAGGAGTAGGAGTTAGGAGACCTGGGTTCTAATCCTGGCTCCTCCACTTGTCTGCTGTTTGACCTTGGTCAAGTCACTTAACTTCTCTGTGCCTCAGTGCCCATCCAAACAAAACATCAAACAAATATCAAACAAATAAAAGGATCAAACAAAAACTCCTCACCAATGGTTTTAAAGCAGTCCACCAACTTGCCCACTCCTACCTCACGGTGCTTCTCTCCTTCTACAATCCAGTCCACAGACTTCTCTCCTCTAGTGCTAACCTTCTCAATCAATCAATTGTATTTATTGAGCGCTTACTGTGTGCAGAGCACTGTACTAAGCGCTTGGGAAGTACAAGTTGGCAACAAGTTGGCAAGTTCTCACTATGCCTCCATCTCTCCTATCTCGCCACCAACCCCTAGCCAACTTAGCCCACATCCTGCCTCTAGTCTGGACCACCCTCCCTTCTCAAATCCGACAGACAATTACTCTCCCCCGCTTCAAAGCCTTACTGAAGGCACATCTCCTCCGAAAGGCCTTCCCATACTAAACCCACGCCTCATCTCCCACTCTCTTCTGCATTTCCCTGACTTTCTCCCCTTTCTAACCCCATGGCACATTTATATAACTGTAGTTTCTTTATTGGTATTGATGTTAATATGTGCATCTAGCTTTAATTCTATTTGCTCTGACGATTTTGACACCTGTCTACATGTTCTGTATTGTCATCATCATCGATCGTATTTATTGAGCACTTACTATGTGCAGAGCACTGTACTAAGCGCTTGGGAAGTACAAATTGGCAACATATAGAGACAGTCCCTACCCAACAGTGGGCTCACAGTCTAAAAATTGTCATCCATCTCCCCCTTCTAGACTGTGAGCCCGTTGTTGGGTAGGGACCGTCTCTATATGTTCCCAACTTGTACTTCCCAAGCGCTTAGTCCAGTGCCCTGCACACAGTAAGCGCTCAATAAATATGATTGAATGAATGAATGAATTCTCCCCCCCAACCCCAAACTGTAAGCTCACTGTGGGAAGGGAGTGTGCCTGTTTATTGTTGCATTGCACTCTCCCAAGTGCTTAGTACAGCGTGGCTCAGTGGAAAGAGCACGGGCTTGGGAGTCAGAGGTCATGGGTTCAAATTCCAGCTCCGCCGCATGTCAGCTGTGTGACCCTGGGCAAGTCACTTAACTTCTCAGCCTCAGTTACCTCATCTGTAAAATGGAGATTAAGACTGTGAGCCCCACGTGGGACAACCTGATCACCTTGTATCCCCCCCAGTGCTTAGAACAGTGCTTTGCACATAGTAAGTGCTTAACAAATGCCATCTTCATTATTATTATTATTATTACAGTGCTCTGAACACAGTAAGCACTCAATAAATACAATTGACTGACAATGAATGATTATGAATTGGGGTTTAGATACCTTTCTCTCTCCCCGCTTTGACTGTCTGATCTAATTGCATTTTATGTACCTGAGATTCAATACAGTGCTTGGCACAAACACTGACCAAATACCAAAATTATATTTAAATTACCACACCAATATCTTTCAGAAATTAAAAAAAAATGCAGTAGACTGAATACATACACATTTGGAGTCTTTATTAAAATACCTACAGCATAATTAGACTCAAAATCCAGGAGGAGTTTTTCAAATGGTAAAAAGAAAGAGTTGCAGCAATTGAAATGTCCTTCAGTGAAAGTAATTTTATAGGGTAAATTGAATATAAAAAGGGATCCTTAATTGCACTTTCTCTACTGTTTTCTTTCTTCTCAAACCAATCTGCGCATCAGGCAGAAACTCCTCACCCTGGGCTTCACGGCTGTCCATCACCTCGCGCCCTCCTACCTCACGTCCCTTCTCTCCTTCTCCAGCCCAGCCCGCACCCTCCGCTCCTCCGCCGCTAATCTCCTCACCGTACCTCATTCTTGCCTGTCCCGCCATCGACCCCCGGCCCACGTCATCCCCCGGGCCTGGAATGGCCTCCCTCTGCCCATCCTACAAGCTAGCTCTCTTCCTCCCTTCAAGGCCCTGCTGAGAGCTCACCTCCTCCAGGAGGCCTTCCCAGACTGAGCCTCCTCCTTCCCCTCCCCCTCGTCCCCCTCTCCTTCCCCCTCATCTTACCTCCTTCCCTTCCCCACAGCACCTGTATATATGTATATATGTCTGTACATATTTATTATTCTATTTATTTATTCATTTTACTTGTACATATCTATTCTATTTATTTTATTTTGTTAATATGTTTGGTTTTGTTCTCTGTCTCCCCCTTTTAGACTGTGAGCCCACTGTTGGGTAGGGACTGTCTCTATATGTTGCCGACTTGTACTTCCCAAGCGCTTAGTACAGTGCTCTGCACACAGTAAGCGCTCAATAAATATGATTTATTGATTGATTGATTGATTGAGAGCTTACTGTGTGCAGAGCACTGTACTAAGTGTTTGGGAAGTACAAGTCAGCAACATATAGAGACGGTCCCTACCCAACAGCGGGCTCACAGTCTAGAAGGGGGAGACAGACAACAAAACAAAACATGTAGTTTGCTTCTCTAAAGAAAACTACACCTTTTTTCTTGCCAAAAAGAGCTTTAAGAAAAAGACTAAATGTGTTGATCACTGGATTGCTTTATAGTTTTTATCTAACAGTTTATGGGCCATGGCTGGGATACCGTTAAGTACCTTTCCCTCCTCCGACACGAACCTACTCACTGTACCTCTATCTCTTCTATCTCAGTGTTGGTCCCTTCCCCACATCCTCCCTCTGGCCTTCGCATTCATCAGACCACCACACTCCCCACTTTCAAAGTCTTATTAAAATCACATCTCTTCCAAGAGGCCTTCTCCGACTAGGGCCCCATTTCCCCAGGCTACCCCTTCTGCACTGCCTAGGTACTTGGCACTGGCCCCTTTAAGCACGTGATATTCACCCCACCCTCAGCCCCACAGCACTTAGGTGCATTTCCATAATTTACTTTAATATCCGGGCTCCTCGTGGGCAGGGAACCTATCAATTCTGTTTTCATCATCCTCATCAATCATATTTATTGAGCGCTTACTGTGTGCAGAGCACTGTACTAAGCACTTGGGAAGTACAAGTTGGCAACATATAGAGACAGTCCCTACCCAACAGTGGGCTCACAGTCTAAAAGGTTTTGTTTTATTATATTCTGCCATGGTTTTAGGACAGGGCACTGCATACAGTAAAAATTCAGTAAATCCCACAGCGTGGCTCAATGGAAAGAGCACGGGCTTTGGAGTCAGAGGTCATAGGTTCAAATTCCGGCTCCGCCAATTGTCAGCTGTGTGACTCTGGGCAAGTCACTTAACTTCTCTGGGCCTCAGTTATCTCATCTGTAAAATAGGGATTAAGACTGTGAGACCCCCGTGGGACAACCTGATCACCTTGTAACATCCCCAGCGCTTAGAACAGTGCTTTGCACATAGTAAGTGCTTAATAAATGCCATTATTATTATTATTATTATAAATTAATTAAGGGCATTAAAAGTCAACAAAGCCACATGAGTTCTAGACATCACTAGTGGCAAACTTACTAGTGATATTTCTAAGATAAATCATTTTTATCTTATTGATGATAATAATAATAATAACAATGGCGTTTAAGTGCTTGCTGTGTGCCAAGCACTGTTCTAAACACTGAGAAGGTTATAAGGTGATCAGCCACAAGCCATGATCTAGGCTGTTCTAGTTCTTCTCCCTTCTAGACTGTGAGCCCACTGTTGGGTAGGGACCGTCTCTATATGTTGCCAACTTGTACTTCCCAAGCGTTTAGTACAGTGCTCTGCACACAGTAAGCGCTTAATAAATATGATTGAATGAATGAATGAATTTTTGGCAGAGAAGAAAAAAAAACACACAACCACCACGGTGTGTCATTGAAGTCAAGATGAACCATGAAAAAGGATTATGATAGAGACCAATCTATTTACATACTTGTGCTCTACACACATTAAGTTCTCAACAAATACTATTTATTGATTCATTGAAACTGCCATTTCATTCTGTCTCTGATGGTTTAAAACCTTACTAAAGTAACTTGTAAATCCAGGAATATTTTGCTTACTAAAGAAGGGTTTGTTTTTTCTTAGTTCGGCTAGTGTTCAGAATGCATACAACTCTGCTAATTATTAATTTAAATAGGAGAGAGTCAATTTTGCTTGTATCATATAGGCCTTCCCAGACTGAGTTCCCCAATTCCTCTCCCCCTCCCCATTCCCCCCCAACCCTACCTCCTTCCCCTCCCCACAGCCCCTGTATATGTTTGTACAGATTTACTACTCTATTTTACTTGTACATATTTACTATTCTATTTATTTTATTTTGTTAATATGTTTTGTTTCGTTGTCTGTCTCCCCCTTCTAGACTGTGAGCCCGCTGGTGGGTACGGACCGTCTCTATATGTTGCCAACTTTCATTCATTCATTCATTTGTTCAATCGTATTTATTGAGCACTAACTGTGCGCAGAGCACTGTACTAAGCGCTTGGGAAGTACAAGTCGGCAACATACAGAGGCGGTCCCTACCCACAGTCTAGAAGGGGGTGACAGAAAACAAAGCAAAACATATTAACAAAATAAAATCAATACAATAAATTCGTACAAATAAAATAGAGTAATAAATACATACAAACATATATACATATATACAGGTGCTGTGGGGAGGGGAAGGAGGGGGAGAAGAAGGAGGGGGCTCAGTCTGGGAAGGCCTCCTGGAGGAGGTGAACACTTTCTTGTATTCCCAAGTGCTTAGTCCAGTGCTCTGCACATAGTAAGCGCTCAATAAATACAATCGAATGAACAAAAGACTCTTTCCCTATTTGTCTTTAGCCAGAGGTCATTTCATTCATTCATTCATTCATTCATTCATTCATTCAGTTATATTTATTGAGTGTTTACTGTGTGCAGAGCACTGCACTACGTGCTTGGGAAGTACAAGTTGGCAACATCTAGAGACGGTCCCTACCCAACAATGGGCTCACAGTCTAGAAGGGGGAGACAGACAACAAGACAAAACATATTAACAAAATAAAATAAATATGTACAAATAAAATAGAGTAATAAATACGTACAAACACATATACATATATACAGGTGGTGTGGGGAGGGGAAGGAGGGGGAGAGGAAGGAGGGGGCTCAGTCTGGGAAGGCATCCTGGAGCAGATGAGCATGTTCTTGTACTTCCCAAGCACTTAGTACAGTGCTCTGCACACAGTAAGCGCTCAATAAATAGGATTGAATGAAGTATAGACAAAAGACTCTTTCCCTAGTTGTCTTTAGCCAGAGGTCATTTCCACACTGTCTAAAAGAATGAAATCATTTGTGAAACTGATATTGACTATTCTCACTATTCATCCAATATTGCACCGAGTCGTGATGAATATATTAAGCCCAGGGCTTCTGAAAAATCACCTCTCCAGTTCTGGAAGAAGCAGCTTCGGGTTCTGAGAGTCTAAAAGAATGAAATCATTTGTGAAACTGATATCGACTATTCTCACTATTCAATCAGTCAATCGTATTTATTGAGAGCTTACTGTGTGCAGAGCACTGTACTAAGAGCTTGGGAAGTACAAGTCGGCAACATATAGAGACAGTCCCTACCCAACAATGGGCTCACAGTCTAGAAGGGGGAGACAGAGAACAAAACCAAACATATTAACAAAATGAAATAAATAGAATAGATATGTACAAGTAAAATAAATAAATAGAGTAATATATTCATGCACTATTGCACCGAGTAGTGGTGAATATATTAAGCCCAGGGCTCCTGAAAAATCACCTATCCAGTTCTGGAAGAAGCAGCTTCGGTTTCTGAGAGCCTAAAAGAATGAAATCATTCGTGAAACTGATATCGACTATTCTCTCGATTCAATCAATCGTATTTATTGAGTGCTTACTGTGTGCAGAACACTGTACTAAGCGCTTGGGAAGTACAAGTTGGCAACATATAGAGACAGTCCCTACCCAACAGTGGGCTCACAGTCTAGAAGGGGGAGACAGAGAACAAAACCAAACATATTAACAAAATGAAATAAATAGAATAGATATGTACAAGTAAAATAAATAAGTAGAGTAATATATTCATGCACTATTGCACCGAGTAGTGATGAATATATTAAGCCCAGGGCTCCTGAAAAATCACCTATCATCATCATCAATCGTATTTATTGAGCGCTTACTGTGTGCAGAGCACTGTACTAAGCACTTGGGAAGTACAAGTTGGCAACATATAGAGACAGTCCCTCCCCAGCAGTGGGCTCACAGTCTAGAAGGGGGAGACAGAGAACAAATCCAAACATATTAACAAAATAAAATAAATAGAATAGATAGGTACAAGTAAAATAAATAAATAAATAAATAAATGAGTAATATATTCATGCACTATTGCACCGAGTAGTGATGAATATATTAAGCCCAGGGCTTCTGGAAAATCACCTATCCAGTTCTGGAAGAAGCAGCTTCAGGATCTGAGCGTCTACACAGATAAATCGGTTGTCTTCCCCATGGCAGAGTACGACACCAAAGTGCCGCCTTGTGATTTGTTTGCACGGTTGTGTTGGCCCGTTTCCTAAAGTGCAAAGTGATGACCCTGCGGTCTATTCCGCACGACTTGTTGGAGGACCACGGATCACAGTGTGAATCCTGAGGATCAAAGGTGCAATTTGTAAAGCAAAACGCCAGAATTGTGAAATACATCTATAATCATCCTCCGCTCAACCCCGTTTCAAACCACCAAGATCACAGCGCAGTGAAGTTTGAATTATTGAAAAGGGATTTGCCAACTGCAGTTATTCACATATCATGGGGAATGCTAAAACAATAAAGTCAGCAAATCAAGTTATCACCGAGCCTAGCAACTCTGTTTTACTCTCCCAAGTGCTCAACTTGTACTTCCCAAGTGCTTAGTACAGTGCTCTGCACATAGTAAGCGCTGAATAAATACGATTGAATGAATGAATAGTACAGTGCTCTTCACAAAGTTCTCAATAAATACTCACTGGTCTGACCTGGGTAATATGAATTTAAACTTGCTCTCCAAGTTATTTTGAATAAACTCTTTGCGTGGCTATGTTACTTGTTGCTAGATTAATTGCTAATCAATGAATCTTCTAGACTGTGAGCCTGCTGTTGGGGAGGGACTGTCTCTATATGTTGCCAACTTGTACTTCCCAAGTGCTTAGTACAGTGCTCTGCACAAAGTGCTCAATAAATATGATTGAATGAATGAATGAATATGTTTGTACAGATTTATTACTCTATTTTACTTGTACATATTTACAAGTATTTATTTTATTTTATTTTGTTAATATGTTTTGTTTTGTTCTCTGTCTCCCCCTTCTAGACTGTGAGCCCACTGTTGGGTAGGGACCGCCTCTATGTGCTGCCAACTTGTACTTCCCAAGCGCTTAGTACAGTGCTCTGCACACGGTAAGCACTCAATAAATACGATTGAATGAATGAATGAGGCCCAGAGAAGTTAAGGTCACCTAGTAGACAAGTGGTGAAGCCAGGATTAGAACCAATGACCTTGTGAGCCCCTGCTCTATCGACTACACCATTTTGCTTCTCTTCTAACTGGCTCTTATCTCAACGGGACCTTCAAGGGAGGGAATGTTACATTAAGAGACAGGAAGTCTGAAAGTGCTAGTGTGACCATAAGAACTGAACACAAAAGAGTCTGTCTTGCCAATATTTAGTCCTATAAAGAGTTGTTTGTTACCTTACGAAATGTACAATGACCAATTTGATGGTCAGGAAAGAGACAAATTAGGGACACAAATCTGCAAAGGATCTTGGGAAATTATAAGGTTACCAAAGGGCTCAGGGTAAGATGATGATGATGATGATGATAGCATTTATTAAGTGCTTACTATGTACAAAGCACTGTTCTAAGCGCTGGGGGGATACAGGGTGATCAGGTTGTCCCACGTGGGGCCCACAGTCTTAATCCTCATTTTACACATGAGGGAACTGAGGCACGGAGAAGTGACTTGCCCAAAGTCACACAGCTGACAAGTGGCAGAGCTGGGATTTGAACCCAATCAATCGTATTTATTGAGCGCTTATTGTGTGCAGAGCTCTGTACTAAGCACTTGGAAAGTACAGGTTGGCAACATATAGAGACAGTCCCTACCTAACAGTGGGCTCACAGTCCAGTGTGACCTCAGGGACTCAGGAACCTGTGACCTCTGACTCCAAAGCCCGGGCTCTTTCCACTGAGACATGTTGCTTCTAAGCTCCCACTAGACTGTAGAATCATGGAGGGCCAGGACAGTGTCTACCTAGTCTACTGTAGTCTCCCAAGTGCTTAGTATAATGCTCCATACACAGTGCATACTCAGTAAATATTATTAATTGATCGATTGGCAGCCCAACGTGCCCTGAAAGCAGACACAGCCATCCGGACTCCTGAAGGAGATGCAGAATCTGGTTCTAAGAGCCACTTCTCTGCTTCACCCTGTCAAACTAATCTCCATCCAGCCTCCAAATGTACTCACCCCTACCAACAGGATCAGAGAGATCAGAGCAGAGAGGTGATTAAGGAGTGTGCCGAGAGGAGCTCTGATTGCCACACCACCGTACCCACTGATGAGAGATCTCAGTTAGCCATTCTCACCATCCCAGGGACAATATCCCATGACTGTTGGATTTTGGGGGACACAAAATTAAAAAAAGCTGAAGCATACCCTTAAATGTCAGCCCTGTCCTGCCATTATCAAGATGTCTGGTCAGGTTAGTTCAATTTAATTGACCAATCAATCAACAGATAGCATTTACTGAGTCAGTTAGTGAGGATAGATCAGCGTGACACTCTGACATCAAGAAAGGAATGGTTCTCCTCAAGTAATAGCTCTGTAAGAAATGAGAGATAAGGCGGCAAAAGAGAAAAACACTGCCAAATGCTTGGAATACTAAGCATGACCATAGACTGTGAGCCCGTTGTTGAGTAGGGATCGTCTCTATATGTTACCGACTTGTACTTCCCAAGCGCTTAGTACAGTGCTCTGCACTGCAGTAAGGACTCAATAAATACGATTGAATGAATGAACAAAAGATGCTTTTTTTTGTGCCCAATATGGCCTGGACTGTAGGGCTCACATTGGCCTTTTCAGCCATATAGGCTCACGTGACTAAGTTCTTTATACCAACTTTTTGCCAGAGCACTGTATAAAGCACTTGAGATATAGTTCGATAAAACAGTAGATAGGATAATAATAATAATAATAATAATAATGATGGCATTTATTAAGCGCTTATTATGTGCAAAGCACTAGCTCATAATCTAGCATATGTGATAGACCCTAAAATAATATACAGATAGGAGGAAGAAGAAAGAGGGGATATATGCACATGAATTAGTGCTGAAGTTGTAGAGAATGGAAGATATGAAACACCTGACTCTCTTCCAACCTGGCCCTGCAGGAGGCAAGATAGAATCCTTATGTTCTCGGTAAAGTCAAAGTTTGTTTCTTAGGGATTTTCTTTCAGAAATACTAATTACAAACTACTAACTCACTATCAATCAATCATATTTATTGAGCGCTTACTGTGTGCAGAGCACTGTACTAAGCTCTTGGGAAGTACAAGTTGGCAACTCTCTTAGATTGTGAATCCCTTGAGGGACAGAGGCTGTGTCTAATTTCCAGGTGTATATTCTCTCCCAGCACTTAGTACACTGCTCTGCACACAATAACTGCTTAATAAATGCTATTATTACTACTAACTACCCTGGGGAAAATCTGCAAAGGAAAAATCAAGTCTACAATAACAGCACAGAAAGCTGAGTCCTTGCTTCTCCTCCTCTGATTTTGCTACTGTTCAGGGACTACAAATTATCACAGTCTTGAAAAGATAACGATCCTCTCCTTAAGTTAAGAGAATCATTTCAAATCAATGGGCGGTATTTCTAACGTGGTTAAACGTGCCAAATTTCAGGCACACTCATAAAGATCAAATTTTATTATCCTGAAGATAAAGTGATGTGATAAAACTGTCCTAACATAAGCCATGAGGAGAAAAAAAAAGTTACGGCCATGAACAACTTTTCTTTTAGTTGAAAAAAGAATTCAGACATAAAGCAGTCTTAAAAAGTCTATTATTTTAAACAACAGTTTTTGTGCATATAAAGATTCCTTTACTGATTATTACAGATTATTGTACCCTTTTCCAGTGGGAACATTTTTGGGTTGTTGAAAGATCGCAATCATTGACTAAATCTACTAATGCAGTTTATAGTAATTTACATTCATGATAATCATGGCAAAGCTTGACTGACACTATGTTCACATGAGATCTTGTACCTCCTGAAATGTATGTTCATTCAATTCGTTAATTATTTATGATTAAAAGCAACAGAGTTTAACTTTAAATTATTGGGGGAATCCTGAATGCTGTTCTATTTTGAGATAAAATTAGCCCATTAATGCGTTAGATCAATCTCCAGTCCTGACCTCTCTCCTTCTCTGCAATCTTGCATTTCCTCCAGCCTTCAGGACATATCTGGAAGTCCTGCCAACTCCTCAAATTAAACATTTACAAAACTGAACTCCTTAACTTCTCACCCAAATTTTCATTCATTCATTCATTCATATTTATAGAGTGATTACTGTGGGCAGAACACTGCACTAAGTGCTTGGAAGGTACAGTTCAGCAACAGAGACAATCCCTGCCCACAACGGTTTCACAGCCTTGAAGGGGGGAGACAGACATCAAAACAAGTTAACAGGCACCACCTTGTTCTCCCCTGTATTCCCCCATCACTGTAGACGACACCACTATACTTCCTATCTCACAGGCCTGTAACCTTGGCATTGACCTCGACTCATGTATCTCGTTCCACTCACCCACTCAAACTGTTACCAAATCCTTTGGGTTCTACCTTCACGACACTGCTAAAACCCACCCTTTCCTCTCCATCCAAACTGCTACCATGCTGACTATTCCACCTGCCTTCTTGCTGACCTTCCAGCCTCCTGTTTCTCCCCACTCTACTCAACACTTCACTCTGCAGCATGGATCATTTTTCAACGAAAAATGCTCAGTCCATGTCTCCTCAAGAACCTCCAATGCTGCCTAACCGCCTCCACATCAGATATTCCTTACCACTAGCTTTAAAGAACTCAATCATTTTGTCAAGGCCTATCTCCAAAAATACCATTGACTGGTTGTTTGTATTCACAACATTCACAACATGAAACAATAACTTGGGCAGAGAGTAGAAGTTATGTCAAGAAATGGAGAGTGCATATATACAGTCAGGGACGATAATCTGACTTTTTACTTTCAATAAAGAACAATATATCCTAGATGGAATTGCATCCTCTCTCAGCTGTCCTATCATGTGTAAAATTAATCAACACATTATGAATAATTATGCCTATCTGAATTTGAGCATATTAAGTAGAGTTTTGGAATATATTCTGGTCTGTCTAACTGTTGGTCTATTCTGAGAGAGAGCAATGTGAAGGCAGTTTCCACATTAAAAAGAACAATAAACGAACCCAAAGACTTAAATATTCTTGAAGTACCTCTAACAATCAGACACTCACTTCACAATAAATTATGATGGCCTCACAGAAATAACTTCCTTTCTACAAAATGGTTTCAACTTTCAGTGATAGTAGAAATCTAAAACCTTTCATTCATGGGTTCTAATCCCGACTTGGCCACATGTCATCTGTGTGACTTTGGGCAAGTCACTTAAATTCTCAGTACCTCAGTTACCTCATCTATAAAATGGGGATTAAGACTGTGAGCCTCACATGGGACAACCTGGTAACCTAGAATCTACCCCAGTGCATAGAACAGCGCTTGACATATAGTAAGCACTTAACAAATACTGTTATTATTATTATCATACTTTGTATAAAAGATTATTTGGTTCAAATACTTTTTCTCCAGGAAATGCAGATTATATTTCTGATCTGAATGATTTTCTCTCGTAGCAGACAAGTTTTGAGAATATCTAAACCCTTTTCTTCTGAGGAGAAAGGCTTGAATAGTACTTTCCTAAGCAATTATTACAGTAAGGGCTCAATAAATGCCATTGATTATGAATGAATTAAAATCCTGCCATTGACAAAAATTATTAGGTGACCCTTGGCATAACACTCAACCTCTCTGGGTCTAAATTTCGCCTATGGTGTGATAGAGGTGGATGTATGCACCTATTTTTTTAGTTCTTGAGAGGAAAAAAAGCAATAGAACTGATATAAATCTCAAATCTGAAATGGTTAAGTGCTTCATCGTAGCAATAAAAGATAATTGTGAGCCCACTGTTGGGTAGGGACCATCTCTATATGTTGCCAACTTGTACTTCCCAAGCACTTAGTACAGTGCTCTGCACACAGTAAGCACTCAGTAAATACGATTGAATGAATGAATGAATTGTCTCTACAAAAAGCATATCACTATCCCTCCCAATTAATAATATTTATTAAGCATTTAGAACAGTGCTTTGCACATAATAAGCACTTAATGCTTAGAACAGTGCTTTGCACATAGTAAGCGCTTAATAAATGTTATTATTATTATTGCACTTTTTATCCATTAATCAATTGCATTTACTGAGTGCATACAGTGTGCCTTTGCACACAATAAGTGCTTAACAAATACCATTATTATTCCAGTGCTTAGAACAGTGCTTTGCACATAGTAAGCACTTAATAAATGCTATCATTATCATCATTATTGCACTTATCAGTTAATCAATTGTATTTACTGAGTGCATACAGTGTGCCTTTGCACACAGTAAGTGCTTAACAAATACCATCATTATTCCAGCGCTTAGAACGGTGCTTTGCACATGGTAAGTGCTTAATAAATGCTATCATTATTATCATTATTATTGAACTTTTTATGAGTTAATCAATTGTATTTACTGAGTGCATACAGTGTGCAGAAAGTACTGTACCAAGTGCAGGGTAGAATACAATACAATGATATAACACACATTCCCTGCCCACAGTGAGGTTTCAGTCTAGAGGCATAGACAGACATTAATATAAATGAATAAATTACAGATCTGTACATAAGTCCTGTGGGGCAGGGCAGGGTGGGGAGAGAACAAAGGGAGCAAGTCAGGGCGACACAGAAGGGAGTGGGAAAAGAGGAAAGGAGAGGATTAGCCAGGGAAGGTTTCTTGGAGGAGATGTGCCTTCAGTTAGGCTTTGAAGATGGGGAGAGTAAGTCTGTCGGATATGAAATGGAAGGGACTTCCAGGCTGGAGACATGGCATGGGCAAGACATTGGTGTGAGATAGATGAGATTAAGGAATACTGAGTTGTTGGCATTAAAAAAGTGAAGTAAACTGGGTTGTAGTAGGAGAATAGCAAGGTGAGGCCTGAGGGACAGGGTGGTTGACTGTTCTAAAGCGGATGGTAAGAAGCTTTTCTTTTATGTGGAAGTTGACAACCACTGTAGGTGGGAAGACACGGACTGAGCACTTTGGTAGAAAAACGACCTGGGCAGCATTCATTCATTCAATCACATTTATTGAGTGCTTACAGTGTGCAGAGCACTGTACTAAGCGCTTGAAGTACAAGTTGGCAACATATAGAGATGGTCCCTACCCAACAGCAGGCTCACAGTCTAGAAGTGAAGTGTGGACGGGAGCGGGGAGAGACAGGAGGCAAGGAGGTCAGCTAGGAGGCTGATACAGTAATCAAGGCAGAATAGGATAAATGCTCGGATTAACGTGGTAGCAGTATGGATGGAGAAGAAAGGGAGGATTTTAGTGATGTTGAGAAGGTTGAACCAACAGGATTGTTAAGCGCTTACTATGTGTTAAAAGTTCTGGGGTAGACACAAGTTAATCATGTCAGACACAATACCTGTCCCACATGATGCTCAAAGTCTTAATGCACTTGATTTACCAAGCTCAATGCACTACTTTTTTACAATATTTGTTAAGCGCCTGCAACTTAGTAAGAACTCAACAAATACCAGAATTATTATTATTGTTATTTTTATTAGGTGCTTGCTGTGTGCCAGGCACCGTTCTAAGCATTGAGGTAGAAACAATCTAATAAAACTGGACACAGTCTAGGCACTTGAGTAACCAATCAACTAATCAATCAACCAATTAATAGCATTTTCTGAGCACTTATTCTGTGCAGAGCACTCTAATAAACACTTGGGAGAGTACATTAGAATGAGTAGGCATGATCTTTGTACTCAAGCAACTTAGAATATATATGATAGTCACTCTCTGTTACTGCCTCATCCTGGAAGTACTGATGTAAATACCTTTAAACTCTAATGCTTCCTCCTACCTGTATTTCATTTTAGTGTCTACGCTCCCTGAGGGTAGGATTGTGCTGCTCCCCTCTCCATCCTATTATGTTTCTCCAAGGTTTTACTACACTACTTTGCACTAAAGGCTAAATCAGTTCAGTTCAATTCAAACAATTGATTGATTGAAGGAGAAATGAACCTGGCTTGAAGAAAGAGATGGGGTACAATTTTCTGAATTTGGTGAAGGACTTGAATCACAATTTGGAGTTAGAAAGTCATGTCAAGGGGGGATTTAGCAAAAGACAGGGAGGAGTTTGTAAATGGAGGGTTTGGATGCTTGAGGTTTGAAGCTTATTCAGAGACAGAGGAGTTAGGAGCAAGGTACAGTAAGAAAATTCATTCAATCGCATTTATTGAGCGATTACTGTGTGCAGAGCTTCACACTAAGCGCTTGGGAAAGTACAATAGGACAATAAACAGAAACGTTCCCTGTCCACGATGAGCTTACAATCTAGAGAATGAGCATGGGAAGAGTGAAGCTGAGATGTAACTGGTGAAGAGAGCAGATATGAAGGGTCATTGGTTGTTGGAGAAACAGTGTGGCCAAGAGGAAAGAGCATGGGCCTGGGGAGTCAAGGGCTCCAGTTTCCAATACCGGCTTTGCCACTAGCTTACTGTGTTACCATGGGCAAATAAGTCACTCAACTTCTCTGTGCTCCAGTTTCCTCATCTGGAAAATGAGGATGAACTACCTATTCTCCCTCAAAATATGAGACAGGGACAGGAAATGTGTCTGACCTTATTATCTCCTAGCAACCTCAGCACTTAGTACAGTATTTGGCACAGAGTAAGCACTTAACAAATACCATAATCATAATCATTATCATTATTATTATATTAAGCACCCATCAAGAAGTTTGAATTTGCTTTAAAGAATCTTTGAAAGTAATTGGAGGCATCTGTTTAACATTTTAAGATAATTTGTGCTACTAAAGGCGACAGATTTAGGGAAGAGGCTGCTGCAGCGTAGCTGGGAGGTCATAAGCGTTTAAGTAGGTTTGTGGTCATAGAAATGAGAGAGAGGAATGGATCCATCATTTATGAGAATGGGCTGGCAGCTTACGGCACGATTGGCAGCGATGAGAAGAAAACTGGCAGGGAAAGAAGAACGCGGGTTTGGATTATAAATCAGACATGGCAGTCATTGTGGCCAGACACATTACGAGTTGATCGAACTCAACAAAATCACCTAGATTATCCGTAGAAGCTATTCTGGGGGAAATGTATCTTTCGGGCACCCTGGGATAATAGTGCTGGTATTATTAAGTACTTACTAGTTTTCAAGCCTTATGCTAAGCACTAGGGGGGGAGTTAATTAGAGCGGAGATCATTCCTGCATCATATGAGGCTACTAAAAGAACAAGTATAATAATATTCTCAGTTTGCATATAAGGATTCTGAGGCCCAGATAGTTAAGCCATTAGCCAGTAGGCTAATGCAGGAATTGTAATCAAAACATGGGAGTCTTGCTGCCCACTACCAAATTGATCAGTTTTTTTTTATTGAGCACTTACTGTGTGCAGAGCACTGTACTAAGTGCTTAGGAGAGTACAATAGCAAAAATAAACATGATCCCTGCCCTTAAAGAGTTTACAATCTCTTGGAAGCTCTCTCCACCAAGTCACACTGCCACTCATGGACCTCACCCCTGGAGTCTGGATTTTTCTGGGCTGATGTGACTTCTATACCTAGCCTCTAGCTTCCCTAGGAGGGATTATATAAAAGCCCCAGTGGACAGTTAACAATATTTTGAATAGAAACCTCCCTCAGTAAGGCAGATGGTTCCTGAATGAAACATTTTCATTAAACGCTGTTGAATAGACCCAGCTTTGATTTAACAGTATTGCCCCTTGGAGCTGTGTTTCTCTTCAAAAATGTTCTACAGCAGTGTAGATGTGGCCTAGGAGTTTAAATCATCCAGTCTACTTAGAAACTGGCTTGTTTTCCATGACAGAATTCAACTCAATGCTAAGCATTTAAGTAAGGCATGAATTTTTCTAAGCAGTTAATCCTCTGTCCAGTTGGGAGGGAAATAGGTCTAGTCTCTTTAGGGGGGATCCCTGTGAAGCATTTGTCAAGGAGATGGGCACTGCCAGAAGGATGTAGGCGACAGAACAGAAAATACAACAATAATAATTTAATTTTCAAATTCACCTGCACTCTTCATTCACAGTGGAGAATACTGACTATCCAGAAGGATGATCAAAGGAAGAGTTGTAATCTTTCTGCTTTCTAGGTTTCATGGAGATTTTTGGAATAATGTAAACAAGTCAATTGACAATTCTTTCAAATGAAACCGATTCCGACATGTCAAAGGATATTTTAAATATGTACATTGACTTCAGTACCCTCCTTTCTTTGCAATTTATGTAGATGCATTGTCTAAAGCTGGTTCCTCTGGTCTTCTTTACTATGTTAGCAGCATGGCTTAATGGAAAGAGCACGGGTTTGGGAATCAGAGGTTGTGGGTTCTAATCCCAGCTCTGCCACCTGTCAGTTGTGTGACTTTGGGCAAGTTACTAGACTTCTCCGTGCCTCAGTTACCTCATCTGTAAAATGGGGATTAATAATAATAATGATGATGGCATTTATTAAGCGCTTATTATGTGCAAAGCACTGTTCTAAGCGCTGGGGAGGTTACAAGGCGATCACGTTGTCCCACGGGGGGCTCACAGTCTTAATCCCCATTTTACAGATGAGGTAACTGAGGCCCAGAGAAGTGAAGTGACTTGCCGCAAGTCACACAGCTGACAATTGGCAGAGCTGGGATTTGAACCCATGACCTCTGACTCCAAAGCCCGGGCTCTTTCCACTGAGCCACGCTGCTTAAGACAGTGAGTCCCACCTGGGACAACCCGATAACCTATTATCTACCCCAGCACTTAGAACAGTGCTTGACACATACTAAGTGCTTAACAAATACCATTATTATTATTATTATTATGTCAACCTTTTTTTTTGGTATGTGTCAGGTACTTTACTAAGCACTGGGGTAGATACAAGATAATCATATAGCTGTGCATATGGCTTTAATTCTACTTGTTCTGACGATTTGGACACCTGTCTACATGTTTTGTTTTGTTGTCTGTCTCCCCCTTCTAGACTGTGAGCTCGCTGTTGGGTAGGGACCGTCTCTATAGGTTGCCGACCTGTGCTTCCCAAGCGCTTAGTACAGTGCTCTGCACACAGTAAGTGCTCAATAAATATGATTGAAATAATCAGGTGGGACACAGTCCATATGCCATATGTGGATCACAATCTTAATCCCTATTTTACAGATGAGGGAACTGAGGCACAGAGAATCACCCGGTGAACAAGTGGAGGAGAAGGAATTAGAACTCATTCATTCATTCATTCAATCAATCGTATTTATTGAGCACTTACTGTGTGCAGAGCACAGGACTACGTGTTTGGGAAGTATAAATTGGAAACATATAGAGACGGTCCCTACCCAACAGCGGGCTCACAGTCTAGAAGGGGGAGACAGACAACAAAACAAAACATATTAACAAAATAAAGTAAATAGAAGGAATATGTACAAGTAAAATAGAGTAATAAGTAATAAGAGAACTCAGGTTCTCCGGCTCCCAGTCCCATGCTCTTTCCAGGAGGCCTTTCTCCTTCTTTTCCCAATTGTCCTAGCTTCTCCAGCCTATAACTCTCCAGCAGTAATATTAGTAAAAATGAAACTTTCTTGAACCATTTTGCTTTCTTTTTTCCATCTTATTCTAAACTGACAATAAGGCAGACAAACTGTTTTCCAAATTTGATTTTCTTTCCTTTTTTGTTTCTTATGTGCCAAACACTGTACTAAGCTCTGGGGTAGATTCACCTGTATATATGTATACATGTTTGTACATATTTATTACTCTATTTATTTATTTATTTTACTTGTACATATCTATTCTATTTATTTTATTTTGTTAGTATGTTTGGTTTTGTCTCCCCCTTTTAGACTGTGAGCCCACTGTTGGGTAGGGACTGTCTCTATATGTTGCCAATTTGTACTTCCCAAGTGCTTAGTACAGTGCTCTGCACACAGTAAGCGCTCAATAAATATGATTGACTGATTGATTGATTCAAGCTTAAAAAGTTGTACACAGTCCATGGTCTATGTGGGGATCACAGTCTTAATGTCCATTTTACAGATGAGGTAACTGAACCACAGAGAATTTGTGGTTTTCCCAAGGTGTCACAGCAGATATGTGGATGGTTATTATTTGTATAGCAATGCCACTTTTTACATTTATATATTTCCAACTTGTTTTTTTGTGCATTGGGTCCACTTTATTTTTGAAAATTTCTGCACTACACCTTCAGTTTTATTTCTCCACACTCAATCATATTGTTCTCTTGTAGCCTTTCAAAAATTTTCAATTAGTGAATAGTGAATCGCTGATAATGAGGGGTGAGTTCCATGGATAATATTGGCCTTTGCCTTTTTTATCATAATCTTTTGTAAAATCCTTTCTCATATTACATCAATGGAAAGCTCTATTGTACACTGGATGAATCTTCAGGGTAAGGGATTGTGTCTTTCTCTCTGGGATGGTCTCTTCATGCCTAGTAAGAGCTCTACAGAGGTCGGCACTCCATAAATATTACTGATACTGAGGGTGATGTTGCCACTGTGCTACATAATTTCATATAATAATAATAATAATAATAATAATAATAATAATAATAGCATTTGTTAAGTGCTTACTATGTGAAAAGCACTGTTCTAAGCACTGGGGAGGATACAAGGTGATCACATTGTCCCACTGGGGGCTCACAGTCTTAATCCCCATTTTACAGATGAGGGAACTGAGGCCCAGAGAAGTTAAGTGACTTGCCCAAAGTCACACAGCTGACAATTGGTGGAGCCGGGATTTGAACCCATGACCTCTGACTCCAAAGCCTGTCTCTTTCCACTGAGTCACGCTGCTTCTCTGACATTTGTTAAGCGCTTACTATGTGCAGAGCACTGTTCTAAGCACTGGGGAGGATATAAGGTGATCAGGTTGTCCCATGTGGGGCTCACAGTCTTCATCCCCATTTTACAGGTGAGGTTACTGAGGCACAGAGAAGTTAAGTGACTCGCCTAAAGTCACACAGCTGACAATTGGCAGAGCCAGGATTCGAACCCATGACCTTTGACTCCCAAGACCGTGCTCTTTCTACTGAGCCACGCTGCTTCTCTTAGTACTTAGTCTCCCTCTCAGGGTCCCACTTGGAGAGCTTCCAGTCCTCTACCGCTCTCGGCTACAGGAGGAAGAGTCAAGCAGAGGCCGACCCATTCCATTCGTAGCATGGCCAGTGGCTAGCGAGAGGAAGGCAATCTGCTACAGGTCAAAACTCACCTGCGCTGGGCAGCTGCAGCACAGGAGAGAGTTGAGGGTGGAGATTCAAGTTGACTACATGAAAGGGGGCAATTGTAAACCGTTTCTGGATTTTTACCAAGAAAATTCCATGGAAACACTACCAGAATCAATTAGAGATGGAGTTGGGACGTTTTGGGAGAGATGTGTCCATGGCGTCGCTATGGGTTGGAGACGACTCGACGGCATAAGACAAATCTTTCAGTGAATGGATTTTAGTGATTCAAACTGAAAAATCCTAACAAAACCCTCACTCGGCCTCACTGCCCCCTCCAGTTCCTTTTCTATCAACAATCCAAATGCTGGGGAAGATCAGAACAGAAAAAAAAAGTTAGAGTGTTTCCTCAGTCAGTCAATCGTATTTATTGGCCCCTTACTTTATGCTGAGCACTGTACTAAGCTCTTGGGAGAGTACAATATGGGAATATAACAGACACATTCCCTGCCCACAATGAGCTTACAGTCTAGAGGGGAAGTCTTGAAGGACTTACGTTCCTGATAGTAACTTAAGGTCCCCTGATAATATGTCCCTGTCAGTAGGGGAGGTTCTCAGATTCCAAGAAGAGCATGCTCACCCTTGCATTGTCTTTCTCTTGCTCTCACCAAACCTTTCAGAGGTTGTGAGGACTGGGCTCATTTTATAGCTCAGCAAACTAGATTCCATTTCATTTCTAAAATTTCCAAGTTCTTAGCTCAGAATCACAGATATTCAGTTTTGAGCTCAGGCAGTAAAAGAAAAGCAGTGTGGCCTAGTTGAAAGATCACAGGCCTGGGAGTGAGAAGACCTGGGTTCTAATTCCAGTTCCACCACATGCCTGCTATGTGACCTTATGCAAATCACTCAACTTCTCTCTACCTCAGTTTCCTCATCTATAAAATGGGAATAAAATACCTTTTCATTCATTCATTCAGTCGTACTTATTGAGCGCTTACTGTGTGCAGAGCACTGTATCAAGTGCTAGGAAAGTACAAGTTGGGAACATAGAGAAATTGCCCCTACCCAGCAGCAGGCTCACAGTCTAGAAGGGGGAGACAGACAACAAAACAAAACATATTAACAAAATAAAATAAATAGAATTCATTCATTCATTCAATCATATTTATTGAGCGCATACTGTGTGCAGAGCACTGGACTAAGCACTTTGGAAGTCCAATTTGGCCACATAGAGAGACGGTCCCTACCCAACAGCGGGCTCATAGTCTAGAAGGGGGAGACAGACAACAAAACAAGACATATTAGCAAAATAAAATAAATAGAATAAATATGTACAAATAAAATAAATAAATATAGTAATAAATACGTACAAACATATATACAGGTGCTGTGGGGAGGGGAAGGAGGTAAGGCGGGGGGATGGGGAGGGGGATGAGGGGGAGAGGAAGGAGGGGGCTCAGTCTGGGAAGGCTTTTCTTCCATCCCTTAGGTTGTGAGGCCCATGTAGGCTGGGGACTGTGTCTTCCCTGATTATCTTGTACCTACCCAAGTGCTTAGGACAGTACTTGGTACATTTTAACTATTTAACAAGTACCACAATCATTACTATAAGAAAACATAACACTATGTCAGGTGAAAGAGTCTTTTTTCCATTATCCCTTGTCTTACTCATGGAACACCTCAATTTACAGTGACTCATCACTAACCAGACTTTCTTATGAACTCTGTAAACTAATGACCTTCATCAGTTTTCGCTTTTCCGCTAAATAGCCAGCAGCCATGATTAACTGACAACGTCCAGGATAACGAGACAAGAGACACTCCGAATATCAACAGTTTTACCTTATCTTTTATGCTATTTAAAAATGTTCACAGTATCTAAATATGCTTAGAATTTCCCTAAAGTTGGGGCTCTATATATCCAGAGGGAGTTATTTGTAACTCAATTAGAAACCATTTGAAAATAAGTCTTCAGACTTTGACAGCTTCCAGAGCACAAAACCAATCGCCACTTACAGTCATCACAGAGCAGATAAGTAGGCTGTGGAAATACTAAGGCCCCACCTACATCAACATTAGCAACATGATTTCATGCTAATTTATGCCAAGGTCAAATGAGTAACTCTTGACTACTCGGTTGACAACAATACACAAAGACTGAATTATTTTCTGTTCAACTCATGTGGCAGAGATCTATTATACAGTCCCTGTAAAATGGAGTGAGAGATGTCAACCCGAGATCGGGTCAGAGCACGGCCGCAAAGACGGACAGACTGAAAGAAAGACACAAGGACAGGAAGCAGACATTCCAGTGGGACTACGAACGATACTGCCAGGAATTAATTTTGTTCACGGTTATGACGATGTGAATGTCTTTCTAAATGAAGCTAGTACCCAAACATACTTTGTGAATGTATGTGGATACTGACCTGGACTTGTGACAGGACTAGAAGTAGTAGGCTCAATAATTTCTACAAAAAGGGAAAAGGAAAGAAAAAAAACAAAAACAAAACAACATTTTTCATATTAATCTCACACAAAAGATGAACACACTTGAGACAGAAAACAGTCATGCAACGAACACCCCGGTGGTGTTTTATTGGAAGATTCAGCCAGTTGCCACATATGGTTAGAGCACGGGCCTGGGACTCGGAAGAATATGGATTCTAAACCCGGCTCTGCTGCGTGACTTTGGACATGTTACTTTACTTAATTTCGTCTTGCCTCAGTTACTTCATATATAATATGGGGATTAAGACTTTTAGCCCCATGTGGGACATGGATTGTGTCCAACCTGGTTAGCTTGTTTCTACCCCGGAGCTTAGTACAGTACCTTGCACATAGTAAGTGCTCAAAAAAAACCCAAAAAATCTAAACAAGTCACACTCTGGCTCTTACCCAATAAGTAGCCCATGACGGTCTTGGCTTTTCTTTCACCAAATTTCCCACCGTGAAGGTCTCTGGACACTCAGGGCTTTGTTCCAGGAGAGTATAGATGACCTTCTTTTGGAACCAGTACCCTTCCTTACATGATCCCCTCTTTCTTTAGAGGAATAAAAGCAATTGCTGAAATTGCCACCACCCCAATCAGAGGGAGAAATCCTTGAAATTCTTTCCATGACTGAGTAGCTTTGGGGACTGTTCTAATATTTTGGTTCAGATGTTTCACACATAATTCTCAGCAGTAAAACCATATGGCACCCCCAAATGCTGTGCGTAACAAGGTAGTAATAAAATAGTTCCATTAAGAGCATAATTCTCCCACATGTTCTGTAACAAATCACCAACTTGATAGACCTCAAACATCTTAGTTTTATGCTCTAGGTTTTCATGTTAAATTAAAAAAAGATTAAACAGCCCATTTGTAAAACCCACAGGACACATACAATCCCAAGTAATAGAACATGCCAAAAGGATTCAGACAAAACAGACAAAATGGGGAACCAGGTTACAGATAGAAGTCCTGTAGGCGATCATTTGTATTTTTGAGTTTTTGAAGTCACAGAGCTTATTTGCAATAGTAAATATTCTTTAATGATATACAAAATTTCAATCTCTTTAATGGGACTAAAACACACAATTCCTTTGGAAAAGAAAATTATTTTTAATATAGCATCCCTATGAGGATGAAATTATTAATTTTAGTATTCCTCGCAAAGGGGCAGTGAAACCTCAGGCTCATTGAGTAATATTTTGTGCAATGTTTTAAATATTAATAGTAGTAGAATGTCCTAAATGCTTTCTGTGTGTACAGAACCACCTCCTCCCCACTCTCCCGCCAGACTGTGACCTCACTGTTGGCAGGGATTGTCTCTCTCCATTGCTATTGTACTTTCCCAAGTGCTTAGTACAGCGTTCTGCACACAGTAAGCACTCAATCAATCTGATTGAATGAATGAATTAATATGCTGGGAATTTATTACCTGAACGAGATGCAGGCACTCGCTACCTAAGAAGTGGTAGAGGGGGTATTTCAGGGGAGAAGCATAAACTCTCTGTTACAAGGTCCTCCAACTTCATCATTTTCAAGCTCAAACTTAATCATTTAAAGTGGACTTAGAATTTTCTTCTCTGTGGTCACAAAAGTATAGCTTACAATTTATTATTACTTTAAGAGCTGGGAACACACTAATCTGTGGACTGATCCCATTTGAAAGGTAAAAAGCCTGATTCTCTAGAAAATGATCACCTAGGAAAGTGTGAGCTCAAGTATCAACGTTCAGGAGTTTGGGTTGTTCAATTTTAATCTCCCTGAAGGATTGGTACGGATGTTCGAATGAGGGCAATTTCAACAACAGAGCAAAATTCCCATGTGTCCAACAATTTACCTGAGGCACCTAGCTGCAGTTAGGACACACAACAGAGAGGAGGGCAGGATGTCAAAGAAGATAACCATCTTGATGCTACCATTTTAACTCATGAGGCAAACTAAAAAATCACACTAGTGTCCTTAGGGTATTTCCAGGAATCAATCACATGAGAAGGTTCAGCATTTGGAACACTGCTTGACACAGAGTAAGTGCTTAATACTAAAAAAAAAAAAAGCTCTGAGATGTGCTAATATAGTGGAAACTGCAGAATTGACATTTGTTTTATTCAGTGAGATTTTTCAGGTTTTTGTTGAAGGAGGATTAATTTTAGAAGAGGAAGCTTACATCATGTTGTGTTTTAAAGACTGAACTCTCGTTAGCTGCATTTAGAAAATATTGCTGAGATCAGGTTGTTTTGACTCTCTGACCCGCATCGAGAGGCTGTCACTGCCGACAGTGTCATCTTTAAAAGGGAGGGACAGCTATAACTATTTTCACAAATAGGCCAGCCCTAACTGTACTCTAACAGCCTCATTTATAATAGGTCCTACAGATCTAAAGGGGCAAAAACTCTGTAATCATACAGTCACCGGTTTTGCTTCTTTTTGGGGATTCCTAAATTGGAACACAATTCCTACATACTTCAGATATTGAGATATTAAACATCACAGACAAAACTCTGTGATAATAATGGTGGTGGTAGTAATAGTACTCCCAGCAGTAGTATTTATTGAGCAGTCAGTGTAGAGTACAGCACTAGACTCTTGGGAAGTACAGGATAATAGGGAAATATAATCCCTGCCTAAAAGGTGCTTGCACTCTAATGGAAGAGATGAACATACAAATTCTTTCAACTAGGGCGGTTCAATGAATGAATTAATAACCCACCAGTAAATGTTCTGCAATGCCCTAAGCCATTTTGAAATACTGTCCCCTAGACTGAAGGTCATGGTGGGCAAGGAACGTATCAATCAACTCGCATTATATTCTCCCAAGTGCTTAGTACAGTGCTCGACATACAATCAGAGCTCAATAAATACTATTGATGATGATGTTGGCAGAAATCCCTTCTGACTGTATCATCAGTAGCAGCCTAATCCCCTATTTCTTCTGCTTGCTCTCAGGAAAGTTTCCCCTGCCTAATTTCCCATTTCCCCATCCTTTCCTCCCCACTGCATAACCTATGCCCCCGAATCACAATCTCAGAACCACTAAGGTACTCACTCCACCTCTCACCCTCACAGACCTTGTAGAGCCCTGCAACTGGAAATCCAAACAGGCCTACCTCATCCATCTCAAACTAAATCTCACATGACAGCTCTACCCTTTCTGCTGCTCAACAACAATACTTCTCCATCCTTGTTGATTCTCAAGTCCATTGCCTGCGCTGGCTGTGTCAGGATTTAAACTCCCTTATCGACTGCTACACCTCTCCTTCTCTTGCATTTCCTCTTGCCTTCAGGACAGCTAAAGTTGGATACCATGTTGCCAACTTGTACTTCCCAAGCACTTAGTACAGTGCTCTACACACAGTAAGCGCTCAAGAAATATGATTGAATGAAGGAATGAATATCATGCTGACACCTCCATAACAGAATTCCCAAACAGAACTCCTCATCTTCCCACACAAACCTTGTCCTCCCCAAGAATTTACTATCACCAAAGGTAACACTACTGTTTTCCCTGCCTGACAAGTCCCTAGTCTAGGCATTATCATTCATTCAATCATATTTATTGAATGCTTACTGTGTGCAGAGCACTGTACTAAGTGCTTGGGAAGTACAAATCGGCAACAGTATCCCTGACTTATCTCTCATTTAACCCACATCTTCAGTTTGTCACCAGAGTGCTCCATCTCCTAATTTTCTACACTGATCTCTAATTACAACCCAGCCGGCACACTTTCCTCCTCAAAGCCAAACTACTCACTGCACCTAAATCTACTTTATCTCACTGCTTACTCATTGCTCATGTAATCCTTCTGGCTTAGAACTCCCTCCCACTTCATACCAGACAGATGACCACTCTCTCCACCTTCAAAGCCTTCTTAATATCACATCCCCTCCAAAGAGGCCTTTCCTATGTCCTCTTTTCCCTAACCACCCTCCCTTCTGTCTTGCCTGTCCATTTGATAATCTCCCCATTCTCAGACTCATAGAATCTATGTACATATCCTACACTCTGCCATTTCCCCTACCAGGAGATAGTGGAAGTGGGAAGCAAAGTTTAGCTCCCTGAGAGTATCTCTACTATCTGATTTATCTCTCATTCAACCCACATCTTCTCTTCAGATTGTCAGATTGGGGATTGTCAGACTGGCTGGGTTGTAATAAGAGATCAGTGTAGAAAATTAGGAGGTGGAGCGCTTTGGTGACAAACTGAAGAATGAGAGTCTTCATTGTCAATCATTCACCACATTGTCTCTTCACATAATCAGTCAATCAGTGGTATTTGTTAAGCATTTACCCCTTGCAGAGCACTGTACTAAGTGCTTTTCCGAGAATACAATAGAATAGATAGATAAGATCGCTGCCCACAAGGAGTTAATAGGATTTTTTAATGGTCCTTGTCTTGAGAACTTTTAGGGGTCTTTTTCTTGTGGATTCCTCTCTCACTGAAGGTTTAATAATAGATTTCCAGTCAGCCACATAATTTATTACTTTGTGAGCAGAATATCTTGCCAGTATTGTGAGAGTCACGGAGGAAGAGACACACAGTAGCAGCCCTCAGAAAGCTTCCTGTCTCACAGAGCAGGTGGGGAAAAAACAAAAAAAAAAGAGACATTCAAAAGTAGAACCAATATGGGAATCACCTTGCAATAGTACTTTCTTCAATCAATCAATCAATCAATCGTATTTATTGAGCGCTTACTGTGTTCAGAGCACTGTACTAAGTGCTTGGGAAGTACAAGTTGGTGACATATACAGACGGTCCCTACCCAACAGTGGGCTCACAGTCTAGAAGGGGGAGACAGAGAACAAAACAAAACATATTAACAAAATAAAATAAATAGAACAGATATGTACTTTCTTCAGTATTTTCAGTATTTTCTAAGGATACCGTCCTGAACCAAGTTAAACAAACACATTACAAGCATTTCTGGGGAAATTAACAGAGTTATTTTCCTGGTAATGAAGTAATTTAACTATCAATTCGTTAACTACCATAGATTCTTTCATTTTGATCTCATTGGAGCTGCAATTTTATAGCTTTCGTAAGGGATTAGTAGCAAAATGTATCATTTTGTATAAGGCCCTCCTGGACTGTCTTGATGAGTAACAATATAGGTCCTCAGAGACAATTTCTCTGTGTCTCATTAGGTGGAGAATTAAAGTGAGCATACCAGGGCTAGTGGTTAAATACATCATGAAGGGTTATATTGTTCCCCCATTATATTCCCCCATTGTTGTGGGGGAATTAGTGCTAACAGAAAAAATATTTTAATTATACATAAAACTAAGGTGAAGCAAAGTTCCCTAAAGCAGAAAATTTCATCTCTTCCTTGGAAAAGCAGGGTGCCTTATAAAATAAAGTTTTACTCCTTGAGCAAATGTGATGACTGACCAGGAAAGAAGAAAATTCCATTAACACAATGAATCTAGGAAACTGCATTCATTGAGAAGAAGAACTTTTTGGTCTCTTCAGACTCTGTCCATTACCTAGTGTTTTAAAACCGTGATTGTGCTTAAAATTATTTGATTCAGTGGAAATCAAACTCTTCCAAATATGTCAGCTTTAGGAAATCATATCTAACTTCAAAAGCCTTAGTTTTACCTTCACATTAAAAATACATGTCATGACTTCTCTTCTGGACTATTGTGAGGTAACAAGATGTGTTCTTGACATAGAGCAAAAGTTAATCCTTTTGATTGCCGTGGTTTCACTAGGAAACTATGTCTTTGAGTCATTTTGGAGTGGCGGTAAAATCATTCACCTAGCATCTAGTAAGAGAATGCTACCTTACAGTGGCCAGGGTGGAAACTTCAGGGGACTATTTAGAGCTGAGGTAATAATTATAATGGTAATAATAATAATAATAATAATGATTGTATTTGTTAAGTACTTACTATAACAATAATAATAATAGTTATTGTTATTACCTCTACCCTGCTCGTTCAAGCTCTCATCCTATCCTGTCTGGACTACTGTATCAGCCTCCTCTCTGATCTCCCATCCTCGTGTGTCTCCCCACTTCAATCCATACTTCATGCTGCTGCCCAGATTGTCTTTTTCCAGAAACGCTCTGGGCATGTTACTCCCCTCCTCAAAAATCTCCAGTGGCTACCAATCAATCTGCGCATCAGGCAGAAACTCCTCACCCTGGGCTTCAAGGCTGTCCATCACCTCGCCCCCTCCTACCTCACCTCCCTTCTCTCCTTCTCCAGCCCAGCCCGCACCCTCCGCTCCTCCGCCGCTAATCTCCTCACCGTGCCTCGTTCTCGCCTGTCCCGCCATCGACCCCCGGCCCACGTCATCCCCCGGGCCTGGAATTCCCTCCCTCTGCCCATCTGCCAAGCTAGCTCTCTTACTCTCTTCAAGGACCTACTGAGAGCTCACCTCCTCCAGGAGGCCTTCCCAGACTGAGCCCCCTCCTTCCTCTCCTCCTCCTCCCCATCTCCATCCCCCCCGCCTTACCTCCTTCCCTTCCCCACAGCACCTGTATATATGTATATGTTTATACATATTTATTACTCTATTTATTTTACTTGTACATATCTATTCTATTTATTTTATTTTGTTAATATGTTTTGTTTTGTTCTCTATCTCCCCCTTCTACACTGTGAGCCCACTGTTGGGTAGGGACCGTCTCTATATGTTGCCAACTTGTACTTCTCAAGCGCTTAGTACAGTGCTCTGCACACAGTAAGTGCTCAATAAATACGAGTGACTGATTGATTGATTAATGATGGAATTTATTAAGCACTTACTATGTGCAAAGCACTGTTCTAAGCACTGGGGAGGTTACAAGGTGATCAGGTTGTACCACGTGGGGCTCACAGTCTTCATCCCCATTTTACAGATGAGGTAACTGAGGCACAGAGAAGCTAAGTTACTTGCCCATAGTCACACAGCTGACAATTGGCAGAGTCAACATTTGAACCCATGACCTCTGACTCCAAAGCCCGTGCTCTTTCCACTGAGCCACGCTGCTTCTCATACTATGTTCAAGCTTACTATGTACAAGCACTGTTCAAAGCCCTGGGGTAGAGAAAAGGTTATCAGGTTGTCCCATGTGGGGCTCACAGCCTTCATTCCCATTTTACAGATGAGGTAACTGAGGCAAAGAGAAGTTAAGTGACTTGCCCAAAGTCACACAGCTGACAAGTGGTGGAGAAGGATTAGAACCCATGACTTCTGAGGCCAAGCCCATGATCTTGCCACTAAGCCACGTTCCATTAGCAACAGGACCAACAACAGTAATAATAATACTTGTTAAGCACTTATTAGATACCAAGAAAATGAATAAACTCTGGGGTAAATACAAGATAATCGAATCAGAGGTTTATGTGGCATAAATGAAAATGTTCTATCTATATCCTTGCAGTTTGGGAATTCATGGATCAAGGTATCTCACTGGAAGCTGGGAGATCACACTCTGGGGTTCATTTCTGGACTCTCACTCCAGTCCTCCTGATGATCAAAGATTTAGCAAGGAGAAGCTAAACCTCAGCTCTGGAAAGAAAAGAAATGTTTCTCTTTCTCTCACTGTATGGTCCCAACTGGTCACTTCTACCTTTATTTCTGGAAATTTTTTTCTGTCTGTCCCCTTACAGTGCACGCTTCTTGTAGGTAGGGATTAGTATAGTTCTCAAGCGCTTAGTATAGTGCTGTGCACACAGTAAGCGCTCAATAAATACGATTGAATGAATGAATTGGGTACCTTGCTTCTGTTGTACTTTCCCAAGTATTTAAGAGTGCACTGTACCTAGAGGATGCTCAATAAATACCAGGGCTGTTCTTAAGTGGTCTTCTAAAATTGCCCCTAAAACCACAAAAAGGAGTCTAAATTGGGAAAATGTGAATAAGCTTGTATATCCCTAATGGTTTCCTGTCAAGCCTAGGCACCAAGATCAGGTCATTTATGTTATAATAATAATAATAATATTTGTTAAGCTGTTACTATGCGTCAAGCACTGTTCTTAGCCCTGGGATAGATACAAGATGATCAGGTTGGACACAGTTCCTGTCCCCCATGGGGCTCACCATCTTAATCCCCATTTTACAGATGAGGTAACAGAGGCAAAAAGAAGTTATGTGACTTGCCCAAGTCCACACAGCAGACAAGTGATGGCTGGAGGATTAGAACTCAGGCCCATGCTTTATCCATTAGTCCACTAATACCTTTGAGGGAAGCACTGTGGCCTAGTAGATAGAACACGGGACAGGTTGTAAGAAGGACCTGGGTTCTAATTCCAGAGCTACCACTTGTCTGCTGTGTGATCTTGGGAAAGTCACTTCTCTTCTCTGCGCCTCAGTTATGTTATCTGGAAATTGGGGATTAAGACTGTGAGCCCTATGTGATGATGGCATTTGTTAAGCACTTACTATGTGAAAAGCACTGTTCTGAGCACTGAGTGGGGGGGATACAAGGTGATCAGGTTGTTCCACGTGGAGCTCACAGTCTTCATCCCCATTTTACAGATGAAGTAACTGAGGCACAGAGAAATGAAGTGACTCACCCAAAGTCACACGTCTGACAAATGACGGAGCTGGGATTAGAACCCACGACCTCTGACTCTCAAGCCCGGGCTCTTTCCACTGAACCATGCTGCTTCTCATGTGGGACAGGGACTCCCAAGCCCCATGTGGGACAGGAACTGTTTCCAACTCAATTTCCTTGCATCTACCCCAACCCTTTCCCTCTTAGGATCACACCTGGAGAGTTTCCAGTCCTCTACCAGTCTTGGCTATGGGAGGAAGAGTCAAGCAGAGGCCTACCCATTCTATTCCTAGCTTGGCCATGGGCTAGTGAGTGGAAGGCAATCTGCTACAAGTCAAAACTCACGCGTGCTGGGCAGCAGCAGCATAGGAGAGAGTGGAGGGTGGAGACTCAAGTTTACTGCATGGAAGTAAGCAATGGTAAACCACTTCCATATTTTTACCAAGAAAATTCTATGGATACACTACCAGAATGATTGCAGATGGAGAACGGGGCGTTCTGGGAGAGATGTGTCTGTGGTGTCACCATGGGTCGGAAACAACTCGACGGTATAAGACAAGAGCCCAGCCCTTAGTACAGTGCCTGGCACAGAGTAAGCACTTAAATACCACAACTATTATTATTATTGTCAAAATACCCCTCAAAATACCCCTATCTCTGCCTATCAACTGACTCTTTGCACTCCATGCCCCAGCCGGAGCATTAACGGCAGGAATGAGAGAGTATGAAGGATTCATTCATTCATTCATATTTATTAATAATAATAATAATAATGATGGTATTTGTTAAGCGCTTACTATGTGCAAAGCACTGTTCTAAGCACTGGGGGGAATACAAGGCCATCAGGTTGTCCCACAAGGGGGCTCACAGTCTTCATCCCCATTTTACAGATGAGGTCACTGAGGCACAGAGAAGTGAAGTGACTTGCCCAAAGTCACACAGCTGAGCACTTACTGTGTGCAGAGCACTGTTGCTGCACAAACCACTAGCACTCCAATCAATTCTTTGATAAAGGGGCTCAATCCTGACATCTCAGGATTGAAGGTCATCCATCACTCATAACAGGAGACTCCAACACCATTGTGTGTTCCCAAGTGCGTAGTGCAGTGCATTGCTGCCAGCGGGTAGTCAACAAATACTATTACTATTATCGATAAAAGTAAAACAAATGAACCTTGGCAATGCTTTTAGCATTTTCTTCTTCTCTAGAAATGTCTACAAGTTAAACATCAAAGTGGAAAGATTTTCCTTAAGAATTCCAGGGGAAAAGGGATTACATTTCAAAACCCTAAACACAGTGCTTAAATTTAGCAAGTAGAAAGTCCGAACAAAAGTATTCTGAACCTTTCCTAGAGAGGAATTTCATCTAGGTATTTTTGGTGGGATGCCAGTCTATCAATCATTGATATGAATTGAGGTTTTACTCTGGATAGAGATCTCTACTAAGTACTTGGGAGAGTACAAAAGAGTTAGTAGACATGATCCCTGCCCTCAAAGAGTTTACATTCTAGAGCAGAGACAGACCCAAAATCGATTAGATAAAGCATATTTTTAGGTGTTCCTCTATTGTTGTGGTGCTATCTAAGATTATTTCTGCTTTTACTAACTGACAGATAAGGATACTGTGAAATCCTTAAAAATCTTTGCAAGTCATTTTATACATCTCCCCACATCCGGGGAATCAAGAAAATGACTTCAGCCCCTGAAAAAGTGTTTTGCCTCTGGCATGGTAGAAAAATTCAGGGATAATTGACCAATTTCCTTTATGAGAGCCAGGAAAATCTCTTCTTAACCAAATAAAAAGGAGGCTACCGAAGGTGCGTTTAATGTACTGTAGTTGGTAATATGCCTAAAATAATTCAGTAATCTTGTGAACAGAATTGTTAAGATCTGCTTCTCTCACTACCTTTTAGATTTCTATGAATAAACATATCAAGATGCATTTAGGTACACACTAAGGTTTTAGACTGAGTGAAATATTCCACCCCCAAACATCTTTGATCTAAATTCCTGGGAATTAGCAAATGAAATCAAAATGAAACCATAAGGCATGATGGATAGTGTGGAATTCTTCAGTCATTAGTGAATATTTCAGAGAGGAACTGGAGGCTGAACAATCTTCCCCAGAAGAGAAGGGGTCTAGACTATGTCCAAATTAAATTCAAATATCTTAAAAATAAGGAGAAAATTACCTCCAGGCAAGAATCTGTGGTTTTATCAGTTCAATATTCTAGTCATTCAGTAGTCTAAGTCAGGGTCATAAACAAAACTCTTGCATACATAGGACTGTGCATTTGGTTTTGTTTATACTCTGCAAAAAGTTAAAGGTACTAAAAATGAATAATTTGACTATTCAAGGCTCAGAGAAGTGTGGGAAGGAATACTGGACCAAGGAACATAGATCTATATGTTGTAAACCTTAGAATGGGGAGATTTTACTGGTCACAGTAAATAGGAACATATATCAGAAAAAACAAAATGGGATGAAAAATAGAAAAAATGCAAATGTACATCAGAAAAATACAACAGGAATGCTTTGAAGACCGCCTAATACCTAACACTTCTGAATGGAAAAATATTTTCAAATGAAGAATAGCTAAAACTTTTAAATGATTAAATTCATAATGGAATTGTAATTTTTATGGATGAGTAAATAACGTAATATCATTTTTTAAAAATTTCATCACTTTCACAGACAGCATCCCTCCCTCTGAAGCCCATATTTCTTTATTCTTTGATTTCAGCATCTCTATCATTGCTCCTCATCTTGTCATTTACACCTACACCATCAGCAAGACACAAACCCATATACTCAGAGATACACACACATGCACAGACCATACACACTCCCCCTCCAATTTACCTCTCTAAACTGTGGGGAAACAGAATATACATATGCAAATCATTGGATTCTCTTATTCTAGAGTAGGAACAGAAATAGCATTATTGGAAGATGGTTTGTTGGCTGATAAGATTTTATTAGTCGATAGGGTTTTTGGAGTATCTGATAGTTTACACAAAGTAGTTGTGAAGTCACTCCCTGTCCTGAAAAATAGACAATAAGAAATAATCATAGAACCAATGTTTGGGGTTTTCCTCCCCTCATATTTATAATTGTGGGACACAGAATTATCCCTAAACAGTAAACTGTAATCATTTTTGGATTTCCTGATTGTTTCACTCCACCCTGAAATTAGAATAAACTCTTATGTACATTTCCCTCCTTCGGAGATCTACTGTGACTTCTTTTTACATGTATCTATGGGCCCCACTGGATTTTTGAAAGTTGCTTTACTATTTCAGAACATTGTGGGGTTTATTCATTTGTTTCTGAATGATTATATGTTTTCCCATTTTGTTTTATTTTCTTTTTCAGGGCTAAGCTACCCTATTCCCTGGAATAGAAAAGGCTTGAAAGGATTCTTAATTGGTAAAGGAGGTAAGCTCCTTCAGGAATTCAAAAGTAACAGAAACAGCAGTCGGCAACGGAACTGAGCTTAAATAGTGATAAGGTACCATAGCAATATGTGCTTCTCTCTCCTTAGTCTTAATAATAATAATCATAATGATGGCATTTATTAAGCACTTACTATGTGCAAAGCACTGCTCTAAGTGCTGGGGAGGTTACAAGGTGATCAGTTTGTCCCACAGGGGGCTCACATTCTTAATCCCCATTTTACAGATGAAGTAACTGAGGCATAGAGAAGTTAAGTGACTTGCCCAAAGCCACATAGCTGACAATTGGCAGAGCCGGGTTTTGAACCCACAACTTCTGGTTCCAAAGCCAAGGCTCTTTCCACTAGGCCACGCTGGTCTTGAGCCATGTTCTCCATCTTCCACCACCAGCCCATCAGGAAACATCTAGAAACACAAAGGTTGGTTGCCAACTTGTACTTCCCAAGTGCTTAGTACAGTGCTCTGCACACAGTAAGCGCTCAATAAATACGATTGAATGAATAAATGGTGGACTCTTTATTTAAATAACTGCCACTAGACTGTAAGTTCTCTGAAGGCAAGGATTGTGTCTACCTACTTTATTTTAGTCTATCAAGTGCTCATGTGGTGCTCTGCAAATAGGCACTCAATAGATATCACTGATTGATTAATGGGTAATCAATCAATGGTATTTATTGCATGCTTACTGTGTGTATAGTACTGAACTAAGTGCTTGGGAGAGTTCACTCTAACAGAGTTGGTAGTCACATTATAAGCTCACAGGGAGTTTCTGGTCCAGAGGCAAGCACACGATTCCTTATTGCATCCTTTGAAGAGATTATCCAGGAAGTGGTAGGTTGAATTTACCCTTAATCTAACCCAGTTCAGCATTTTTAGGCTATATTTCATGTCATACAGTGTAAAAAGCAGAAAAACTAACAGGAGTTTTCAACATATAATAATAATGGTATTTGTTAAGCACTTACTATGTGCCAAGCATTGGGGTAGATACAAGGTTATCAGGTTGTCCCACGTGGGGCTCACAGTCTCAATCCCCATTTTACAGATGAGGTAACTGAGGTCCAGATAAGTTAAGTGACTTGCCCAAAGTCACACGTTTGAAAAGTGGTGGATCCAGGATTAGAACCCATGACCTCTGACTCCCAAACCCGTGGTCTTTCCACTTAGCCACTCTGCTTCTCATTTATCCAAAATAATTCATGAAAAAGCTGTTTAAATACAAGATTTTACTCACCCATTGAACTGTAAAAAATAATAATAAATGTAGAAGTTAATCAACTAATTTGTTCATTTGGAAAAATAGAAAGAATGAAAAGAAAAGTCAGGAACTGCAGGAAAGCAAGAGTTGATAGGGAAAGGTTTAGTTAAATGACAAGAGTCCTGAAGAATCCAGTCAAACAGTGGTATTCACTGAGTGCTTAGCATGAACTTGGGAGAGTACAATAAAACAGAATTGGTGGGCACATTCCCTACATAATCTACCATCTAGAGGGGGAGAATTTAAGCATGAATTTATTTGACATTGGAAGAAAAGGAGGCAATTCTAACGTGTTGAGAAAGGTGTCACTGAGGTATGCGATGCATTCAAAGATGGTGATTTCTCAGAATTTCAATAAACGTTTTATCGCATGTCAAAATTAGGTAGCATTTCTTTAGCTCTATGACCCGCTATTTTTAAAGATTATTTCATCTTTCTGTCCCATTTTACAAGCTGGATAAGAATTTATTGATTCAGCTCAGAGGAGAAAGTAGAAGAAGTAGTAGTAGCAGTAATGATACAAAGTATCCAGAGTATCCAGGTGGGAAATAAAATCGGGAAGCTTCTATAGTGAGCAATATGAGGACAGCTGAGTTGAATTATGTTGGTTCTCTCTAGGAAAAAGTGAAAAACAGATTAAGACTCCTGGAAAGAGGAACACCTGTTTCTTCTGTTTTCTGATGGTCATCTAAAATTGTACAGTGCTCTGCACATAGTAAGTGCTCAATAAATTTGATTAAATGAAAACCAGAGAGGATTGCATCTTTAGAGTGAGGGCCTGAATGGCAAGATATCCTCATCAATCCCATGGTAAAAAACAGGAAGATTTGCCCTCCCATCAGATCCTGCCTGGAGAAACCAATCAGGGGAGGGAGCAGGAGGGGCAGATTGTAAACCAATGTTTTAATTAGTAGAACTCAAAAAAACAAAGTTTTCCTAGAAGGAAGCCTTTCTTTTCCATGGGAGTGATAAATTACCAAACCATTCATTCACTCATTCAATCGTATTTACTGAGCACTTACTGTGTGCAGAGCACTGTACTAAGCGCTTGGGAAGTACAAGTTGGCAACATGGAGAGACGGTCCCTACCCAACAGTGGGCTCACAGTCTAGAAGGGGGGGACAGACAACAAAACAAAACATATTAACAAAATAAAATAAATAGAATTTATATGTACAAATAAAATAGAGTGATAAATACATACAAACATATATATATATATATATATATATATATATATACAGGTGCTGAAACCACCCACCTATAGTCTACCTGCGGGGCCAAATCCACTCTGGAGCTAATTAGAACTCACCAGTCCAATTATTAGTAGAACTCACAAATCCAACTTCAAATTATTATCTCTGGGTCTCTGTGTGTGTTCCTCTGTGTCGCTCTTACATGCCTTTCTGTCTCTCTTTCATAAGGACAGCTAGTTTCTTTTTGAGATACAGGCAAATCAACCTGCGAGTTCCTACCCATTCTTGCTCATCTTCCATTTCATCCCTGCCCACACAACTGGCTTCTCTACACCAACCTGTTCACTGTGCCTCCATCTCAGCTCTCTCACTAGTAAATTCTCGCTCATGTCCTCTCTTCCTTCCTGAAACTCCCACTTCCTTTATATCTGCCAGACTGCCACTCTCCTTCCACTTCAAATTCTATAAATATCATATCTTCTCTAGGAAGCCTTCACAGTCTAGCTTCCCACCTTATTCTTCTTGTAACTTGAGCACTGGGGAAGCAGCGTGGCTCAGTGAAAAGAGCCCGGGCTTTGGAGTCAGAGGTCAGGGGTTCAAATCCCCAATCCGCCAATTGTCAGCTGTGTGACTTTGAGCAAGTCACTTCACTTCTCTGCGCCTCAGTTACCTCATCTGTAAAATGGGGATTAAGACTGTGAACCCCCCGTGGGACAACCTGATCACCTTGTAACCCCCCAGCTCTTAGAACAGTGCTTTGCACATATTAAGTGCTTAATAAATGCCATTATTATTATTATTATATACTTTCTAGAGCTTTGTTATTCACCCTAGCCCGGCCCATGGAATACTTATATGCACATCCTTATACACTGTGGCTTCCCACATATGTAATTTATTTTTCCTCTCTCCCCAACTAGATTGTAAGCTCCTTGTGGGGAGGGAACATGTCTAACTGCAGCACACTTTCCCAAGTGTTTAGTGCAATGCTCTGCACATAGTAAGTTTTCAATAGATATCTTTGGAGAAGCAGCATGGCTCAGTGGAAAGAGCACAGACTTTGGAGTCAGAGGTCATGGGTTCAAATCCCGGCTCCACCACTTGTCAGCTGTGTGACTTTGGGCAAGTCACTTCACTTCTCTGCACCTCAGTTACCTCATCTGTAAAATGGGGATTAAGACTGTGAGCTCCCCGTGGGACAATCTGATCACCTTGTAACCTCCCCAGTGCTTAGAACAGTGCTTTGCACATAGTAAGTGCTTAATAAATGCTATTATTATTATTATTATCTTTGATCTATTGATGGATTGATTGACTGATCTGAGTGGCCAGTGGCCTGACAAACTAGTGGGGAAATTCTAAAACTTTCAACAGGCATCTGAAAAGACCAGGGAGGGGAAGGTTGCCTCAGTTTCTTCCCTCCAGGGTGAGAAGAGGCTTGCCTTAGTTTCTTCCCTACCCCTCTTGCCCACTTTCCTCCCTCCACTCCAGAAACCCAACCCCCAGTCCATTTATTCTGGGTTTTTCCCCCAACCCAACCCCTCCTCGACAATGTAGTTTCAGGTGAGACCCTCTCTGGGGAAATTTCCGTGATTATGGCCCTCAACTGCCATTGTTTAATGGGAAAGAATTCTGAATCAGAATATTAATTTGTGAACTTTGAGGATCAGGGAAGGTGCTAAATAAAGGGAAGGAGTGTGGGGGGCAGGAGAGTTTAATTCTGGACTGGGGAAAAAGGGAGAGGTGCTGTAGTTTGGCATACTCAAGCTTGACATCCTACCCTGTAATAATAATAATAATGATAATAACAATAGTGATATTCATTATGTATTTACTATGTACCAGGCCTTGTACTAATCGCTGAGGTGGATACAAGCCATTTAGGTTGGACACAGTCCATATCCCATATGAGGCTCTCAGCCTTAATCCCATTTTACAGATGAGGTAATTGAGGCCTAGAGAAGTGAAGTGATTTGCCAAAGGTCCCACAGCAGACAAGTGGCCAAGCTGGGATTAGAATCCAGGTCCTTCTGACTCCAAAGCCTGTGCACTATCCACTGTCATGCTACTTCACAGGGACACCATTATGTGCACCTCAGAACACCATGACCAACCAAAAACCATTCAAAAATCACATGAAAAATGTATTTATATGTTACAGAATAACTGAACATAGTTTCATAACCATCCTGCTTTGCCAAGTGATGTGAGATGATTGAGTTTCAGAATCTGCCACTGTAAGAATATTTTTCTTCTGGCCCAATAAATACATGCTGGGGCAGCTGTCAGTTACTGCCTGGGGCTGTGTGGCCAGTGCAGTGAGTGTCTGCAGCTGGCCCTCCAAGTGTCTCAGTATTGACCTCTTTCAATGCCCTTTCCTAGCCATCAAACACAGGCTGAGGAGTCACCCTTCCAGTCCTCTTGGATAAACTAGAGCAGATGTGCATATATTAATGATGGAAACTGCCCTGAGATTCGGGCCCCACTTCATAACTGCATCACTGTGGGTTAGAGGATTGACAGTTGTTCCAAATCAATCATATCTTTTCTGCATAGTCTCATTCTCAGTCTTCTCCATGGGCTCCTCCTCCACCACCCATCCCCTAAGTGTAAGGGTTCATCAAGGGTCATTTCTTGGTCCCCTTCTGTTCTCCATCTATATTCACTCCCTTGGTGAACTCATTTGGTCCCACGGCTTCATCTATCAGCTCTACATGGATGATACCCAAATCTGTATTTCCTCCCTCCAGGCTCACATCACCTCCTGCCTTCAGGACATCTCCACCTGTATGTCCTCCCAACACCTAAAGCGCAACATGTCCAAAACTGGCTCCCTGTCTTCCCCCCCAAACCCTGCCCTCTCCCTGACTTTCCCGTCACTGTGGACGGCGCTACCATCCTTCCCGTCTCACAAGCCCACAACCTTGGTGTCATCTTACTTGGTTAGGGAAGCAGCGTGGCTCAGTGGAAAGAGCATGGGCTTTGGAGTCAGAGATTGTGGGTTCAAATCCCGGCTCTGCCAATTGTCAGCTATGTGACTTTGGGTAAGTCACTTAACTTCTCTGTTACCTCAGTTTTCTCATCTGTAAAATGGGGATTAAGACTGTGAGCCTCACGTGGGACAACCTGATCACCCTGTAACCCCCCAGCGCTTAGAACAGTGCTTTGCACATAGTAAGAGCTTAATATTATTATTATTATTATTGTTGTTATTATTATTATTATTATCCTTGAGTCTGCTCTGTCATTCACCCCACATATCCAGTCCATCACCAAAACCTGCCGGTCTCACCTACACAACATCTCCAAGATCGGCTCTTTCCATCCAAACCGCTACCTTGCTGGTTCAATCTCTCATCCTATCCCAACTGAATTACTGCATCAGTCTCCTTTCTGATCTCCCATCCTCCTGTCTCTCCCCGCTTCAGTCCACACTTCACTCTGCTGCCCAGAGTATCTTTCCACAGAAGCATTCTGGGGATGTCACCCCCACTCCTCAAAAATCTCCAATGGCTGCCAATCAACCTCCATATCAAGCAAAAACTCCTCACTATTGGCTTCAAAGCTCTCCATCACCTCGCCCCCTCCCACCTCACCTCCCTTCTCTCCTACATCCCAGCCCACACACTTCGATTCTCACTCTGCCTCATTCTTGCCTGTCCTGCTGTCGACTCTTGGCCCATGTTCCACCCCTGGCCTGGAATGCCCTCCCCTCCTCAAATCCACCAATTACACTTCCCCCCCCTTCAGAGCCCTACTGAAGGCTCACCTTCTCCATGAGGCCTTCCCAGACTATGCCCCCCTTTTCTCTGCCCCTCCCCATCGACCCAACTTTCTCCCTTTGCTCTACCCCCACTCCCTGCCCCACAGTGCTGGTTCAATCTCTCATCCTATCCCGACTAGATTACTGCAGCCACCTCTCTGCTCTTCCATCCTCCTGTCTCTTCCCTCTTCAGTCTATACTTCACTCTGCTGCCCGGATTATCTTTGTACAGAAATGCTCTGGGCGTGTTACTCCCCTCCTCAAAAATCTCCAGTGGCTGCCTGTCAACCTAAGCATCAAGCAAAAACTCCTCACTCTCGGCTTGAAGGCTGTCCATCACCTCACCCCCTCTTACCTCATCTCCCTTCTCTCCTTCTCCAGCCCAGACAACACCCTCAGCTGCTCTGCCACTAACCTCCTCACTGGGCCTCGTTCTCGCCTGTCCCTCCATCGACCCCCGGCCCACATCATCCCCCTGGCCTGGAATGCCCTCCCTCCAAACATCTGCCAAGCTAGCTCTCTTTCTCTCTTCAAAGCCCTACTGAGAGCTCACCTCCTCCAGGAGGCCTTCCCAGACTGAGCCCCCTTTTTCCTCTCCTCCTTCCCATCCCCCCACCCTACCTCCTTCCCCTCCCCACAGCACTTGTATATATTTGTACAGATTTATTACTCTATTTATTTTACTTGTACATATTTACTATTTTACTTATTTTGTTAATGACATGCATGTAGCTTCAATTCTTTTCGTTCTGATGATTTTGACACCAGTCTTCATGTTTTGTTTTGTTGTCTGTCTCCCCCTTCTAGACTGTGAGCCCGTGGTTGGGTAGGGACCGTCTCTATATGTTGCTGACGTACTTCCTAAGTGCATAGTACAGTGCTCTGAACACAGTAAGTGCTCAACAAATATGATTGAATGAATTAATAATTATAATTCTATTTATTTTTATTAATGATGTGTCTATATCTATAATTCTATTTATTTATATTGATGCTATTGATGCCTGTTTACTTGTTTTGATGTCTGTCTCCCCTTTCTAGACTGTGAGCCCGTTGTGGGCAGGGATTGTCTCTATCTGTTGCTGAATTGTACTTTCCAACCACTTAGTACAGTGCTCTGTGCACAGTAAGCATTCAATAAGTGAATGAATGGATGAATGCACAGCCAATCAGGGGATGTGGCCAAAAACTGTGTTATAAATCAATCTCTTCAACTCTTTGGAGTATGATCAAAGAAAGGTGCAAAATGTGCCCACAATCCAATCAAATGGAGCTTAGCAAAGGCTCATCTGTATAATGTACTTGAAGAAACAGCTCACTTCACCCACAGTTACTTATATGGGATTTTAGACAAAAAAAAAAAAACTTCCTCCAAATTCTCAGTCTATGTGAACCTCTCTTCATTTTCTTTCTCTCCTTTCCTCCCCCCATCCCTCCAACCTCTGTGTTCCCCCTGGTTTAACCAGATGTGAAAGTTGAAAAACAAAAGGTTTTCTACACTCATGAAGTCCCACATGTTTCCCCAGACTTGTATCAGAATGTGAAGATGTCACAGGTAGCACCTGAATAACTCAGAGGCAAAAGTTAAAAAGTGACGGGGGGGACGGGGGACTGGCCTTTCACTTAGGGGTCAATCAATAGGTGGTTTTTATTGAGCACTTAACTTGTGCGGAGCGCTCAACTAAGCACCTGAGAGAATATGACAAAGTAAACACAGTTCCTTCCCTGAAGAAGCCTACCAAACAAAAAAACCCTCTTATTTGTTTCTCTACCTATGGCCTTTAAGGCCTGCAAAGAGAACATTTGAGGAGTGAAAGTAAATATGACCCACATGCAGACTTCCTCTTTTTTAAAAAAAAAAACAACCTCAGCCCTACCATCCTTGTGTTTTATTCTAAGATTGTGAGCCCCTGGAGGACCAGGGATCATGTCTAACTCTCCCTTGTGTATTTTTTCCCCCAGTGCTTAGTACAGAGCTCTACACACAGTAGTTGTTTAATAAATACTATTGATATTACTACTACTATTAGGAGAAGCAGCATGGCTCAGTGGAAAGAGCCCGGGCTTTGGAGTCAGAGGTCATGGGTTCAAATCCCGGCTCCACCAATTGTCAGCTGTGTGACTTTGGGCAAGTCACTTCACTTCTCTGGGCCTCAGTTACCTCATCTGGAAAATGAGGATTAAGACTGTGAACCCCAGTGGGACAATTTGATCACCTTGTAACCACCCCAGTGCTTAGAAAAGTGCTTTGCACATAGTAAGCACTTAATAAATGTCATCATTATTATTATTACTATTACTCATCCTCCTCCTATGTTTCCGCCTTGTACTTCCCAAGCGCTAAGTACAGTACTCTGCACACAGTAAGCGCTCAATAAATATGATTGAATGAATGAATACCAAGAACGCCCTTCGCACCTCAGAGGAAACACCACCTTGCAATTGGGGCTTCCTAGGCCTCTAACGTTGGACCCTGTGCTTCGACCCAAGGTCTCCATCCGACTCTCTTGTCTGATCACATCCTCCCTGGATGATAATAATAATAAATAATAATGATAGTATTTGTTAAGCGCTTACTATAGTATTTAGTATTTGTAAATACTACTATTATTACTTTAGCACTTATCCTTGCGGCCCTCAGTGACAATTGGTCTGTTAGCATTGCTAGAGTGGCGCCGAAGGAAATTGAGTGAACATCTAGACCTTCCTGTATTCTCATATATTCAGAGCTGTCACACAAAATTAATTTAAAGTAGGAAAGAGGGAAAAGATAAATCAAATAATAATAACGACAATAATGACATTTATTAAGTGCTCACTATGTGCAAAACACTGTTCTAAGTGCTGGGGAGGTTACAAGGTGATCAGGCTGTCCCACAGGGGGCTCAGAGTCTTAATCCCCATTTCACAGATGAGGTAACTGAGGCCCAGAGAAGTTAAATGACCTGCCCAAAGTCACACAGTTGACATTTGGCAGAGCCGGGATTTGAACCCATGACCTCTGACTCCAAAGCCGGTGCTCTTTCCACTAAGCCATGCCCTGCTTTCAAATCCAAATTACAGCACTCTCCTAGAAAAACAAACTTCTATACAAATTTATAGCTTTATAATTTCCTTAGTTTGGGGAAAGGCTAGTAAGAAGTAAGAGGGTGGGCTAGGAAACAGCATGGAAGGTTGGAAGCAGCATGGCTCAGTTGTTCATTCTCAGTATCTTTTGCAGGCTCCTCTTCCCCCTCCCATCCCCTTACTGTGGTGGTTCCCCAAGGTTCAGTGCTTGGTCCCCTTCTGTTCTCGATCTACACTCACTCCCTTGGTGACCTCATTCGCTCCCACGGCTTCAACTATCATCTGTACGCTGATGACACCCGAATCTACATCTCTGCCCCTGCTCTCTCCCCAACCCTCCAGGCTCGCGTCTCCTCCTGCCTTCAGGACACCCCCACCTGGATGTCTGCCCGCCACCTAAAACTCAACATGTCCAAGATTGAACTCCTTGTCTTCCCTCCCAAACCTTGCCCTCTCCCTGACTTTCCCATCTCTGTTGACGGCACTACCATCCTTCCTGTCTCACAAGCCCGCAAACTTGGTGTCATCCTCGACTCTGCTCTCTCGTTCACCCCTCACATCCAAGCCATCACCAAAACCTGCCGGTCTCAGCTCCGCAACATTGCCAAGATCCACCCTTTCCTCTCCATCCAAACCGCTACCCTGTTAATTCAAGCTCTCATCCTATCCCGTCTGGACTACTGCATCAGCCTTCTCTCTGATCTCCCATCCTCGTGTGTCTTCCCACTTCAATCCATACTTCATGCTGCTGCCCGGATTGTCTTTGTCCAGAAACGCTCTGGGCATGTTACTCCCCTCCTCAAAAATCTCCAGTGGCTACCAATCAATCTGCGCATCAGGCAGAAACTCCTCACCCTGGGCTTCAAGGCTGTCCATCACCTCGCCCCCTCCTACCTCACCTCCCTTCTCTCCTTCTCCAGCCCAGCCCGCACCCTCCGCTCCTCTGCCGCTAATCTCCTCACTGTACCTCGTTCTCGCCTGTTCCGCCATCGACCCCCGGCCCACATCATCCCCCGGGCCTGGAATGCCCTCCCTCTGCCCATCCGCCAAGCTAACTCTCTTCCTCCCTTCAATGTCCTAATGAGAGCTCACCTCCTCCAGGAGGCCTTCCCAGACTGAGCCCCCTCCTTCCTCTCCCCCTCGTCCCCATCTCCATCCCCCCATCTTACCTCCTTCCCTTCCCCACAGCACCTGTATATATGTATATATGTTTGTACATATTTATTACTCTATTTATTTATTTATTTTACTTGTACATATCTATTCTATTTATTTTATTTTGTTACTATGTTTTGTTTTGTTCTCTGTCTCCCCCGTCTAGACTGTGAGCCCACTGTTGGGTAGGGACTCTCTCTATATGTTGCCAACTTGTACTTCCCGAGTGCTTAGTACAGTGCTCTGCACACAGTAAGTGCTCAATAAATACGATTGATTGATTGGAAAGAGCACGGGCTTGGGAGTCAGAGGTCATAGGTTCTAATCCCAGCTCCGCCAAATGTCTGCTGTGTGACCTTGGGCAAGTCACTTAACTTCTCTGAGCCTCAGGTCCCTCATCTGTCAAATGGGGATTAAGACTGTGAGCCCCACATGGGACAACCTGATCACCTTGTATTCCCCCCTAGCACTCAGAACAGTGCTCTGCACATAGTAAGTGCTTAACAAATGCCATCATTATTATTATTATTAAAAACAGCACATGACAGGTCTTTGACAAATCTATCAGTAACTTTTCAAGTAATCAGTGGTGTTTCTTGAGTGCTTACTGTGTATGAGCATTGTACTGAGCACTGGGAGAGTTCAATACAACAGAGTTGGTAACACGCTCCCTGCCCTCAATCAATCAATTGTATTTATTGAGCGCTTACTGTGTGCAGAGCACTGTACTAAGCACTTGGGAAGTACAAGTTGGCAACATACAGAAACGGTCCCTACCCAACAGTGGGCTCACACCCTCAGTGACCTTACTTTCTAAAGGGAGAGAAAGTCACTACTACTACTAATAATAATGATGGCATTTATTAATATATACTAATGCCTGCTTACTTGATTTGCTGTGTACATATATCTATAATTCTATTTATATTGATATCTGTTTCCTTGTTTTGATGACTGTCTCCCCCCTTTTAGACTGTAAGCCCAGTGTGGGCGTGGATTGTCTCTATTGCTGAATTGTACTTTCCAAGCTCTTAGTACAGTGCTCAGCACACAGGAAGCACTCAATCAATCAATCAATCGTATTTATTGAGCATTTACTGTGTGCAGAGCACTGTACTAAGCGCTTGGGAAGTACAAGTTGGCAACATATAGAGACAGTCCCTACCCAACAGTGGGCTCACAGTCTAGAGGGATAATTATATTATTATTATGTTGGTATTTTTTTAGCGCTTACGACGTATGTGCCAAACACCTTTCTAAGCCCTGGGATAGATACAAGCTTGTCCCACGTGGGGCTCACAGTTTTCATCCCTATTTTACAGATGAGGCAACTGAGGCACAGTGACTTGTCCAAAGTCACCCAGCTGACAAGTGGTGGAACTGGGATTAGAACCCAGTACCTCTGACTCCCAAGCCTGTGCTCTTTCCACTAAGCCAGGCTACCTCTCAGTACCAATCAATAAATACCAATTTATAAATAAATTACAAATTATAAATAAATTATAATAAATAAATAAAATAAATAATAAATAAAAATAAATTATAAATACATTGGTATAAATAAATACCAATAAATACCAATCAATAAGCATGATTGAATGAATATATATTGCCCCTCTCTAGCTCTGATGCCACTGAGAGCACCTGAAGCAATTTACAGGGTCCCTATCATCACTAGCTGGGGCTCTTCCTTTCCTCTGTATCTCTGTTTTATTTCCCCCCCTGTTTATATCATCATCATCATAATTATAGTAATAATAATGGTTTGTGCTAAACACTGAATCTGCACTTAACCCCCAATTTACTCATGAGGAAATTGTGGCCCAGAGAAGGCAAGTGAGTTTTCCAAAGTCACACAGCAGGCAGATGGCAGAGTTGGGATTAGAACCCAGGTCTCCTGACTCTTTCCATTAGGTCAGTCTCTCCTCCTCCCATTCATTCCTAAATCCATCCAGATATTCCCATTGCTTCGTCCTACTAATGGCCCTTGGGTTAAGAAGCTTTGCGTCTCCTGCCTTAATGCACAGGCCGGGGCAGTGTGAAATGGCCGAGATTAACTGGGAAGCAACAGCAGTAGAGACGCAATTTTGGCACATCACAGCCCAAGCCAGAGTGGTTCAATTAATCAAAAAAACCAAAAAAACAAATATTGCACAACCCCAAAGTCAGAAAGGCAGTGGCAAAATTGGCAGCTACAATTGCTACCCTGAACCCTGACCCTATAGCCCTTTCTATAGAAGATGCAAAGTGGATTATTTGCAAAACAACCATTAAGCATGTTATTTCCAAACTGTTGGCAGAGTTTTTTGGTTTTTTTAAAAACAAACTGATGGGAGTTCGCACTGACAGGGCCCTAATGCTGTCAAATGGATGCATTAGTCATCCTGGGAATGGTGTTTATTGAATGTCCGCTGTACGCACAGGACTCTACTGGCCAATTACAGAGTAAGAACAAGGCCTCACCTCTGTCCCCTCATACTTTACAATCTACTGGAGAAGACAGAACTGACAAAACCTCCAAATGGGCAGAGAGAGTAAGTGGAAAAAAAGGAGGAAAAACAATTATTGCTTACCCCCTGCAAGATAGCCTCCAGTGGTATTTGTACCCCTCCACCCCCCAAAATCCCACCGTGGGATCAGCTCTGAGGTACGGCGGGGACCCCAAGGAGCAGTGTGACCTGGTGGATTCAGCACAGGCCTGGGTTCTAATCTCACTCCCTACCTCATTCATTCATTTGTATTTTTTGAACACTTACTGTGTTCAAAGAATTGTACCAAGCATACTATACATTATAGTCTGCTGTGTGACCGTAGGCAAGTCACTTCACTTAATAATAATAATAATAATGATGATGGCGTTTGTTAAGCGCTTACTATGTGCAAAGCACTGTTCTAAGCACTGGGGAGATACAAGGTGATCAGGTTGTCCCATGTGGGGCTCACAGTCTTAATCCCCATTTTACAGATGAGGGAACTGAGGCTCAGAGAACTAAAGTGGCTTGCCCAAGGTCACACAGCAGACACGTGACAGAGCTGGGATTAGAACCCATGACCTCTGACTCTCAAGCCCAGGCTCTTTCCTCTGAGCCATGCTGCTTCCCTGTGCCTCAGTTCCTAAAACTGTAAAATGGGGATTAAAACAGTGAATCCTATGTGGGACAGGGACTGTGTCCAACCCGATTATCTCTTATCTATTCGTACTGAGCCACAGAAGCAGCGTGGCTCAATGGAAAGAGCCCGGGCTGTGGAGTCAGAGGTCACAGGTTCAAATCCCAGGTCCACCAATTGTCAGCTGTGTGACTTTGGGCAAGTCACTTAACTTCTCTGGGCCTCAGTTACCTCATCTGTAAAATGGGGATTAAGACATGAGCCCCCCATGGGACAACCTGATCACCTTGTAACCTCCCCAGCCCTTAGAACAATGCTTTGCACATGGTAAGCACTTAACAAATGCCATCATCATTATAATATTATATTATAACAATAACTAACAACTTCTCACTTAACTTCTCCGGGCCTCAGTTACCTCATCTGTAAAATGGGGATTAAGATGTGAGCCCCCCGTGGGACAACCTGATCACCTTGTAATCTCCCCAGCCCTTAGAAGAGTGCTTTGCACATAGTAAGTGCTTAATAAATGCCATCATTATTATTATTATTACCCTAGCATTTAGGACAGTGCCTGTCACCGAAGCACTTAAGAAATACTATTATTATTATTATTCTGGTGCTCTGGGTACCACCTGGATGTGGCTGCCCCAATTTCCCGCTCCGGCACATCTTGGGATGAGGATTCCTGTGGGATCTACTCCTTCAGTCTGGGCTTCCCTGGTTCTCAGGGGCCATGGTACAACCCCAGCTCTGGGGCCAAGCTCTGCAGCAGGGCACGGAGACGTTGTCGCTGCAGGACTCCCCTCCCTCCCCCGCCAACCCCCAACTTTCATTCCCAACCTTGGCCAGTCCTAGGGTTGGCCATCACTGCAAGATCACCTCCAGTAGTCCATATTTCCCCCTTCCCCTTCCTCCTCAGCAGCTCCCTGTAGTTCTCCGAGTCGTTGGCCGAGCGGGTGTCCCCCTTCTTCACGCCTGGGCGATGGCATTGGCTCCAAGATGGTGGATCAGTCAGTCATGTGCATATATTGAGCACTTACTCTGTGCAGAGCACTGTACTAAGGACTTGGGAGTGTACAATATAGCAATATAACAGACACAGTCCTTGCCCACCACGAGTTTACAGTCAGTCTAGAGGATGGGGAAGCAGCGTGGCTCAATCAATCAATCCTATTTATTGAGCGCTTACTGTGTGCAGAGCACTGTACTAAGCGCTTGGGAAGTACAAGTTGGCAACATATAGAGACAGTCCCTACCCAACAGTGGGCTCACAGTCTAGAACTGTGGCTCATTGGAGTCAGAGGTCAGGGGTTCAAATCCCAGCTCCGCCAATTGTCAGCTGTGTGACTTTGGGCAAGTCACTTCACTTCTCTGTGCCTCAGTTATCTCACCTGTAAAATGGAGATTAAGACTGTGAGCCCCCCTGTGGGACAACCTGATCACCTTGTAGCCTCCCCAGTGCTTAGAACAGTGCTTTGCACACAGTAAGAGCTTAATAAATGCCATTATTATCATTATTAATAATAGTAATTGTTAAGTGCTTACTATATACCAAGCACTCTTCAAACCACTGGGGTAGATACATGTTAGTTTGGACACAGTCGTTGTTCCACATGGGACTCACACTCTTAATCCCCATTTTATGGATAAGGCACCTGAGGTCCAGAGACGTTAAGCGACTGCCCAAGGTCACACAGGTGCCGTGGCAGAGCTGGGATTAGAACCCAGGTCCTTCTGACTCCTAGGCCCTTCAGAAACTGTCCTCTCAAAGGCTCTTCCAAGAGGCCTTTCCCAACTAAGCCTTCTTTTCCCCAACTACAATTTATGCATGTGCTCACAAGACACTTTGGCTTAGTTGTTGTATCTGGAAACCAAATGCTATATGCTAAGAGTTTTCAAACTTTCCTTGCTCTGGAAAGGTAAGAGAGGGAGGGAGAGAGAAAGAGAACTATATATATATATATATACACAGAGAGAAAGAGAGAGACAGAGAGAGAGAGAGAGACACAGAGACAGAGAGACAGAGTGTGCCTGGACACCTGGAACCTAATAAGGTGGAAGAGACATATGGGTAGTCTGCATTTTGGATAACCACCAAATGGATAATCCACACGTATAATTGTGAGTTTACTGTATACACAAAGTACTAAGGAATTGTGGAATCAATCAATAGGATCATTGGAGCTGCTGCCAATCCTGGTAGTACAGAAAAAGTCATAGCAGAATATGGAACCTTTAAAAGGATGAAATGTGTATTATGTGTATTATACACCATTTTACACCCCCTCATGCTCAATGTGGAAAACAAAATACCATCTGGCATTGCAATGGGAATGCGGAATGGGTTGAAAAGACTGCAATTTTCTGCCTGACGACACCAGGGTAGAAAACCAAAATAAAGGTTTTAGCCATCATCATTTTTCAACACTGTACACTACTTGGCTCAGGTAACATCTTCTCATGGACTAGTGTTTAAAGTCTAATTCATCATTCAGGGTATCTGAACTTTTAAGAGACTTGATGTCAAACCGAGTTCATCTTCTAATGTAGGAGACAGATCACATAGTCCCTTTGTGTTCTGGAGTCTTACTACGAGGTGGTATTATTGGCCGAGTCAATTGTGAAGCCATTTTCACCAAGTTGTTCTCAAAAATCTTTGATCTTTTTTGGAGGACGGATTCACAGATTTCACAATGGGGCCCTATGGCACAGAGGTTTTTTAGCTACTGTGGAAGACACTCTTGGGGTTCCCATATAGTGCACCCTAAAAATAGCTTAGTAGGTAGCTAGTAACCCATGGCTTTTAGTTTTATTCATTCATTCAATCATGTTTACTGAGCACCTGCTTTGTGCAGAACACTGTACTAAGCACTTGGACAGTACAATTCAGCACTAAAGAGAGACAATCTCCAAACACACCAGGCTTACAGTTTAGAATGGGGGAGACAGACATCAAAGCAAGTAAACAGGAATCAATTTAAATAAATAGCATTATAGATATGTACATACCTATATGTACATCTGTACATATACCTGTACAGATAAACGAGGCACAGTGAGAAGGTTAGCACCAGAAGAGCAGGGTGTTTGGGCTGGGATATAGAAGGAGAGAAAAGAGGTGAGGTAAGAAGGGGTAAGGTGATGGACAGCTTTGAAAACAATAGTAAGGAGTTTTTGTTTGATATGGAGGTTGATAGGCAACCACTGGAGATTTTTGAACAGGGTCGTGACATACCCAGAACATTTCTGTAGAAAGAAATCTAGTAGCAGAGTGAAGTATGGACTGAAATGGGGAGAGACAGGAAGTTGGGAGGTCAGAAAGGAGGCTGTTGCATTAATTCAGTCGGGATAGGATGAGTGATTGTACTAACGTAATAACAGTTTGGATGGAGAGGAAAGGGTGGATCTTGGTGATTCATTCATTCATTCAATCAATCGTATTGAGTGCTTACTGTATGCAGAGCACTGTACTAAGTGCTTGGGAAGTACAAGTTGGCAACATATAAAGACGGTCCCTACCCAACAGCGGGCTCACAGTCGAGAAGGGGGAGACAGACAACAAAACATATTAACAAAACAAAATAAATAGAATAAATATGTACAAGTAAAATAAGTAGAGTAATAAATATGTACAAACATATATACATATATACAGGTGCTGTGGGGAGGGGATGTTGTGATGATGTGTGATGTTGTGAAGCTGAGACTGGCAGGCTTCGGTGTTGGATTGGCTATGTGGGCAGAGAGTGGAGTAAAGGATGACACCAATGTTGTGGGCTTGTTAGACAGGAAGGATGGTTATACCGTCCACAGTGATGGGAAAATTAGGGAAAAGACAGGGTTTGCGAGGAAAGATAAGGAGTTCTGTCTTGGACATGTTGAGTTTTAGGTGGCAGAACAACATCCTAGTAGAGATGTCCTGAAGGCAGGAGGAGAGGTGAGCCTGGAGGGATGGGGAGAGAGAATGGGGAAGAGATATAAATTTGGATGTCATCTGCATAGAGGTGATATTTGAAGCCGTGGGAGTGAATGAGTTCTCCAAGGGAGTGAGTGTAGATGGAGAATAGAAGGGGATCCAGAACTGACCCTTAAGAGACTCTTACAGTTATGGGATGGAAAGGGGAGGAGGAGCCCGTGAAGGAGACTGAGAATGAAGGGTCAGAAAAATAAGAGGAGAACCAGGAGAGGATGGAGTCAATGAAGCCAAGGTTGGATAATGTATTGAGGAGAAAGGGATGGTCCACAGTGTCAAAGGCAGCGGAGAGATCAAGGAGGATTAGGATGGAGTAGGAGCTGTTGGATTTGGCAAGAAGGAGGTCATTGATGACCTTTGAGAGGGTGGTTTCATTGGAGTGGTGGGAGCAGAAGCCAGACTGATGGAGGTCTCCAGGAGAGAGTTAGAGGAATTTGAGGCAGCGAGTGTAGACGACTAGCTCCAGGAGTTGTAGCATCTCTGAGGTTCAGGTTTCAGCTAACTAATCTTGCAGCCTCAAAGAACCCAGCCGTGTTTGGGAGGGAATGTTTAGTGTCCAGTTTTCTCCTATGAGAGCAAGTCTTTCGAGGATGGCTAGTAGTAGTAAGATAATTTATTGAGCAATTGATGCAGTGCAGTGTTCTAGGAACTTGGGAAGTACAGAATAACTAAGTGGTACAGTCTCTGTGGTCAGTAAGCTTACAATTTTCATGGTTTAAAGCTTGCAAACTACACAGTCTATAATATTGATGGTATTTGTTAAGTGCTCACTATGTGCTAAATAAGCACCAAGCAACACACTGGCAAAGATACAAGGTCAAATTCAGTCTTTTGTCCTTCATGGAGATCAGAGTCGAGAGAGTGGAAGAGCAAGGATCTTACTCTCATTTTACAGATGACAGAACTGAGCTGCAGAGAGTTTAAGTAACTTGTCTAGGCGATTGATGGAGCTGGATATAAAACCCAGGTATCCTGACTTTCAGTTTCTGTGCTCTTTCCTTCAGCGGTTGCCCATTCCTCCCCAAATCAAGGGGAAACTCCTGACCTAAGGTATACCCTCCTATTTAGCAACACATTTCTTCTACTGCACTCTAGCTCACACACTATTCCTGTCAAAGTAATCTGTTCGCTGTATCGCATTCTCATCTCTCAAAAATGATCATAGTGATAATAACAAAAGTGCAAATATGACCTCTATCACTCAAGGGTTGTGGTGAATTCAGAAGGGGAGGAAGGACAAAGAAGGAGGAAGGACCATAGTTTCTGCTTTCTTTTATGACTATAATGTGGTTTTCTGTGTTTCTTTTCACAATTCAAAGATCTGTCTTATGGGCTTTCCCAGGCTAATGACTGCCCCATAGGGAACTGAATAGATCTTTAGGATGATGATGATGATGATGATGATGGCATTTATTGAGCGCTTACTATGTGCACAGCACTGTTCTTAGCACTGGGAAGGTTGCAAGGTGATCAGGTTGTCCCACGGGGGGCTCACAGTCTTAATCCCCATTTTACAGATGAGGTAACTGAGGCACAGAGAAGTTAAGTGGCTTGCCCGAGGTCACACAGCAGACATGTGGCGGAGCTGGGATTTGAACCCATGACCTCTGACTCCAAAGCCCAGGCTCTTTCCACTGAGCCACATTGTTTCCCATCCTATCCTGACTTCTCATCCTATCCCGACTGGATTACTGCATCAGCCTCCTCTCCGATCTCCCATCCTCCTCTCTCTCCTCTCTTCAATCAATACTTCACGCCACTGCCCAGATTGTCTTTGTGCAGAAACGCTCTGGGCATGTTACTCCTCTCCTCAAAAATCTCCAGTGGCTCCCAATCAACGTACGCATCAGGGAAAAACTCCTCACCCTCAGCTTCAGGGCTCTCCATCACCACCCCCCTCCTACCTCACCTCCCTTCTTTCCTTCTCCAGCCCAGCCCACACCCTCTGCTCCTCTGCCGCTAATCTCCTCACTGTGCCTCGTTCTCACCTGTCCCGCCGTCGTCCCCCGGCCCACGTCATCCCCCGGGCCCGGAATGCCCTCCCTCTGCCCATCCGCCAAGCTGGCTCTCTTCCTCCCTTCAAGGCCCTCCTGAGAGCTCACCTCCTCCAGGAGGCCTTCCCACATTGAGCCCCTTCCTTCCTCTCCTCCTCCTCCCCCTGCCTTACCTCCTTCCCCTCCCCACAGCACCTGTATATATGTATATATGTTTGTACATATTTATTACTCTATTTTATTTTTACATATTTATTCTATTTTATTTTATGAATATGTTTTGTTTTGTTGTCTGTCTCCCCCTTCTAAACTGTGAGCCCGCTGTTGGGTAGGGACCGTCTGTGTATGTTGCCAACTTGTACTTCCCAAGCGCTTAGTACAGTGCTCTGCACACAGTAAGCGCTCAATAAATATGATTGGTTGATTGATGGGTCCTGTGTGTCATTTCCATTTGTGTAGTCTTTTTCAGCATTAAGTACAATGCGGTCCCACAGTAGCCAATTTACAAATACTATTGCTACTACTACAGCTCTTAGAACAGTGCTCAGCACTTAGAACCGTGCTTGGCACATAGTAAACACTTAAAAATACCATTATTATTATCATTATTACTAAAGTGTGCCTCTGCTGATGCATCGCCCAATGGCATTGTGCCAAGCTGTAGCTGGGCCAGTCATCCATCTCTAGGAGAGTCCTTCCAGGAGCCACACTTGAGGAATTTGCAGAAGACCCAGGCATAATAATAATAATAATTACGGCATTTGTCAAGCACTGCTCTGTGCCAAGAACTGTTCTAAGCACTGGTGAAGATAAAAGCTAATCAGGTTGTCCCATGTGGGGCTCACAATCTTAATCCTCGTTTTACAGAGGAGGTAACTGAGGCACAGAGAAGTGAAGTGGCTTGCCCAAGGTCACACAGCAGACAAGTGGCGGAGCCAGGATTAGAATAGCAGGAAATCTTCCATTAACATAACTGCTGAGGTGCCTCTTTCTTCCCTATGCCCCCTGGAGATGAGCCGGGAAGGAAGAACAGAAGGAGAAGCAGCGTGGCTCAGTGGAAAGAGCATGGGTTTTGGAGTCACAGGTCATGGGTTCAAATCCCTGTTCTGCCAATTGTCAGCTGTGTGACTTTGGGCAAGTCACTTCACTTCTCTGGGCCTCAGTTACCTCATCTGGAAAATGGGGATTAAGACTGTGAGCCCCCCGTGGGACAACCTGATCACCTTGTAACCTCCCCAGCGTTTAGAACAGTGCTTTGCACATAGTAAGTGCTTATTAAATGCCATTATTATTATTATTATGCAGGGAAGGAGAAGGTATGGTGGGGGATGGGGCAACAGTGCAGACCACTGTTTCATAGATAAAGATTCCCTTCCTCAAGCTCCTGAGCTAGAATTGATGCCCTGGAAGAGAGTGGGCTCACTAAAAAAAAACCCAAAACAGTCAATTCCTTCTTCGGACTATCATTGAATGCTTTTGGATGATCTATTTTTTAAAAATAGGATGTTAGGAAAACATGTTAAATACGGCCTATTTAGTTTGTGTTCATATAAATCCTTTCATATAACTTGTCCTTGTCCGCTCCTCCACAAACACGAGCTGTGTCATCATTTTTCGAGCCTCCTCCTTGACCCGTTGTTCCTTCCTTGTCACTATTTACACTTTAGCCTCGTTTGCTGACGAGGTTATTTTGAAAGGAATACATCATAATCATTGTCTATTTCCCCTGTGGAATTATATTGGAGGCTCAGTACACATAATTTCTCTGTAAACACATCTTCCCCAAACTGATAATTTCAGGTTGCCTTCAGAGCTCTTTTAATTTAGTTTTCTACGGCAATGATGATTTTTAAATAGGATCGGCGCGTCTACGAGCAAGGTTGTCCTTTAGTGTTGGGACAGCGGGAAAAATGATTTTTACGTCCATCGTATCCTGGTTGCACTCAAGTCCCCTCGTTCTGTGTTTCATGTCCACTTTTTTTGAAAAGTGTCTTTCTCTTCCTCAGGGAACACCTCTCTGTATTTCTCATCCTCTGTCGCGATGGGCTGTACGTTTGAACTCTTCTGGAAATGTTCTGAAGGAAATATTCTCCCAACTTTCTGCCAGTGAACCCCCCTGCCCACCCCTAACCTTCTTCATGATAAATCCACCTCCTCTGATTCTGTCTCTACTGTTTGCTTCTTTATCAACAAACAGCAGATTGCCTTGATACATATATACACATATCTATAAATCTTATATTATAAATGGTTTATTTATGATGATGATGGTATTTGTTAAGCATCTACTATATGCCAACCACTGTTTTAAGTATTGAGGTAGATACAAGGTAATCAGGTTGTCCCACGTGGGGCTCACAGTCTTAATCCCCAATTTTTACAGCTGAGGCACAGAGAAGTTAAGTGACTTGTCCAAAGTCCCACAGCTGATTAGTGGTGAAGCCAGGATTCGAACCCATGAACTCTGACTCCCAAGTCAGGGCTCTTTCCACTGAGCCACGCTGCTTCTCTGTACTATGTTATTATCTGAATTTTTACCTCCATAAAATTAGTCCCTAAAAGACCACACAAAGGAGAATAAACTGGAGAAAATATGAGTAGACTTGTTGCATCATCCTCAGTGAAAGATGCCTGGGGCAGCACTCAGTTGAAACTATAAAGGCCAAAGGAATCATAAAACAATTTAAAACAAGCCATGAGAATTAGTGCACATATAGTTGTATTTTTTTTTTTAAAGTCAATATTCCTGGTGTATGTGGTACAGTTATCTCCAAAGAGCTAACTGCCCAGCAGAACAAACCAATCATTCATTCAGTGAATTGGGTGCTTACTGTGTGCAGAGCACTGTGCTGAGAGAGTACACAACGTCAGAGGTGGTAGACCCATTCCCTGCCCACACTGAGTTTACAGTCTAGAGGGGGAGACAGACATTAATATAAATAAAAACCTCATTTTATTTTATATTACTGAAACAGGTGGCTTAGTGGAAAGCGCCAGGGCTTTGGAGTCAGAGTTCTCTGTGCCTCAGTTACCTCATCTGTAAAATGGGGATTAAGACTGTGAGCCCCATGTGGGACAACCTGATCCCCTTGTATCCCCCCAGTGCTTAGAACAGTGCTTTGCACATAATAAGCACTTAACAAATGCCATTATTATTATTATTATTATTATTATTATTATTATTAAGGAGCTTCCACTCCTATGGAGGATTCGCACATAAGCATATTTGCAAAAGGTTCCTGACCTTACGCTCTGTGGCTAAAGAATCACTTCAAAATGCATTCCATAAATATATGTGCATATATATGTGGCTTCCCGTAAATAGATATGAGTTCAATACTTCTAAATTTGCTATACACAATTCTCATTAGGTACTATTTATAAACATGCCCTTTGTAGAAGTCAGAAGTAATTTAAATTGGTGATTTTCAGCAGAATGCCAGTTATGGCTTTTAACTAAAATGATGTTTTCCCATTTACACTACTAAATCTTATCTGTGAAATAATTTTACAACGAAAAGTGAGTGGAGACATGTGAAAAACCAAGTAGATCGATGTTCACCTACTTAAATCGATTTGTCTCTATTGCTCAGAATCAGTTGATCAATTAATGCCATTCAAAATTACCTACTGGGTACAGAACACTTTAAGCATTTAGTGTATGCTCTAAGGCATGTCCCCTTGTCCTCCTGGAGCTGAAAAATCTAGTGGGGCAGACCAACACTGAAGTCAAGTACAGATGGGGGTAATATTCACATTTTTGGGTTTGTCTTAGTTTGTAAAGTACTAGGGGCCAGTATCATGTCTCTAACATACCCTAAGTGTGATTGCTTTTTAAATGGCATTTGTTAAGCATTTCCTATGTGACAAGCACTGTTCTAAGTACTGGGGTAGATGCAAGTTAATCAAATCATGCCCTGGGCATGTCACTCCCCTCCTCAAAAATCTCCAGTGGTTGTCAATCAACCTTCAAATGAAGCAAAAACTCCTCACTTTCGGCTTCAAACCTCTCCATCAGCTCAGTCCCTCCTACCTCACCTCCCTTCTCTTCTTCTACAGCCCAGCCCGCATACTCTATTTCTCTGCCGCTAACCTCCTCACTGGGCCTCGCTCTCGCCTGTCCCGCCATCGACCCCCGGCCCACGTCATCCCCCTGGCCTGGAATGCCCTCCCTCTGCCCATCTGCCAAGCTAGCTCTCTTCCTCCCTTCAAGGCCCAATTGAGAGCTCACCACCTCCAGGAGGCCTTTCCAGATTGAGCCCTTTTCCTCTCATCCTCCTTCCCACCGCCACTCCCCCCAACTGCCCATCCCCTTTCCCCTCTCCACAGCACTCGTGTATATTTGCACCTATTTATTACTCTATTTTATTAATGTTGTGTATATAGCTATAATTCAATTTATTCTGATGGTATTGACACCTGTCTACTTGTTTTGTTGTCTGTCTCCCCCTTCAAGACTGTGAGCCTGTTGTTGGGTAGGGACCGTCTCTATATGTTGCCGATTTGTACTTTCCAAGCACTTAGAGAAGCAGCGTGGCTCAGTGGAAAGAGCCCGGGCTTGGTGGTCAGAGGTAATGGGTTCAAATCCTCACTCCGTCGCTTGTCAGCTGTGTGACTTTGGGTAAGTCACTTCACTTCTCTGTGTCTCAGTTACCTCATCTGTAAAATGGGGATTAAGACCATGAGCCCCACATGGGACAACCTGATCACCTTCTATCGTCCCCAGTGCTTAGAACAGTGCTTTGTACATAATAATAATAATAATAATAACATTTGTTAAGCACTTACTATATACAAAGCACTGTTCTAAGCACTGGGGGTGATACAAGGTGATCAGGTTGTCCCACACGGGGCTCACAGTTGTAATCCCCATTTTACGGATGAGGTAACTAGGGCTCAGAGAAGTTAAGTGACTTGCCCAAGGTCACACAGCAGACATGTGGCGGAGTTGGGATTTGAACCCATGACCTCTGACTCCAAAGCCCGTGCACTTTCCACTGACCCACACTGCTTCTATGTAAGTGCTTAACAAATACCAAAATTATTAATTATTATTAGTAGTACAGTATGCTGCACACAGTAAGTGCTCAATAAATACAATTGAATGAATGAATGAATGAATACAGTCCTTGTTCCAAATGGGGCTCACTGGATGAGGGAGGGAGAACTGAGGTATTGAATCCCTATGTTACAGGTGAGGAAATTGAGGCACAAGGAAGGTAAGTGACTTGCCCAAAGTCACATAGGTTTTCTGACTCCCAGGATTTTACTAGGCCATGTTTCTCCTCTTATTTTTCAGACCCTTTCTCAGACCACCCAGAAGAGCCACTGCTGCTGTTACTGATGCTGCTCATGACCCAGATTTTTCTTTGTGGAACTCTTAAAAACCAATAGTTACATCTTCATTCCATCCCTGTGCCTATGAATCACAGCAAGTGGGCAGAAAGCAAACTCCTCAACAATAAAGAATGCTGTTTTGTATTTCCAGTTGCCTAAAATCATATCTAGAACCAGTTTTCCAATAATACCATTCTCCATTTTAGCACTAAACCCAAATAAAGAGGTTTTCATCTGACTGAAATGTCATTTAATGCTACATTTGCATATTTTGCAAAACTGAATGGGCTGAAGGATCGCTTCTCATTTTGAATGTTATCAAAATGTAATTTGGAAGGTAAGGTTCCAGAGGATTGGGGAGTAAGAAAGCATCCCTTGAAGAACTCATTCTTTTCCATGACTTCAACTACCACCTCTATGAAGATGACACCCAAATCCATATCTCTAGCCCTGATCTCTCTCCCTCTCTGCAGTCTCCCATTTTCTTCTGCCTTCAAGGGGTCTATCCTTGGATATCCTCCCATCATCTCAAGCTTAACATGTCGAAAACAGAACTCCTTACCTTCCCACCCAAACCCTGCCCTCCTCATGACTTTCCCATCACTGTAGATGGCACCACCACCCTTCCTGTCTCACAAGCCTGTAACTTCGGTGTTATTCTTTATCTCCCCTCTCTCATTCAACCTACATGTTGAATCCATCACTAAGTCACGTTGGTTCCACCTTCACAACACCGCTAAAATCCGCCCTTTCATCTCCATCCATACCATTTCCACATTAATCCATTCACTTATCCTATCCTGCCTTGATTACTACATCAGCCTCCTCTCTGATCTCCCAGCCTCCTGTCTCTACCCACTCCAGTCCAGTCCCTGCTGAGAGCTCACCTCCTCCAGGAGGCCTTCCCAGACTGAGCCCCTTCCTTCCTCTCCCCCTTGTCCCCCTCTCCATCCCCCCATCTTACCTCCTTCCCTTCCCCACAGCACCTGTATATATGTATATATGGTTGTACATATTTATTACTCTATTTATTTTACTTGTACATATCTATCCTATTTATTTTATTTTGTTGGTATGTTTGGTTTTGTTCTCTGTCTCCCCATTTTAGACTGTGAGCCCACTGTTGGGTAGGGACTGTCTCTATGTGTTGCCAATTTGTACTTCCCAAGCGCTTAGTACAGTGCTCTGCACATAGTAAGCGCTCAATAAATACTATTGATGATGATGATACTTCACTCTACTGCCAGGATCATATTTTCTACAAAAACGTTCAGGCCACGTTTCCCCACTCCTCAAGAAACTTCAGTGTTTGCCCATCCACCTCTACATCAGACAAAAACTCCTCACCTTTGGCTTTAAGGCGTTCAATCACCTTGCCCACTCCTACCTCACCATGCTTCTCTCCTACTACAAACGAGCCCACACACTTCAGTCATCTAACGCTACCCTTCTCACTTGCCTCGATCTTGTCTATCTCGCTGACGCCTCCCCCGCATCCTGCCTCTGACCTGGATTGTCCTCCCTCCTTAAATCCGGCTGACAATTATTCTCCCTCCCTTCCAAACCTTCTCCGAGAAGAAGATCTACTCCAAGAGGCCTTCCGTTCATTCATTCAGTTGTAGTTATTGAGTGTTTATTCATTCAGTTGCATTTAATGAGTGCTTACTTTGTGCAAAGTACTGTACTAAGTGCTTGGGAGAGTACCCTATGATAAAAAATAGACATTCCCTGCCCACAATGAGCTCACAGTCTAGAAACTCACTTACCTGGCTGAGCCCTCCTTTCCTCTTCTCCCACTCCCTCCGGTGCCATCCTCACTTGTTCCCTTTCTTCATCCCCCTCCTAACCCCACAACACTTACGTACCTACCTGTAATTTATTTATTTTTATTTATATCGTCTCCCCCTCTAGACTGAAAGTCTTTGTGGGCAGGGAATGTATCTATTTTTTCATAGAATACTCTCCCAAGCACTTAGTATCCTGCTTTGCACCCAGTAAGCGGTCAATAAATACGATCAAATGAACAGTAAATGCTCAATGAATACAATTGAATGAAAGTGAGAGATTCAATGTCTTGATCAGAGTTTTTCTTTTATAGTTTGAAGAGGAACTTACTATTCTTCATCATTAGCTGTAGCAGAGGAAAAAGTGAAGAGACAATGGCTTTCCACAGCAACCTCCTGAAAACTGTTTTAATCAGATTGTAAAAACTATACTTCCTGTATCTTCTCAGTCCTCAGCCCTTTTGAGTTTCTTCTTTCTCAGCAAGGTTTCATTGTCCATTCCTATGATGCCTAGTGTTGACTGTCACTCATTTGCCAAGAGGGACATACAATATCCATGAGTGTTTGTTTTGGGTCAATGCATGGGAGCAAGAACACCTATACCCTGTGTTTGAAATAAGCTTATATAGAATGGAAAGAAATCAAGTGATGTCTGCTTATGCCATTCTTGTCTTCCCTCAGAGGGAAAACACCATGCCCTAGAGAAAAAAGAACAGGACGGGGAATCAGGATCTGGGTTCTAATTCCGTTTCTGCCTTTCCAACATTTGCTTCCTGTCTAATCTTAGACAGGACATTTAACTTATCTGTCCCGCTCTTTCTCCCCTTTATAGTGCAGACTCTGTGTGGGACAGGGGCTGCCTCTGATCTGATTATTCTCTATCTACTCCATTACTGTGCACAGTATTTAGCATATTCATAATAATAATAATAATGGCATTTATTAAGCGCTTACTATGTGCAATGCACTGTTCTAAGTGCTAGAGAGGTTACAAAGTGATCAGGTTGTCCCACGTGGGGCTCCCAGTTTTAATCCCCATTTTACAGATGAGGTAACTGAGGCCCAGAGAAGTGAAGTGACTTGCCCAAAGTCACACAGCTGACAACTGGCGGAGGAGCCGGGATTTGAACCCATGACCTCTGACTCCAAAGCCCGGGCTCTTTCTACTGAGCCATGCTGATCAAATTAATTGGGTGCTTACTGTGTGCAGAGCACTGTACTAAGCACTTGGAGAGTACAATTCGGCCACAGATAGAGACAATCCCTACCCAACAATGGGCTCACTGTCTAGAAATTGTAAGTGCTTAACATCAACCACAATTACTATTACTGTAGGAGAGTAAACCTCTAACAAAGGTGCAACAGGAAGGGAGACCTATCATTTTAGCCTCATTTCCTGTCCATTTACTCGTATTGGTATTAAGAAAAATAAAAACAATGACCATAAGGAAAAAATTAAAATGGTATATGGGATGGTTAATATTAGATCTTTTTTTTTAAAAAAAAAATGTAATGATTGGATGGTCAGCCTGTGTTTATCGGGCTGACAAAAACACTCAGGGCCAGCTAAAACCTCAAGGCAGTGGGAAAGTTTCTGAGATTGGAAGTGGATTAAATGAAGAGCCAAGAGTGAAATCTGTTGTGTCTCTTCACTAACACCAAATGGCATTTAGAGGAAGCATCATGGCCTAGTGGAATGAGGACAGGTCCAGGAGTCAGAGGATCTGTATTCGAATCCCAGCCCACCCCCATCTTTCTGTTGTGGCACTTTGGGCAAGTCACTTAACTTTTCCGTGACACAGTTTTCTCTCCTGTAAAATGGGGATTAAATCCTACTCCCTCCTACTTTGATTCTGAACCCCATGGGGGCGGGGGCTTTGTCCAGCATGATTTTCTTGTGTCTTCCTCAGTGTGTGGAAGTGTATGTGTACAGTGTGTGTACAGTGCTTGGTACACAGAAGCACACTGAGAAGTATCATAATTATGATTTTTATCCTCCACCCTCACCCTTACCCCGATCCAATCTTTTACCCAAGAATTTATCTGCGAGGCAGACCAGGTAGAGATAGCTTCCAAATAAAGTCCCACACAGGAAAGTAAGCAATCGTAATAAAACAATGGTTTTGATGTGGCTCCCTTATGAGATCTATGTCAGCTGTGTGACCTTGGGCAAGTCACTTAACTTCTCTGAGGCTCAGTTACCTCATCTGTAAAATGGGGATTAAGACTTTGAGCCCCACATGGGACAACCTGATCACCTTGTATCCCTCCCAGCACTTAGAACAGTGCTTTGCACATAGTAAGTGCTTAATAAATGCCATTATTGTTATTATTATTATTACTGAAGCAACATGGCCTAGTGGAAAGAGCACAGGCCTGAGAATCAGAAGGCCCTGATTCAAATACTAGCTCAGCCACTTTCCTGCTGTGTGAGCTTGGGCAACTCACTTCGCTGCTCTGGGCCTCAGTTTCCTCATCTGTAAATCAGGGATTCTATATCAGTTTTCTCTCTGTACTATGAGCTTCATTTGGGACAGGGACTGTGCCCTAATTAACTTGTATCTACCCCAGAGCTGAGTACAGTGCGTGACACATAGTGCTAAAACAAATGCCATATTTTTTTTTTATTTATTAAGCACTTTCATTCAATCGCATTTATTGAGCGCTTACTGTGTGCAGAGCACTGTACTAAGCGCTTGGGAAGTACAAGTTGGCAACATATAGAGACGGTCCCTACCCAACAGCGGGCTCACAGTTATGTGTCAAACACTGTTCTAAGTCCTGACGGGACGCAGTTCCTGTCCTGCATGGGACTCACAGTCTAGGTAGAAGGGGGTCAGAGTTAAGGTTTTATTATTACTAATTGCCCCAGAGTATAGACTAAAAGGTAAAATTGTGCCCTGCCTAAAACCAGTGTTCATCACAGTGCTCTGCACAGTAAGTGCCTAGTACTAATTTTTCTTCTCCACATATTATCTGTTCCCAACTTTCATCTCAGCACCTTTTTGACCCATGACCTTCCGTTGCCCACTTGTTAATTCTGATTTACACATTCTATCGCTTAAGCATTCCTCCTAACTGGAGTCATTACGGGTCTGTCTGCCTCTTTACAATGGAAGCTTCTTGAAGGCAGAGAACGTGTCTCCTATATCTGTATACCCTCACCAGAAATTAATGTGGCATTATGCATACAAAAGGACTTAATACTATTGATCAATTGATCACTCAAAAAGTTTCCCAAATCACAGAAAAGACCAGAGAGAGTCCCTTCGGGAAGCAAAGTCCCAACTGGGCATGAGCTTTGGTGTTTCCAAAGACTTCGTAAATTCTTGGATATTCTTGATGATCAAATGGAGTGTCAAGATGTTGTTGACTCTACTGATGGCAGCATTTCATCTCATATGCATATCAGACTGTTAAATGATGCCGAAATCATGGCGATCTATTCCACTTGGCGGTTCCCACTTTAATTGTCGCTTCAAAAATAAACTTCAACATATAAAGGAGGCCAGAGAAGAAAGCTTAAAGAGCCCTGGGGTAGAACCAGAAGCATCTCCCTTGATTGTATGTTTGAGCCATCTGGTGCTTACATCAGCCACGACTTGTTTTCAAATATATATTATTTGCGACTTTGTAGAGCTGAATAACATGAGCCCCTTGGGTAGAATAAATATTCTTCAACGTACAGTTGTTTAAATCAATGAAGGAACTAGAACTTGCAGAAGAATCGGTGCAAATGGTAATATCCCATCACGGCAGCATTTTGACACAATGGACCTGATTCTTCCCTTTGGTTTATGCACCCCTTGGGCATTCCCCTTAAATACCATACTGGTGCTGGATGTTTTCCTCCTGGGACCCACAAATGAATCCTGCTACGCACCCTTCTCTTTGGAAAACCCCTCAAGGATTTCCCTCTCTAGCCAGGTTGTGGGGCAGAATTATTGGCAGTAACATGGCCATAGAGGTAGCCCCAGCTGGAGGGATGCTGGGAAAGAAAGGTTTGTTAAGCCCAATATCATTTGCTTTTATAGTCCTTCTTAATCATAAAAATAACAATGATGGCATTAATTAAGCCATATGTTCCTTGTGGCTAGGGATCATGTCCACCAACTCAGTTGTATTATACTTTCCCTAGCATTTAGTAGAGTCCTGTACATACAGAAAGTGCTCAAAAAATATCACCAATTGATAATATAATCAGATTGGAAACAATCCTTCTCTCACACAAGACTCACAAATGTAGTGCTTGGTGCTTAATAAAAATAAATAAAAACATAGTGCTTAATAAATGACACACACAAAATACTGGTTACATATGAAATAATCATGTAGGACAGGTGGAGTCCTTGTCCCGTGTGGAGTTCTCAATCTAAGTAGGAAGGAGAACAAGTATCAAATCCCCAGTTCACAGATGAGTAAACTGAGGCCCAGGAAAGTTAAGTGACTCACCCAAGGTCACATGGAAGGTAAGTGGAGGAGCTTAGATTAGGAGCCAGGTCCTAAGACATCCAGGCCTGGGCCCTTTCCACTAGGCCGTGGTGGTCCTCTGTATCTACCTCAGTGCTCAGTATGGTGCTTAGCACATCATAATTAACAAATTTTACAATTATTATTGTCATCACTACCTCAATAGGGGAGAATCACACTCAACAGATGCTATGCTACTGTTGTAGTTCTGCATTCCATTGTGCTGAAAAACATCTTTCATTGATGCTGCTTATGTGTCCTGATTATCTGCCTGGTGCCTCTTTTCTTAGGCAATTTATTTGACAATTTCTTAAAGAGAGTGATCCTCCTTTTCTCCAATTAGTTCTCCCCCCTTCAAAATTTGAAAATCAAAATGTTTTGAAGGAACTTCAAATTCCAGTACTGAAAATGATAACGAGCAAATCAATCCAACTTTCATTCTTCAGTGCCTTTGAGGCATCTTCCAAATAAACGGGAGACAGAGAAATACGGTATCATAATTTTCAACCACTTCTAAGGCTAACTTCTCAGCATTTTCACTATGTTTCTGTAAAAAAGAGACCATGTCTATGTCGCTAAATGCTTCACATGCTTGAGCAGGTAAAAAGATGCTCTGTGTAGTAGCATATCCTATGTAGAGCTGAGAGTTGAGTAGCTGAAAGAACCAACACAGGGCATTTAGCACTATCTAAAAATGATATTATCCCAATGTCTGATTTAAGTGCAGTAATAATAATGGTATTTAAGCACTTACTATGTGCCAAGCACTGTTCTAAGTGCTGGGGTAGATACAAGTTAATCAGATTGGACACAATTCCTGTCCAGTGCAAGCCTGGGTCTTTCTTAGTCTCTAGCTTTTGCATTATACCTAGTTTTTACTCCGATCTCTGAATAATTTCTTCTGTCTCCTCCATCAGACTGTATGTGTACAGGGAATGTTTCAACTTTCTGTACTTTCCAAGGCCCTACTACAATATACCAAACCAAGTAGGTGCTCAATTCCTGCAACTAATAATACACCAAGCACTTAGTAATAATAATAATAATAATAATGTTGGCATTTGTTAAGCACTTACTATGTGTAAAGCACTGTTCTAAGCACTGGGGGGGAATACAAAGTGATCAGGTTGCCCCATGTGGGGTTCACAGTCTTAATCCCCATTTTACAGATGAGGTAACTGAGGCTCAGAGAAATTAAGTGCCTTGCCCAAGGTCACACAGCAGACATGTGGCGGAGTCGGGATTCGAACCCATGACCTCTGACTCCAAAGCACGTGCTCTTTCCACTGAGCCAGAAGTGTGTCGCACCTATGGACATTAAATAAATATAACCATCACTACCACTATTCCTACTCCTGTGTCCAGCCTGATTATTTTGTACTCCCTCAGTGCCTAGTATTATGTTTGGTACAAAGTAAGTGCTTAACAAATACCACTATTACTATTATCATCGGCTCGGTGGAAAGAGCCCGGGCTTTGGAGTCAGAGGTCATGGGTTCAAATCCTGCCTCTGCCACGTGTCTGCTGTGTGACCTTGGGCAAGTCACTTAACTTCTCTGAGCCTCAGTCCCTCATCTGTAAAATGGGGATTAAGACTGTGAGCCCCACGTGGGACAACCTGATCACCTTGTATCCCCCAGCGCTGAGAACAGTGCTTTGCACATAGTAAGCGCTTAACAAATGCCATCATTATTATTACATTTACTACTACTGCCATTACTGCTACAATTATCTATTTGTACAATAATAATGACATTTATTAAGCGCATACTTTGTGCAAAGCATTGTTCTAAGCACTGAGGAGGTTCCAAGGTGATCAGGTTGTCCTAGATGGGATTCACGGTCTTAATCACCATTTTACAGATGAGGTAACTGAGGCACAGAGAAGGCCAGTGATATTCATTCATGCAATTATATTTATTGAGCGCTTACTATGTGCAGAGCACTGTACTAAGCACTTGGGAAGTACTAGTTGGCAACATATAGAGACGGTCCCTACCCAACAGTGGGCTCACACTCTAGAAAGCTCACAGGGCTCACAGTCTAGATTTGCCCAAGTTTTGCCCAGTATTTGTATCACTATTCCCTGATTCTTTCTGAAGTGTTTTCAGCTCTATATTTTAGGGAAATAATCTCAAAAATATTTCTCCAAATACGCTCAAAACTGTACTCGTCTTTGTTCACATGTGTAACGTACATTCCACAGAGCCCTGTTTCTAAGCAAGACGATTTGCACTCTAGGAAGGCAATGCTCATGTTCAAAATCAAATACTGCGCCAAGCACTTAGTACAGTGCTCTGCAAACAGTAAGTGCTCAATAAATAAGATTGAATGACTCAAACACAGACATAAATGCATAGCCTTTCTGGAGAAGTGAGATACTTGATGAGGTTTTCTAGCCTGTGCTCCTTCCCATTTGTACTTCCCAAGAGCTTAGTACAGTGCTCTGCACACAGTAAGTGCTCAATAAATACAGCTGAATGAATGAATGAATACTGATTGACCCCTTTCACCCAGTCCAAAGCATTCCTAGGAAGTAGCATGTGCTATTGGATAGAGCACAGCCTTGGGAGTCAAAAGGACCTGAGTTCTATTCCTGGCTCTGCCACATATCTGTTGCATGACTTTGGTCAAGTCACTTGACTTCTCCCTGCCTCGGTTACCTCATCTGTAAAATGGGGATTAAGACCGTGAGTACTGTGGGGGATGGTGTCCAACCATGAAGCAGCGTGGCTTAGTGGAAAGAGCGTGGGTTTGGGAGTCAGAAGTAAGGGGTTCTAATCCCGGCTTCACCACTTTCCAGCTGTGTGACTTTGGGCAAGTTGCTTAACCTCTCTGTGCCTCAGTTACCTCATCTGTAAAATGAGGATTAAGACTGTGAGCCCCACATGGGGACTACCTGATTAATAAAGATGGCATTTGTTAAGCGCTTACTACCCTTCTCTCCTTCTCCAGCCCAGCCCGCACCCTCCGCTCCTCTGCCGCTAATCTCCTCATGGTGCCTCATTCTCGCCCATCCCGCCATCGACCCCTGGCCCATTTCCTCCCCCTGGCCCAGAATGCCCTCCCTTCACACATCCGCTAAGCTAGCTCTCTTCCTCCCTTCAAGGCCCTACTGAGAGCTCACCTCCTCCAGGAGGCCTTCCCACACTGAGCCCCTCATTCCTCTCCCCCTCCTCCCCACCTTACCTCCTTCCCCTCCCCACAGCACCTGCATATATGTATATATGCTTGTACGGATTTATTACTCTATTCATTTTATTTGTACATATTTATTCTATTTATTTTATTTTGTTAATATGTTTTGTTTTGTTCTCTGTCTCCCCCTTCTAGACTGTGAGCCCACTGTTGGGTAGGGACCGTCTCTAGATGTTGCCAACTTGTACTTCCCAAGTGCTTAGTACAGTGCTCTGCACACAGTAAGCGCTCAATAAATATGATTGAATGAATGAATGAGCCAAGCACTGCCCTAAGCACTGGGGAGGATAAAAGGTGATTAGGTTGTCCCATGTGGGGCTCACAGTCTTAATTCCCATTTTACAGGTGAGGTAACTGAAGCACAGAGAAGTCAAGTGACTTGCCCAAAGTCACACAGCTGACAATTGGCAGAGCTGGGATTTGAACCCATGACTCTGACTCCCAAGCCTGTGCTCTTTCCATTGAGCCATGCACCTTGTACCTACCCAGGGCAGTGCTTGGCACATAGTAAGCACTAGAAGTCCCTTCTAGACTGTGAGCCCACTGTTGGGTAGGGACCGTCTCTATATGTTGCCAACTTGTACTTCCCAAGCATTTAGTACAGTGCTCTGCACACAGTAAGCACTCAATAAATATGATTGATTAACAAATACCATCATCATTATTATTATTATTATTTTCTACCCCAGCGCTTTGTACAGTGCCTGGCCTACCGTAAGCGCTAAACAAACACCATCATCATTATTATTATTGCTACAATCTCTTTTGGGGGGAAATCTTTCTTCCTCCCCTCCAGCATGGAGGGACTGGAGTCCCAGCTCTGCGTAGGAGTGGAGGCCAGGCAAAAAAAGGGGATTAGAGTGGTTCTGAAAAGCCTCCAGCCCATAACCACTACCGAGGACCGAGGGGGTTGCTAGATGCCCAAGGCAGACTCCCTCCTCAATCAATCAATCATATTTATTGAGCGCTTACTGTGTGCAGAGCACTGTAATAAGCGCTTGGGAAGTACAAGTAGGCAACATATAGAGACGGTCCCTACCCAACAACGGTCTAGAAGACACCATCCCACTTTCAGAACACTGGAAAGATGGTGACTTTGAAATGTGAGCAGGCCACAGACTGATTCCCCTTCCAATAGTAGTGTTTAATCTTCCCTAAAAGGCGGGAATATTTTGAATTTTTTCATTTGAACTTGTTCTCCTTGTGATATGGATCTAACCCCTGTACACAGAATATGGACCCCAGGAGAGCTGATGTGTTTTAACTCCTTTTTCTGTATTTGCCCGTGTTTAAGATTGTGCTTTTTGCTCCATAAGCACTTGATGAATGATAGTAATAATAATACTAATCTTCTACAGCTCTAAATAATGGTTAGATTTCAAGCATTTCAGAAGAAGTAATTAATGACCTCACTTAGAATCCATCTGGTATCCGAGTATTAATGCAATGAATTAATTTTCAACTCGTAATTGTTTTCATTTACACCTACCTTCTTGGTAGTTATTTAAGGCAATTTATCTTCACCATTCACTAGCTTATATGTTAATGCATTTCATTTTAATGATGAATATTTGAACTGAACAAGTAGGCCAGAAGTCGTCCAAAATGTGCCTGAAGTGGTAAAAAGAAACATGACACTATGATAAACCTTTCCGATGAAAAGGTTTAAATGGAATGGTGAGCTTAAATGAAGATGTTCTTAATTCATAATAGAACCTTAGTTCATCCCAAATCTATTGTTAGAATGCTTAGCTTTTTTTCCCTCTAATTTTCTAAGCAAATGAGAAATCACACCTGTTAGTACTTCGTGGTCTTTTTTTTTTTTTACTATTAGTGTCTTCTAATCAGTACATTTAATCTGGTACAAGATGTCTTTATTTGTTTAACAGATCCCCATGTGAATATTGGATGTCTTAATCATGGAACAGTAAAAGTGCCAGATTTTATTTAAACTGCAGGAAAACAGCCTTTATTACAGTAAATAAAGCAGTGTCCTCAATGAAGATAATGTTTAAATGAATGCAGTTGAGAATTAATGATAATTATTTTGTTGTACAGCCCTAATCTTTATGCTTTTGGAGCACATAGACATTGAAGAAATGCACATAATGTCTGTTACTATAAGAAATTTATCCCTCAATTTCCACATGCTATCATTTCTTATACAGGCCATGGAAAAACTGGGCATTACGCTGTTGTAATAAATTAGTTGGGACAATTGTCAATCAAGCATGTTGTGGCTTTGGGATAATTAAGTTTGCTTATTTAAGACTGTGAATTTTTTTTCCTGGAACATTAAACAATAATTTCAGTATTGAGAAGCAGAGAAGCTTATTGGAAAGAGCACGGGCTTGGGAGACATTCATTCATTCATATTTATTGAGCACTTACTCTGTGCAGAGCACTGTACTAAGCACTTGGGAAGTACAAACCGGTAACAAATAGAGATCAGAGGTCATGGGTTCTAATCCCCGCTCTGCTACTTATCAGTTATGTGATTTTGGGCCAGTCACTTCACTTCTCTGTGCCTCAGTTACCTCATCTGTAAAATAAGGTAAGACTGTAAGCCCCATGTAGGACAACCTGATGACCTTGTATCTACTTCAGTGCTTAAAACAGTGCTTGGTTCATAGTAAATGCTCAACAAATGCCATCATTATTATTATTCTCCTAGTACTTCAGCAAAAAAATTTTCCATTTTGCCTATAATGTCAGTGATCTGATAAATGTGAATATTCTACATAAGTAAACTCTATTATAGATTTTCTAGTAGTAGTATGAGTAGTATTAATGATGTGCATATAGCTATAATTCTAATTTTTTCTGACGGTTTTGACACCTGTCTACTTGTTTTGTTTTATTGTCTGTCTCCCCCTTCTAGACTGCGAGCCCGCTGTTGGGTAAGGACCGTCTCTATATGTTGCCAACTTGTACTTCCCAAGCGCTTAGTACAGTGCTCTGCACACAGTAAGCACTAAATAAATACAATCGAATGAATGAATGAGTGAATAATAATAAGCATGGTATTTGTTAAGTGCTTACTACTGATTGAACTTAAATCGAGAGAATTTATTGAGAACCTGCTGTGTGCAGAACACTGTACTAAGTCCTTGGGTAAGTACAATACACGTTGACAAGATTCCTGCCATAGGGAGTTCCCAATAAAAATGTGTGGCAATTGTTAAGTGCTTACTTTGTGCCAAGCACTGTACTAAGTCCTGCAGTGGATACAAGTAAGTCGGGTTGGACACAGTCCCTGCCCCACGGGGGGGTCACAGTCTCAACCCCTGTTTAACAGGTGAGGTAACTGAGGCATGGAGAATGGAAGTGACTTGTCCAAGGTCACACAGCAGACAAGTGGCGGGGCCAGTCTTAGAACCCACAACTTTCTAACTCCCAGGACCATGGTCTATCTACTACACCACATTGCAATCAAATGGGAGAGAAAATAATAAATTAATTTACATAAAAAGTGTATGGAAAGTGTTAGGGAGTGGCTGCTTAAAACTTTCAAGGTCAAATATACTCCTCTGCCCTCTGCACTTGGGTCTGTGACCTTGGGGCATTTGCTTTTTGTCTCACCCTCACCCCTAAGCACTTATGTGCAAATCTTTAAATTACATAGCATAAATCATTTATTTATAATAATGTCTGTCTTCCTCTCTAGACCTTAAGCTCATCATGCACGGGGAATGTGTTTGCCATCTCTGTTTTACTCTGCCAAGCACTTAGTACAGTGCTCTGCACATATCAAACACTCAATAAATACAACTGATTGATAAAGGGTAGCCTTTGGGTCAGACAGGCTAGTTTGCAGCTGGTCAGTTACTTCTCTGTTGGGAGGGGTAAAATCCAGGCTCACCAGCACCTGGGATTTATTATTAAATTTACTTTTAAATAAAAAGACTGTCCACCACAGTGTCCCCTGGTCAGTAATATCCACAGAACAGGGAGCCCCAGTGCTGGGGGATTTTTTTTCTTCCTTTCTTTTTCCTGTTTTTTTCCTGTTTTTTTTTTTTTTTAATTTAGATCTGCAGTAACCACAGCTCTCCGGCTTTCTCCCTTCCCACATTCCCAAGAGTGACATTAAGGGGCCAGGAACAGCAGCCCAGATTGGCCTCCACCCGAGACCCCAGCTGCAGCATCCCAGACTGGGGTCCCCTCTGGTCTCTATATGTTGCCAACTTGTACTTCCCAAGTGCTTAGTACAGTGCTCTGCACACAGTAAGCGCTCAATAAATACAATTGATGATGAGGACACAGAGATCAGCCCCAGATTCACCCTCACCTGCTTCAGTTTCAGAGGAAATTGCGCACACACACACACACACACACACACAAAAAAAAATCAGCCTGGGTTTCTTCCAAACCATCTTCATGGAAAGTCCCACTTCACTCTTCCCTGACACCTCTCCCTGCTCATCAAACTGAGTGGCCTAGAAATACAAACTTTGAGACAGACAAATCTATAGACAATCAAGAATGCCATTTGATATATCATTTTGGAGGATTTTTCTTGACAAACACGCCATGAGGAAAATGTGCCACCTTGCTGTGGAAGGGATCATGCGGGGGAAAACACAATTCTGGAGCAATGAAGAAGGCTAGGGTTTTCCCTGATCACCCACGGTAGTTTCTTCAGATTTCTATAAATCAACCTTCTCGTGTGCACTTATGACTCTATAATGTTACATTATGGAATCCACTTAATGGATGCGACACTGTCTGTTGTTTCTGGATTGGCAAAGGGATTTCTAGTCTCTTGTGCCCTCAGGGAATCAACCTACCTAGTCCTGAGGCCTAGTTAATGTTTTCCAGGAAGGTTCCTTGGATCTTTAAGGACAGAGATGGTGTCTACTTACTCTTTTCTACTCTCCCAAATAATAATAAATAATAATGGCATTTATTAAGTGCTTACTATGTGCAAAGCACTGTTCTAAGTGCTGGGGAGGTTACAAGGGGGGCTCACAGTCTTCATCCCCATTTTACAGATGAGGTAACTGAGGCCCAGAGAAGTAAAGTGACTTACCCAAAGTCACACAGCTGACAAGTGGTGGAGCCAGGATTTGAACTCATGACCTCTGACCCCAAAGCCCGGGCTCTTTTCCACTGAGCCACGCTACTTCTCAAGTACTTAGTATAGTGCTCTGCACTTAGTAAGCAGTTAAAAAATACCATTGACTGATAGACCTTCATATTTCCTAATTCATGACTTCATAATGATAATAATAAGATGATGGTTTTTGTTAAATGCTTACTATGTGCCAAAAGTTATGCTAAGTGCTGGGAAAGTTACAATATAATAATAATAATAATAATAATAATAATGGCATTTATTAAGTGCTTACTATGTGCAAAGCACTGTTCTAAGCGCTGGGGGGGATACAAGGTGATCAGGTTGTCCCACGGGGGCTCACAGTCTTCATCCCCATTTTACAGATGAGGTAACAGGCACAGAGAAGTGAAGTGACTTGACCAAAGTCACACAGCTGACAAATGGCAGAGCCAGGATTTGAACCCATGACCTCTGACTCCAAAGCCTGGGCTCTTTCCACTGAGCCCACTGATTCTCTATGACCAACTTCAACACAATCACCATCCCACAATGGGCTCACAGTCTAAGACTTATGACCATTCCCAAGGATCATGAGTAGTTTCCTTTTCTAAGATAGCTCCTGGCAGTTATCACGCTCCCAACCCTGATTCTCTATTTTGGCTTCACTCCTCTAAATTCATTCTGCCCCTTTTTTTCCCTTTCCTCAGTGTGATCCACCCTATTCAGGATTTTCCAGCTGTAGTCAATATGAATCCTTCTAGCTGGGACTAAGTTCCTCAGAGCATTTCCAACTCACAGGCCTAAAGCAGCCTGTAAATACCGCATTTCCTTCGGTTCTTCATTATCATTATAATAATATAATATTATTATAATGACAACAGTGATGTAATAATAACAATAATAATAATTGTGGTATTTGTTAAGCGCTTACTATGAGCCAGGCATTATGCTAAGCACTGGGGTGGATACAAACAAGCAAATTGGGTTGGACACAGTCCCTATCCCACATGGGGCTCACAGTCTCATTCCCAATTTTACAGATGAGGGAACTGAGGCCTAGAGAAGTGAAGTGACAACAGTGGAGGAGCCAAGATTAGAACCCATGACCCTCTGGCTTCTAATTATTATAATACTGATAATATATGATAATATAATAATGATAGTAATAATGACAATAATAATTGCGGCATTTGTTGAGTGCTTACAATGTGCCAGTACTAAGCACTGGAGTGGATATAAGCAAATCAGGTTGGATACAGTCCCTGTCCCACAAGGGGCTCATAGTCTCAATTCCCATTTTATAGGTGAGGTAACTGAGGCACAGAGAATAAAATTAACTTGCCCAAGGCCACACAGCAAACAAGTGCCGGAACTGGAATTAGAACCCATGACTCCCATGTTGCTTATTACTATTATCATCATCATCATCATTTATAGCACTTCAGTGTTCTTTCTTTTTGCAAAACACTTGAGCAAAGAGAAGCAGCGTGGCTCAGGGGAAAGAGCCCGGGCTTTGGAGTCAGAGGTCATGAGTTCAAACCATGGCTCCACCAATTGTCAGCTGTGTGACTTTGGGCAAGTCACTTAACTTCTCTGGGTCTCAGTTACCTCATCTGTAAAATGGGGATTAAGATTGTGAGCCTGCCGTGGGACAACCCGATCACCTTGTAACTTCCCCAGCGCTTAGAACAGTGCTTTGCACATAGTAAGTGCTTAATAAATGCCATCATTAAGTAGGGAGAAAAGACAGGAGTCACTTTCTGAAACCAAAATGTTGCCCTGTGCATCACTGGGAATGACATAGCATTTGTCATATCCTTTGCTCCCAATGGGAATGTAGCAGTTAATATGACTGAGGAACAAATCCTAAAGAACTTCACCAACACACATGTCCCTGCCATGTTTGGAAATCCAAGCTACTCACCAGTGGTTCAATTAAAAAGAAAAACATTTTGTATGACAACCTCAGATCATAAAACAGAGCAAAGCTGATCTGATTAAACCAATAAGGATGGAGAAAATTTCCCCAACTTTTCTTCCAGGCTGTTCTGAGATTTTGCTAACTGAAGCATCACTTCCCATGGAAAAAAAAATATCTGGAAAACATTTCTACCTTATTCATCCAGGTCAGCCCACTCTTTGCTCCCCTGAGTGACGTGCCCAAAACATGTTGGGGAGACTCCGTTGAGAAGGAGGTGTACAAAGTTCAATTAGCTGGTGTGAAGAAAGCACTTCAGAGAGTCTGGCACATTAATCTAACCTGACCCACAGCAGCCTGGCTGATTATGTCCAACTTATGAGCTGGTTGACGGAGCAATTTCATAAAAATGCAGGCGAAAGGGTTTCTGTGTGCATACAAGGATCTTAATGCAGAAGCAATCTCTAAAATACAGAGAGTTCTAAGGGAAATCCATCAATGTGTAACAATCTATAATAGGGATTCTGGCACAAAGTGTTTTAGAAGGATTTTATCCATTTTCTAATTAAGCTCGAAACAACAAACAAATCTACAAAGGAAGGCAGAACTATGATAAACAGTGGTGCTACCAGAAAGTGAGAAAAGAAAAAAGAAATCCTGTTTTCAAGGTAACCCATAATTGCTCAATTAACCTATTCCTCGTATCTTCTCCTTATGCCTGTAATGGTAACATCTTCCTAATAAAATTGGGTCACACAACAACAAATGTGTAAAAAAGGAAAACACTTCATTTCTTACTTGGCATGGGATGAATAGGAGTGGGGAAAACCCACTTTGTGGGGAAATGTACTTGCATTTCCTAGATTCTGAAGTTGTTTCAACCAAATTCATCCCTCTGAGCATTTGATTTTCCTTTTTCTTGCCAAAATTGACATCCTGATCACTGGAGAGGAAGCTTAAAATGGTTAGCAATGCCAGCGCTCATATCAAAGCATATTTTGATGAAGGAAATGAAAGTGATTAAGAACTCTAATAGATTAAAATATCTGACAAAATATATCTGGACACTAAAATAAAGGCCCTTAATTTTGTGGTTGTGAATGTAAGGAAAGAGTATTTCTGAGATATATTTTAAGTTTTGGCAAGCCAAATAACTACTGAGAAACTTCCAAGTCTTTGTTCAGACTCTCCAAAATATGTATGATATGACTTATTGCTCATCCTTAGAAATCAAAGCCAATAAAGGAACATGACTTTTTCTTATGTCATTAGTTTGAGTACCAGCATTTTGAAAGGCAAGCCAAAAAACGTAGCCAATAAATGTGCTATATTTTAAGGGGGCCTCAACTAGTGGAAAGCAGAAGCTTGTCTCATTGCATAGCACTAGATAGATCAGGGCTTAGAACAGTGCTGGGCACATAGGAAGCGCTTAACAAATGCCATCATTATTATTATGTTAGGAGCATTCCAAGCAGGTACATGGCGTGTCTGTAGTTTGCTCATCTCTGATATCCATGATGAGTGATAGAAAACCTTTGCTTTTTTTTGGATTCTTCCAATTAAAAACACAGGTTTATGATCTGCCCATCCCACCGTCCTATCTCACTGGTTCCCATAACCTAGAGGGTAGAGCACAGGCCTGAAAGTCATTAGGAACTGGGTTCTAATCCCACCTCCTCCACCTGACTGCTGTGTGACCTTGAGCAAGCCATCTAACTTCTCTGTGCCTCAGTTACCTCATCTGTAAAAAGGAGGATAAAGACTGTGACCCTCATGGGGCTCTCGTACATATTTACTATTCTATTTATTTTATTTTGTTAATATGTTTTGTTGTCTGTCTCCCCCTTCTAGACTGTGAGCCCACAGTTGGGTAGATACCGTCTCTATATGTTGCTAATTTGTACTTCCCAAGTGCTTAGTACAGTGCTCTGCAAACAGTAAGCGCTCAATAAATACAATTGAATGAATGAATGACACAGACTGTGTCCAATCTGATAAACTTGTAATTACCCCAGTATTTAGTACAATGCCTGACACTTAGTAAATGCTTCACAAATACCATAAAAAAAAAAGCAAAAAAGAAGGAAGGCTATGACCGGGGCACAAATCTGCCTGCTGAGTGCCTGCCACAATATTGGTAGGCAAATCTGTATGTTGAGTGATCCGCAGTATGATTGGTGGGTAAATAATAATAATAATAATAATGGCATTTGTTCATTTATTCATTCATTCAGTCATATTTATTGAGCACTTACTGTGTGCAGAGCACCGTACTAAGGGCTTGGAAAATACAATTTGGCAACAGATAGAAAAAATCCCTACCCAACAACAGGCTAATAGTCTAGAAGATGATGATGGTATTTGTTAAGTGTTTACTATGTGCCAAACATTGTTCTAAGCGCTAGGATAGATACAAGGTTATCAGGTTGTCCCACGTGGGTTCACAGTCCTAGTCCCCACTTTACAGATGAGGTAACTGAGGCACAGAGAAGTTAAGTGACTTGCCCAGAGTCACACAGCTGACAAGTGGCAGAGCCAGGATTCAAACCCATGATCTCTGACTTTCAAGCCCGTGCTCTTTCCACTAAGCCATGCTGTTTCCCTTAAATCGGGAAATCTGCAAGTAACGTCCCCCACTCCAGTAACACTTGAGGTGGAAGTCTGTTGGTGGGTGGGGTAGTTTAGAAATAATGATGATTTTGATATTTGTTAAGTGCTTACTATGTGCCAAGCACTGCTCTAAGCACTGGGGTGGACACAAGTTTGTCCCACATGGGGCTCACAGTCTTAATCCCCATTTTACAGATGCGGTAACTGAGGCCCAGAGAAGTGAAGTGGCTTGCCCGAGGTCACACAGCAGACAGGTGGCAGAGCTGGGATTAGAACCCAGGTCTCCAGCGCTTAGAACAGTGCTTTGCATCATCATCATCAATCGTATTTATTGAGCGCTTACTATGTGCAGAGCACTGTACTAAGTGCTTGGGAAGTACAAATTGGCAACATATAGAGACAGTCCCTACCCATCAGTGGGCTCACAGTGTAAAAGGGGGAGACAGAGAACAAAACCAAACATACTAACAAAATAAAATAAATAGAATAGATATGCACGAATAATATGCACGATAGATATGCACGAATAAAATAAATAAATAGAGTAATAAATATGTACAAACATATATACAGGTATATACATATATACAGGTGAAACCTGTACACATAGTACAGTACAGAAACCTGCACATAGTAAGTGCTTAACAAATGCTATTATTATTATTATTATTATTTTTATTATTATTATTCTGACTCCCAAGCCCGGGCTCTTTCCATTTAGCCACGCTGCTTCTCCCAAAGCAGCTACAAAGTGGAGTGTTGCCACTTGCACAATTTTCAGAATACCTAGGAACTCTTCCCGTAGCAAAAGCAGAGTCTCTGGAAATATAAATGTGGCAAGAGCCCCCGCCTGAATATCCTACTCCTTTGGGGGCAGAGATTAGCAACTATAAAGGAGTGACAGCAAGAGTGAGGAGTTGCCTGGAATACCCTCAGTTGTTGAAAGGTTTCACAATCCATGGTCACAATTAATGGACTAAGCAGAAGACTAAGCAGAATTTGAAAGGAATCAAGCGTGAGTTTTAAAGTAGGTGCTAATGTCTTTTCCCTTTTGTGTTTTACACTCCTTTCCTCTCCTCCAACTTGGAGTTTAAGGAATGGTTTACCTTTGTGGTCATTATCATTGAAGTAAACAACATTAACCATTAAAATGCAACATAGCCTAGTGGATAGAGCAGGGATTTAGGAGTCACCTGAGAGCTCACCTCCTCCAGGAGGCCTTCCCAGACTGAGCCCCTTCCTTCCTCTCCCCCTCGTCCCCCTCTCCATCCCCCATCTCACCTCCCTCCCTTCCCCACAGCACCTGTATATATGTATATATGTTTGTACATATTTTTTTACTCTATGTATTTATTTATTTAATTTATTTGTACATGTCTATTCTATTTATTTTATTTTGTTGGTATGTTTGGTTTTGTTCTCTGTCTCCCCCTTTTAGATTGTGAGCCCACTGTTGGGTAGGGACTGTCTCTATATGTTGCCAATTTGTACTTCCCAAGCGCTTAGTACAGTGCTCTGCACATAGTAAGTGCTCAATAAATACGATTGATGATGATGAGTCAGAAGGACCTAGGTTCTAATCTCTGCTCTGTCACTTGTTTGCTGTGTGATGTTGGGCAAGTCACTTCACTTCTCTGTTTCCCAGTTACCTCATCTGTAAAATGGAAATAAGACCGTGACTGTGTCCAACCTGATTAGCTTTTATCTACTCCAGCACTTAGTACAGTGCCTGGCGTATGTTGGGTAGGGACCGTCTCTATATGTTGCCGACCTGTACTTCCCAAGCACTTAGTACAGTGCTCTGCACACAGTAAGCACTCAATAAATATGACTGACTGAAGAGTAAGCGCTTAACAAATACCATGAAAAATGGAAAAATAGATTATTTTGAGTAGAAGGAAACTCAAGGCAAAATAAGCTTTCACCTTCCAAAATCGTCCCGTTAAATCTACCTTGGAGCCAGGGTCCCCGCTCAAGCAAAGCATAAGAAGCAGTGTGCCTCAGTGGAAAGAACCCGGGCTTTGGAGTCGGAGGTCATGGGTTCAAATTCTGGCTCCACTAATGGTCAGCTGTGTGACTTTGGGCAAGTCGCTTCACTTCTCTGTCCCTCAGTTACCTCATCTGGAAAATGGGGATTAAGACTGTGAGCCCCACGTAGGACAATCTGATCACCTTATAACCTCCCCAGCGCCCTTGTAACTTCCCCAGCACTTAGAACAGTGCTTTGCACAGAGTAAGCACTTAATAAATGTCATTATTATTATTATAAGGAGAGGAAAGAGGAAGAAAGAAAAAAGAACATTTACACCTTATTACACCACTCCTTCATTCCATAAATTCTCAGAGTCAAATCAAATTTCAACATAAGATCCCAAAGTGAGATGGTTTCCTAACCTTATAATTAGCCAGAAATTTCAATTTTTAAAATAAAATATCCAGTGAGGCTTTCATTAAGTGCGTCAAACTCTCATCATTTCAGGAAAAAGGGAGTGGTATTTTAAGCACTGTGGTGATTTTCGCTAGAATAATCTAGATCAGGGCTGCTGTCCTCCTTATTCAAGCAAATAGCATTTTTTGAGCACCATGTTCAGAGCGGTACTGCCCTAGACAATGGACTTAGAAGGCATGATCCTCATCCTCCAGTAGCTTACATTCTAGTAAGGGGGACTAAAAATGTATGGATAGGAGAAATGATAAAAGGGGATATGAATTTGAGTTAGTGCTTAAGCAATAAGCAGATTCAGCACTGACCTATCACTGGGATACACAACTGTAGGCAACACTATGTCCTGAAGGGAAGAGCAAACAATTCAGAGAAAAGCCTAGCACATTCCTTCCTGGATTTTTCAGAGGGAACAGTTACACCAATCAATTGTACTTACTGAGCCCTGTGTACAGAACACTTTACTAAGCGATTGGGAGACTACAATATACCAAAGTTGGGTATACACATTCCCTGCCCATAAGGAGCTCAAAGTCTAGTGGAGGAGACATATATTAAGATATGTTATGGATATGTACATAAGTGATAATAATAATGGCATTTGTTAAGCGCTTAGTATGTGCAAAGCACTGTTCTAAGCACTGGTGCACTGTTCTAAGTGATGTGATGAATATCATCAACTTGTACTTCCCAAGCACTTAGCACAGTGCTCTGCACACAGTAAGCACTCAATGAATATGACAATGAATGAAAGAATCAAGTGCTCAAAGAGTACAAATCCAAGAGCAAGGGAAATACAGAAGGGAAAAGGAGTAGAGGAAATGATAAGCACTTAGTACAGTGTTCTGCACACAGTAAGCACTCAATAAATACGATTGAATGAATAATAATAATAATTATGGTACTTGTTAAGCACTTACTATGTACCAAGCACTGTTCTAAGCATTGGGGTGGATACAAGTTAGTCAAGTTGGACACTGTCCCTGTCTCACATGGGACTCAGTCTCAACCCCCATTTTACAGATGAGGTAACTGAGGCCCAAAGAAATGAAATGACTTGTCACACAACAGACAAGTGGTGGAGCGGAATCAGAACCCAAGACCTCCTTCCTCCCAGGGCCATGATCTATCTATCCACTATGCCGTTCGAGGTGAGGAGAGAGGTGGTCTGGAGGGTATGAAGAGGGAGGGAGTTCCAAGGCAAAGGTGAGGTTTCTGTGGCAAAATAGATGAGAAGCAGCGTGGCTCAGTGGCAAGAGCCCGGGCTTTGGAGTCAGAGGTCATGGGTTCAAATCTCGGCTCCATCAGCTGTGTGACTTTGGGCAAGTCACTTAACTTCTCTGTGCCTCAGTTACCACATCTGTAAAATGGGGACTAAAACTGTGAGCCCCCCGTGGGACAACCTGATCACCTTGTAACCTCCCCAGTGCTTAGAACATAGTAAGTGCTTAACAAATGCCATCATTATTGTTATCAATGCACAGTAGTAGGAGGGTGTTAAAGGAGTGAAGTGAGCATATTAGGTTACAGTTAGGAAATCAGCAACGTAAAATAGGAGGGAGCAAGGTGATTGAGTACTTTATAGTGATGGCATTTATTAAGCACTTACTATGTGCAAAGCACAGTTCTAAGCGCTGGGGAAGTTACAAGGTGATCAGGTTGTCCCACGGGGGGCTCACAGTCTTAATCCCCATTTTACAGATGAGGTAACTGAGGCACAGAGAAGTTAAGTGACTTGACCAACAGGTGACAACTGGTGGAGCCTGGATTTGAACCCATGACCTCTGACCCCAAAGCCCGTGCTCTTTCCACTGAGCCACCCTGCTTCGCTAAAGCTGATGGTAAGGAGTTTCTTTCTGATGTGGAGGTGGATGGGTAATCAGTGGAGGTTCTTGAGGAGTGGAGAAACATGGACTGAACTTTTTAGAAAATTGATCTGGGCAGCAGAGTAAGTATGGAGTGGAGAGGGGAGAAGCGGAAGGAAGGGAAGTTATCAAGAAGGTTAATTCTGTCGTCAAGGTCTGATATGACACGTACTTGGATCAACGTAGTAGCTGTTTGGATGAAGAGAATCCCACTGTTGGGTAAGGACCGTGTCTATATGTTGCCAACTTGTACTTACCAAGCCCTTAGTACAGTGCTCTGTACACAGTAAGAGCTCAATAAATACAATTGAATGAATGAATGAAGAGAAAAGGACTGATTTTAGCAATGTTGTGAAGGTAGGACTGGCAGGATTTTGTGACATATTGAATAGGTAGGGTAGAGAAGCAGCGTGGCTCAGTGGAAAGAGACCAGGCTTTGGAAGCAGAGGTCATGGGTTCCAATCCTGGCTCTTCCCATTATCAGCTGTGTAAATTTAGGCAAGTCACTTAAGTTCTCTGTGCCTCAGTTACCTCATCTGCAAAAATGGGGATTAAGACTGTGAGCCCCCTGTGGGACAACCTGTAACCTCCCCAGCACTTAGAACAGTGCTTTGCACATAGTAAGCACTTAATAATGCCATTATTATTATTATTATGGTGACTGAAAGAGATGTGTTGAGGATAATGTGAAGGCTATGCCTTGTGAGACCGGCAGGACGCTGGAGTGGTCTACAGTGATAGGAAAATCAAGGGGAGAGCAGGGATTGGGTGGGAAGATGAGGAGCTCTGCTAAATTAGAGATGTTGCTAGGATATCCTAGCAGCCTCCTGTATCAGCCTCCTCTCCGATCTCCCATCTTCCTGTCTCTCCCCTCTTCAATCCATACTTCACGCTGCTGCCTGGATTGTCTTTGTCCAGAAATGCTCTGGACATGTTACTCCCCTCCTCAAAAATCTCCAGTGGCTACCAATCAACCTACGCATCAGGCAGAAACTCCTTACCCTCGGCTTCAAGGCTGTCCATCACCTCGCCCCCTCCTACCTCACCTCCCTTCTCTCCTTCTCCAGCCCAGCCCGCACCGTCCGCTCCTCTGCCGCTAACCTCCTCACTGTGCCTCGTTCTCGCCTGTCCAGACGTCAACCCCCGGCCCACGTCCTCCCCCTGGCCTGGAATGCCCTCCTTCCACACATCCGCCAAGCTAGTTCTCTTCCTCCCTTCAAGGCCCTACTGAGAGCTCAACTCCTCCTGGAGACCTTCCCAGACTGAGTCCCCTCCTTCCTCTCCCCCTCTCAATCCCCCCCTGCCTTACCTCCTTCCCCTCCCCACAGAACCTGTATATATGTATATATGTTTGTTTGTATGTATTTATTACTCTATTTTATTTGTACATACTTATTCTACTTATTTTATTTTGTTAATATGTTTTGTTTTGTTCTCTGTCTCCCCCTTCTAGACTGTGAGCCCACTGTTGGGTAGGGACCGTCTCTATATGTTGCCAACTTGTACTTCCCAAGCACTTAGTACATTTCTCTGCACACAGTAAGCGCTCAATAAATACGATTGAATAAATAAATGAATCAATGAATATCCAGAGGAGGAGCTTGCAGAGGAGATTGAGAAAGAGTGGTGGGAGAAAGATAGGTGGAGAACCAAGAGTGGAAAGTGTCAGTACAGCCAAGATTAGGTAATGTTTCAAGGAGAAGGGGCCGATCCATAGTAGTAAAGGCAGCTGAGAAGTTGAGGAGGATTACGATGGAGTAGATGTTGTTAATTTAGCAAGACGATGACTGGTGATTTTTGAGAGGGCAGTTACATGGAACAGCGCCAGATTGGAAGCGCGTCAAGGAGAGAATTGGAGAAGAGGAAGCAGGAATCGCATGGGTAGACAACTCATTCAAGTGAGTTTGGAGAGGAGGGAGTTGGGTAGATAATTGGAGGGAGTTGTGGGGTCAAGAGCCCATTGTTGGGAAGGGACCGTCTCTAGGTGTTGCCGGTTTGTACTCCCCAAGCACTTAGTACAGTGCTCTGCACGCAGTAAGTGCTCAATAAATACGACTAAATGAATGAATGAAAGGGAAGGTTTGGGTTTTTTTTTAAGACTAGGGGACGATATGAGCATGTTTGAAAGCAATGGGGAAAAAGCAATTGGAGAGTGAACAGATGGTTTAGGTATCATTTTTGGAACTATTCTTTCTACATCCCCAAAAAGGAAAAAGTGACAAAGTATTCTTTTTTAAGTTCTCGCTTTCATGAATATGCATAAATATAAAGCTCATGAATTATGGAGAGATGGGAGAGCATTCAATAACACTTTTGCCAGAGTTTAAAAAAATATTCGATTAGGCCCGCTTTTGACTCTGAGTAATTATCCATTCTCCTTTAGAGGTCATTCTTGGAGCCTGCTCAGCTTTTATGTTGAAGGGAATTAAAGGCAAAGAAAGCCATAGTGACATGGAAACTCTTCTCTTTTGCGTGGTCGTGAACTCTTCTTTCCCCGACAATACCAGTTGCTTTGTTCAGTAGGTGGGTTTGCCTGTTTTCTGCCAGAAATTAGTCACTCGGCAGTCTTCTCTTTGTGTTGCTTCCTTTTTTAAATGTCCATGTCAATTGGTTCAGGCATCCTAAAGCTGCTGCAAACACATCTTTCCTGCGAATATCACCCTGGGGTTTAGGACATTTTCCATTTCCCCTCGTGTTTTTCATGTACTTAGAGAAGCTCCAACATAAGACCAGTGTGTATCCTTTGAGCTACTCCAGAGGATTAGCGAGTTGATTTTGAAGTAGCCCATGTCATTTTTTGGAAGTTCCCTAGGCTGACTGGTTCATCTGCACCTATCTAGATGTCCAGGAGTTGGGGCTTTCTTTTCTTTAAATCATTTGGAAGACACACTTATAGGATATACATCTCTCTTGTCACACAATAGGAGGAGAGCCATCAGCAGGATCTAGAAAAGCCTACAATATATTTAAGACCTAAAGAAAAATGTTTAGCTCCCCTGATACTGCACAGAGCTATTTAATCTCTCCAGATAGAGCCTTGACATTTGTCAGGAGGCTGTGAGCTAAGTGTCCACTGTGGGATTATGATGTATTTTTCCTGTGTTTGTTACATTGCACCCGGCCTCCAGGATGGTAGATTAGAGGAACCTTGCAGAGCATTTTTTGGAGAACAAAGTTCCATGTGCCTTACACTTTAATTGAAAGATCAAGCTCAAATGGTTCCAGCTAAAAATCTGCTCTGATCATACGGAGGAAGAATGAGTGATCTACTTTCCACTGAAAAGACTGGATAGAGAAGAAGATGGATGCTAGCACCCTCTGACAAGCAGAAATGGGAAGAAAATGACACCAGATTCAGTGAGAGTGGACATTTGGCTATTTTCCTTCAGACCAACAGTTTGGAAGCACACAAAAATGATCACAACAGCAATATCACTGAGACCACTAGCAGTTTGAGACCTGAAAATGGCAACAGGCTGGCAAGCACTGCAGAGCTTTAAAACCTAGGAGAACTGGTCCTGGCAAGCAGAAGTTTGATATTGGCTAGGAATACAAACTACTGCAGGAACGCTTCTTCTCCTGCAGAGATGAGACAAAGGTCTTTGGTGGAGGCTTCTCATGTAGACCAGAAAAGACCTCCAGTTTTTGAGCTTTGAAGAAAATGTGCTACTTCTCCAGGATTTTTCAAAACAGAAAGCACTGTTGTCTGGGGTCTCTTACTTCTAAAAGTGAGGGCCAGAACTGTCAACTTCCCTCAAAAATGAAGCTGAATTGAGGGCTTCACTTCAGCAGTTTGGATGATAGTTGGACAACTCTTTTAAATACCTTCTTTCCTCCCCCAAATAGGACTCACAGTCTAAAAGTGAGGGAAAACAGGTATTTTTTCCCCATTTTACAAAAGAGGAAAGTGGCCACAGAGAGTCTGTTACTTGTCCAAGATCACCCAGAAGGCAAGTAGTAGAGTTGGAGCTAGTATCCAGGTCTCTTTCCTCCTAGTCCCTTTATCTTTCCATTACAAAAACCACTTCCCAACCTATCTTGGTGAAGTGAAATTGATTTGTCTTGTGCTAGAATAGTTTCAGCCCAATGGGAATCCATAAAAAGCTGATACACCTGTATAATCGGTTCTAATTCTTAGTAGTTTTGAATAATGGGTCTGACCCATTTATGTAAGGTTTGAAGATATTTTGACTGCATTTTCATTTCTTTTCCATAAGTGGTAAATATCAGATACAGGAACAAAACATAATCAGGATTAAAACTGAACCCACCAGACTGTAAACTCCTCTATCTCCTTGAAGGCAGGCATCATGTTGGTTAATTCTGTTGAACACTCCCTTATATACAGTGTTCTGCACAGAGTAAACACTCAATAAATACTATTATGTAATTCATCAATGGAAATTTGATCTCTAAAAAGAGGTTTAACGCATAAAGTACACTATGCCAAATGCATTATGAGAGAAGCCGGATTGGATGACGACGAAAGGGGACTAAAGACTGGAGGAAAGAATATAAAGAACCTTCATTATGCTGATGATACTAATTCTCTGGAGAAGACACTAATTCCAGGAAAAGTCTAGGGAAAATGTGGAAGAGTTAGACCAGAAGCTAGATGGATGGAATCTGTAACAACAGTAAAGGAAGAATGGTTCGCAAGGTTACGGATTATGGCAGGAGATAGGATGCACTGGAGAAAATACATCTATAGAGTCGCAATGAATCAGAAACGACAATGGAATTTGATAAAAATAATAAGCAACTTATTGTCCCTCTCTAGAAGGGTTTTCCCAAATTGTTTCAGGATAAAATGAAAGATGAGATGAATGTGTGAGGGCAGGGAAGAAAACGTGTAGATTGCATCGAAACCTGTGCAACATTACTCTCATGATTTTTCTTCACTTCCTTCATATGCCGAGATGGTCAACCAGGGGCCAAAATTGACTGAATTCTTGCTGAGACTAATGACCTTTCAAAAATCCCTTTTATATAGATTCTTGTGTGAATGTGACTAGGGCACTGAGAAAAAAAAAAGACTAGAAAGAAGGGGGCCTTAAAAATCTGTTTCCAGTTACCACAGAGAGAAGATCTAAGACGATCAATATTTTCCCCAAACTATTATCCAAACTTTAATCTAATAATAGCTCAAGTGCCTAGGTCCTTTTCCAAATCATTACTTGCTTTTTCTAGAAATATTATTTTTTCTCAGTGACTGCATTACCAGTTTCTAGAGCCTACAAACCGAGTTCAGTAGCTACCCGTCCTGGTTGGGATTTGCTTGATTTCCCCAGTGCTCTAATCTTTAAGCATTCACTCTGATTCTGGATCTTATTCATTCAGGATACATACCCAAATTGATATCTGCAGTCATCCAATCTGTAAAATGACTGCTAGGGAAAAAAGGATATGCAAGAGGGAGGTTTGGAGTTATGGAAAATGATATTCCCTTCCAGCAAACACATTTTCATGTCAGTATGTAATGAGAAAAAGAATCTTCACAAATAGAAATCTTTTATCATTAATTGTACTGAAATGTTCCACTATAATCAACTTATTTTTCCATGTATGAAGTAGGTTTAATATTAATAATGCCTATAAAATGTCGGCACTTGAAGCTTAATATAAATGCTACTGCACTTATTACATTATGCCTTCAAATGTTATGCAAGCTCATTATAGTCAGGGAACATGTCTGCTATTTCTGTTAATAATAATGATAATGATAATTATGGTATTTCTTCAGTGCTTACTATGGCACTGAAGTAAGTGCTGGAGTGGATACAAGCAAATTGGGTTCTGCTGTATTGTACTCCTGGCTCTGCCACATGTGTGCTGTGTGACCTTGGGCAAGTCACTCCCACTTCTCTGAGCCTCTGTTCCCTCATCTGTAAAATGGGGATGAAGACTGTGAGCCCCACGTGGGACAACCTGATTGCCTTGTACCCTCCCCAGCACTTAGTACAGTGCTTGGCACATAGAAAGTGCTCAATTAGACTGATTGATATAAAAAAGGCAATTTTAGTCAAAAATATTCTTAAGTAGACACACAGAACTTGATGCTGTTACTAAATTATCCTACTTGGGCAGAACAGGATATTTTTCACCATCTTTAAACAAAGAAAATAGGATATAAAATGCCAACATGGCTTTGGGGAGACTGACACACAGAATTTAAGTGACAAGGATTAAGCTTCAAACAAAGTTGAAAGTCTACCAAGTTTTGTCCTGTCCAATTATCTGTATGGCTGTAAATCCTGGACCCACAGATTTAAACACACCCTGAATCTTGAGAAGTTTCATTAGTGACATCTACTAGCCATATTTAACAGCAAATGCATGCATCAGACGATCAGTAAAGAGGCCCTGGACTGCCGTCAGCTTACCCGCGCTTTGATGGACAGGAACCATGTCAGGCAGCTACTGTATGGTGAATGAAAAGGAGGCAAAAATAAGGAAGCAATGAAGAACAGACTCTTTTAAGGCCAGGTGAAACATGTATCCAACAATGTGATGCAGCTGTGAGCTATTGGGAGCTCAAAGCAGAAGTAGCATGGCTTAATGGAAAGAGCACGGGCTTTGGAGTCAGAGGTCATGGGTTCAAATCCCAGCTCTGCCAGTTGTCACTTGTGGGACTTTGGGCAAGTCACTTAACTTCTCTAGGCCTCAGTTCCCTCATCAGTAAAATGGGGATGAAGACAGTGAGCCCCCCGTGGGACAACCTGATCACCTTGTAACCTCCCAAGAGCTTCAAACAGTGCTTTGCACATAGTAAGCGCTTAATAAATGCCATTATTATTATTATTATTATTATTATTAAAAGGCCTAGTGTGGCAGGTAGCAATCAAGAAGGGGGTTGCTCTTCTTAAAGGGACAGTGTGTAAACATCAGAAGACTTGAAGGCGGACTTGAAAACGGAGAGCATCTAAATGCAGCAAATCCATCAGTGCAACAAGGCCAGTCAGCCACAGATGAGTCTTTCCAGTCTCGCTGGCATGCATGAATAGGGCAGCTCCCTGTCCATTTTGCAGCCGTAGACATCAGTCACATAAATTGGTCCTTGACTTCTTTCCTCAGCATGAATAGGACAGCCCCCTGTCCATTTTGTAGCTGTAGACATCAGTCATATAGATCGGTCCTTGACTTCTTTCCTCAGCATTGTCCTTTAACAAACTCTTCCAGCAAAGGGAGGAAGAGGCCGGCACAAGACCTTAACCTTTGCATCCCTGCTAAGTCGAGGCACAAACATGGACACCACTTTTTCTCCCTGACTGGAAACTCACTGGAACTTCTCCAACAGTGAGTGGGATGAGTACGGATGGGTAAGAGAGGCAGGATCCATCGAGAGGGTAGACAACACTTGCTGCTGATACTGTTTCTGGCTGTTTTGGACTAATGGCATCTCTAGAATAATAATCAAAATAACTGTGGTATTTCATTCATTCATTCAATCGTATTTATTGAGCATTTACTGTGTGCAGAGCACTGTACTAAGCACTTGGGAAGTACAAATCGGCAACACATAGAGATGGTCCCTACCCAACAACGGGATTGTTAGGCACTTACCATGTGCCAGGAACTGGATACATGCAAACTGGGTTGGACACTGTTCCCTGTTCCACGTGGGGCTCACAATCTCAATCCCCATTTTACAGATGAGGTAACTGAGGTGCAGAGAAGTGGAGTGACTTGCCCCAAGGTCACACAGCAGATACGTGGTAGAGTCGAAATGAAAATTCATGCCCTTCTGATTCCCAGGTCCCTGTCTATCCATTACCCCACACCGAATCAAGCGGGCTTTAAATCAGTCAGTATTGGGTTCTGACTGTGTGCAAAGCACTGTACTTAGCACTTGGGAGAGTACAATAAAATAGAATCGAAAGGCATGATCCCTGTCCTCAAGGAGCTTAAAGAGTAGTGCCGGACATGGACGTTGAAATACATCACAGCTAGAAAGGAAAGAGTGTAAGAACATGTACTTAAGTGCTGTGGGGCTGGGGTGAGGGAAATATCAAGCATTTATGGAGTAGAGATGCAAGTTCATAATAATAATGGCATTTATTAAGCGCTTACTATGTGCAAAGCACTGTTCTAAGTGCTGGGGAGCTTACAAGGTGATCAGGTTGTCCCACGGAGGGCTCACAGTCTTAATCCCCATTTTACAGATGAAGTAACTGAGGCCCAGAGAAGTTAAGTGACTTGCCCAAAGTCACACAGCTGACAATTGGCAGAGCCGGGACTTGAACCCATGACCTCTGACTCCAAAGCCCGTGTTCTTTCCACTGAGCCCCGCTGCTTCTCAGACAATGCAGAAGGGAAGTTCTTATATGTTCCATGAAAACAACTGCAATTCTGGACGAGTCACACTCTTTTCTCTTCCCAGAATGCAGATCTAACGTCATTATTGGGCTCAATTATGTTGTCCTTCCTCTGTCTATAGATTTTTTACCTGAATAAGGACTTTGGAAGTGGGACTGGGTAATTACATTATCGCTTACTTGCCGTGAATCGAAATCCGCAGTCTATAAATTGCTACCTACATTGGTAAATTGGAAAGTGAAATATACAGGCCTCCAAATCAGAAATTAAATTCACATTTTACTTGTAAGCTACATGAGGCAAACTCATTCTACATTACATGAAAAGTACCTTTTTCAAATTAAAATACATTTTTTTCCTAACAAAATGGCTTCGTGCTACTTAATGAAGCTTTTTAAGCAATGAAATAATCAATATCATTGTATAAGGAAATCATTTCTAGGAGAAACTTTGTTTAGTGAACTGCATTCAGCTTTACTAACGGTACATTCATTCCTGAATATCTCTGTTTTCTGAACTTGCATAACAAAGAAGGTCATGAGACGAGTCACAGGTCATCATCATCATCATCAATCGTATTTATTGAGCGCTTACTGTGTGCAGAGCACTGTCCTAAGCGCTTGGGAAGTACAAGTTGGCAACATACAGAGACAGTCCCTACCCAACAGTGGGCTCACAGTCTAAAAGGGGGAGACAGAGAACAAAACCAGACATACTAACAAAATAAAATAAATAGAATAGATATGTACAAGTAAAATAAATAAATAGAGTAATAAATGTGTACACACATATATACAGGTGCTGTGGGGAAGGGAAGGAGGTAAGATGGGGGGATGGAGAGGGGGATGGGGGGAGAGGAAGGAAGGGGCTCAGTCTGGGAAGGCCTCCTGGAGGAGGTGAGCTCTCAGTAGGGCGAAATGTCATTAAAATGGGTCGGGAAAGAAGGTTCGAGGGGAAGATAATAATAATTATGGTATGTATTAAGGGCTTACTGTGAGTCATTCATTCCTTCAATCGTATTTATTGAGCGCTTACTGTGTGCAGAGCACTGTACTAAGCGCTTGGGAAGTACAAGTTGGCAACATATAGAGACGGTCCTTACCCAACAGTGGGCTCACAGTCTAGAAGGGGGAGACAGAGAACAAAAGAAAACATATTAACAAAATAAAATAAATAGAATAAATATGTACAAATAAAATAAATAAATAAGTAAAGTAATAAGTATGTACAAACGTATATACATATATACAGGTGCTGCGGGGAGGGGAAGGAAGTAAGGCAGGGGGGAGGGGGAGGGGGAGGAGGGGAAGAGGAAGGAGGGGACTCAGTCTGGGAAGGCCTCCTGGATGAGGTGAGCTCTCAGTAGGGTCAGTCGCTGTACTAAGCATTGGGGTTACAAGTAAATCGGGTTGGACCCAATCCCTGTCCCACAGTCTCAATCCCCATTTTACAAATGAGGTAATTGAAGTACAGAGAAGTGAAGTGACTTGCCCGAGGTCACACAGCAAAGAAGTGGCAGAGCTGGAAGCAGCGTGGACTCAGTGGAAAGAGTGAGGGCTTGGGAGTCAGAGGTCATGGGTTCGAATCCCGCTCCACCACTTAGCTGTGTGACCTTGGGCGAACCACTTAACTTCTCTGTGCCCCAGTTCCCTCATCTGTAAAATGGGGATTAAGACTGTGAGCCCCCTGTGGGACAACCTGATCACCTTGTAACCTCCCCAGCGCTTAGAACAGTGCTCTGCACATAGTAAGCGCTTAATAAATGCCATCATCATTATTATCATTATAATCCCCACTTTACAAATGAGGTAACTGAGGCACAGAGAAGTGAAGTGACTTACCCGAGGTCACACAGCAAAGAAGTGGCAGAGCTGGGATTAGGATCCATTACCTTCTGAATCTTAGGCCCGTGCTCTAGCCACTACACCGTGCTGCTTCTCAGACTTCCTGGGGTTTCCCCACTGTTGGGTAGGGACTGTCTCTATATGTTGCCAACTTGTACTTCCCGAGCGCTTAGTACAGTGCTCTGCACACAGTAAGCGCTCAATAAATATGACTGATTGATTGATTGATTTCTTGAACAACCAGAAACAGAGGCAGGTGGGGACACCACTGCCACCCGCTCCCGAGGTGGAGGCCACTGACAGCCACTACACCAAGTGACCACACCCTTCCAGACATTGCGGCCTCATGGAACAGCATGGACCTGGGTTCTAATCTCAGTTTGTCTGCTGTGTGACCTTGGGCAAGTCACAGAACCTCTTTCCGTATCAGCTACCTCCTCCGTAAAATGAAGACTAAGAGCTTGAGCTCCACGTGGCTCAGTGGAAAGAGAGCGGGCTTGGGAGTCAGAGGTCATGGGTTCGAATCCCGCCTCCCCCACATATCTGCTGTGTGACCTTGCGCAAGTCACTTAACTTCTCTGGGCCTCAGTTCCCTCATCTGTAAAATGGGGATTAAGACTGTGAGCCCCACATGGGACAACCTCATCTCCTTGTATTCCCCCCAGCGCTTAGAACAGTGCTTTGCACAAAGTAAGTGCTTAACAAATACCAACGTTATCCTTCTAGACTGTGAGCCCGCTGTTGGGTAGGGACGGTCTCTATATGTTGCCATCTTGTACTTTCCAAGCGCTTAGTACAGTGCTCTGCACACAGTGAGCGCTCAATAAATAAGATTGATTCCCAAGTGCTTAGTACAGTGCTCTGCACACAGTAAGTGCTCAATAAATACTATTGAATGAATGAATGAATGTGGAACTTAAACTGTGTCCAACCTGATTATCTTGTATCTACCTAGGTGCCTAGTTCAGCGTCTGGCACATAGTAAGCACTTAACAAATACCATTATAAAAATCCCACTGGTGACAACTGGCCATTACCTCTGTGATAACACCTTTTGGTCACTACCCAGACACAGAGAAGCAGCGTGGCAAGGTGGAAAGAGCGTGGGCTTTGGAGTCAGAGGTCATGGGTTCGAATCCAGGCTCCGCCACATGTCTGCTGTGTGACCTTGGGCATGTCACAACTTCTCAGTTCCCTCATCTGTAAAATGGGGATTAAGACTGTGAGCCCCATGTGGGACACCCTGATCACCTTGTAGCCCCCCCCAGCGCTTAGAACAGTGCTTTGCACATAGTAAGTGCTTAATAAATGCCATCATTATGATTATTATTACCCCAGGTAACAGCACCCGTTTGACCATTGAACCAAATAACAACACCGCAACAGTCATTGTGCCGAGTGAACACACTCTACTGTTCACTGCGAGCGTGTGCCAACACCCTAGTAGTTACTCTGCCAAGTGACAACTATGCTGAAAGGCAACATAATAATAATAATAATGGCATTTATTAAGCGCTTACTATGTGTAAAGCACTGTTCTAAGCGCTGGGGAGGTTACAGGGTGATCAGGTTGTCCCACGAGGGGGTCACAGTCTTAATCCCCATTTTCCAGATGAGGTAACTGAGGCCCCGAGAAGTTAAGTGACTTGCCCAAAGTCACACAACTGACAATTGGCGGAGCCGGGATTTGAACCCATGACCTCTGACTCCAAAGCCCGTGCTCTTTCCACTGAGCCATGCTGCTTCTCTGGTCACTACAAGTGGTAACCCTACTGGTGTCTGGGTTGTGTGACAATACTCCATCAGTCACTGTGGCAGATGACAACACCTCATCAGTCATTTTGCCAAATGACAACATCCTCCGGTCATTATGTTGAATGACAACTCCATTTCTCGAAGCCAGTCCTGCACACCAGGCTGGGTTCCCCCACCTGTTATATGTCCCTTAGCAATAATGATTGTGGTCTTTGTTTAGCTAAACAACAAATTTAAGCACCAGATAATCAGTTCAGACGTGGTTGTGCGAGAAGAGCTGCTAAAAAGTGTTGGTGTTGTTTCTTATATCCACACTTCCTCCCTGGTCATAAATCCTTCTCTAGAATGTGAAGACGTATTGGTCGTAACCCATAAATCTTGCTTGTGTTGATACAGTTCCCAGAAACCCCTCATATGCAAACTCCCCTTGCAGCACCGGCTATTTAATCTTTAGAGACCTTAAATAATAATCGTAATAATATACATATTTCCATTTTTTTAACCGCTGGTAAAAAACAGGATGCAGATTTGATAATACGTGTGTTTGTTGTTCGGATTAGTTGTTAAAAGGATATGAAGATTTATGCTGTTGGGTAGGGACCGTCTCTATATGTTGCCAACTTGTACTTCCCAAGCGCTTAGTACAGTGCTCTGCACACAGTAAGCGTTCAGTAAATATGATTTAATGAATGAATAACAGATGTAGTATTTGATTAATTATTATGGTACAAGTTAAGCACGTACTATGTGCCGACCACTGTTCTAAGCACTGGGGTAGATGCAAGGTTGTCAGGTTGGACCCAGTCCCTAGAGCTCACACTCTTAATCCCCATCTTACAGATGAAGTATCTGAGGCCCAGAGAAGTGAAGCAAGTTGCCCGAGGTCACCCAGCAGACACGTGGCAGACTAGACCTTCTGACGAATTTGACAACTGTCTTCATATTTTGTTTTATTGTCTGTCTCCCCCTTCTAGACTGTGAGCCCATTGTTAGGTAGGGACCATCTTCATATGTTACCGACTTGTACTTCCCAAGCGCTTAGTACAGTGCTCTGCACACAATAAGCGCTCAATAAATCTGATTGAATGAATGAATGAATGAATGATTCCTAGGCCCATGCTCTACCCACTAAGGCACGTTACTATAACCTAAACACTGTGCTGAGCTCTGGGGTATATACAAACAGATCAGACACAATTGCCATCCCTTATGGTAGCCACGGTCTAAGTTGGGGAGAGAACAGGTGTGTATTTGCATATATTTGTACATATTCGTTTCTATTTGTACACATTTATTATTCTACTTATTTTCTTAATGATGCGCATATGTCTATAATTCTATTGATCTATTTTGATGCTATTGATGCCTTTCTACTTGTTTTGTTGTCTGTCTCTCCCCTTCTAGACTGTGAGCCCAGTGTTGGGTAGGGATTGTCTCTATCTGTTCCCGAATTGTACTTTCCAAGCACTTACTACAGTGCTCTGCCCACAGTAAGTGCTCAATGAATACGATTGAATGAATGAATGAACAGGTATTTCATTTATAGCTTTACAGATGAGGAAACTGAGTCACACAGAAGTTAAGTGACTTGCCCAGGCAAGTAGTGGAGCTGGGACTAATGCCTGGTTGTCCTAATTCCCAGTCAGTGGGAACATCCTAGTCTGGGGGCATTTCCAGAACCGTCAGAGTTGTTGTACAGCAATCAATCAATCAATCAATCAATCAGTCGTATTTATTGAGCACTTACTGTGTGCAGAGTACTGTACTAAGCGCTTGGGAAGTACAAGTTGGCAACATATAGAGACAGTCCCTACCCAACAGTGGGCTGACAGTCTAAAAGTCGTTGGACTGTTTACCAGGAATGCTTCGAATACTTTTCTTTCTTAGACTGTACCTGAGGACTTTCTTCCACATCCTTCCTGGACCGGGAAAGTGTGAGGATGGTGGGTTGGAAGACACTAAATGGCTGCTATAGCTTCTGCCTTTTTTCCATTTTTATGGGTTAGGAGGGAGAACAGGTATTGAATCCCCATTCATTTATTCATTCATTCGTATTTATTGAGTGCTTACATTGTGCAGAGCACTGTACTAAGTGCTTGGAAAGTACAAATTGGCAACATATAGAGACGGTCTCTGCCCAACAACGGGCTCACAGTCTAGAAAGGGGAGACAGACAACAAAACAAAACAAGTAGGCAGGTATCAATACCATCAAAATAAATAGAATTATAGATATATAATACATCTGTATATATGTATATATGTATATAATATATATACTGATATACTGATACTGATATACTGATATACCTTATACACATATACAGATATATTATATATAAAATATATATAATATATCTGTATATATTTTTATTTATTATATACATTATATATGTATAATATATACACATATTTATTACTCTATTTATTTATTTATTTATTTATTTTACTTGTACATATCTATCCTATTTATTTTATTTTGTTAGTATATTTGGTTTTGTTCTCTGTCTCTGTCTCCCCCTTTTAGACTGTGAGCCCACTGTTGGGTAGGGACTGTCTCTATATGTTGCCAATTTGTACTTCCCAAGAGCTTAGTACAGTGCTCTGCACATAGTAAGTGCTCAATAAATACGATTGATGATGATGATGATGATGATATATGCACATCATTGATAAAATAAATAGAATAATAAATAGGTACAAATATATACAAATGCTTTGTGGGGGTAGGGAGTGGAACAGAGGGAGGGAATAGAGGTGATGGGGAGGGGAGGAGAAGCAGAGGAAAAGAAGGTTTTACAGCTGAGGAAACTGAGGCACTGAGAAGTTAAGTGGCTTGCCCATGGTAGCACAGCAGGCAAGTTTACAGAACCGGGATTAGAACCCAGGTCCCCTGAGTCGTAGGCCCGTGCTTTTTCTACTACGAAATATTGCTTCAGTATGGATGATTCTATCCAATTCTACTACATTTTCTTTAGAAAAACTATATTTAGTAGGACTCATTCTCTTCCGATTTAAATTTATTAACTTTGAGGCTAAAACAAGACCATTTGGCTAAAAAGAAAGAATAGGGCAATTATATTCAAGGGTCTCTAAATTTCTAGGTGAAAATAGGTTTTATTGAACTCCGCAGTAAGCTGTTCGTTAGACTTTAAAACTCTAACAAGCCGCCTAAGCATTGGCGACTTTCTTGATCTCCACACCTTACTCTTAATCACAGGGTCTCAAAGCACCCATTAAGCTTGGAACATATAGCAAGCCGAAAGAAAGGCAGAAACGCACGCTTTCAAGATTCTGGGAAATTCTAATTGCTCCCAGTGAAGAGGTCGAGTAAACAAGCAGAATTTCAGGCTGCAGTCGGTGAAAAGCTACTTCATCATCGTTTCATTCTAAGCGTGATTTGCTGCATGAGGGGAGTCTGAGCACATTGATGGCAATGCACAAGTCACAGATGAGAAAGCCTATCGGAGGAAATTACGGAGGGGTCCAAGGGGACAAATTGGGTAGAGAAGCAGCGTGGCTCAGTGAAAAGAGCCCGGGATTTGGAGTCAGAGGTCAGTGTTGGGTAGGGATTGTCTCTATCTGTTACCGAATTGTACTTTCCAAGCGCTTACTACAGTGCTCTGCCCACAGTAAGTGCTCAATGAATACGATTGAATGAATGAATGAACAGGTATTTTATTTATATCTTTACAGATGAGGAAACTGAGTCACACAGAAGTGAAGTGACTTGCCCAAGGTCACAGAGCAGGCAAGTAGGGACTAGGATTAGGTTGTCCTAATTCCCAGTTTTACAAACATCTCATAGCAAGAAATCAGTGGGAACATCCTAGTCTGGGGGCATTTCCAGAACAGTCAGAGTTGTTGTACAACAAACAATCATTGGACTGTTTACCAGGAATGCTTCGAATATTTTTCTTTCTTAGACCGCACCTGGGGACTTTCTTCCACATCCTTCCCGGACCGGGGTTCACATTCTGGCTCCACCAACTGTCAGCTGTGTGACTTTGGGCAAGTCACTTCACTTCTCTGTGCCTCAGTGACCTCATCTGTAAAATGGGGATGAAGACTGTGAGCCCCCGGTGGGACAACCTGATCACCTTGTAACCTCCCCAGCGCTTAGAACAGTGCTTTGCACATAGTAAGCACTTAATAAATGCCATTATTATTATTAAATTAACTAATTTCTTACCGTTGTATATTTTGAAAAGCAAAAAGCCCAAGGAAATGTATTTCACAAACTTTCATTATTATTATTATGATCATATTCGTTAAACACTCACTGTGTACCAGGCATTGTTCTAAGCGCTTGGGAGAGTACACTACAACAATAAACAGACACATTCTCCGTCTACAAGGGGCTTTCAGTTTGGAGGGGGAGACAGATATTAATATAAAAAAACGATTTAAATTACAGATATGTTCAGAAGTGCTTTGGGGCTGGGAGGAATGACTAAAGGGCGCAAGACAAAGTGATCCAGAAGAGGGTTGGAAAAAAGGCAAAGAGAACTTGGTCAGGAAGGTGTGTTAGAGGAGATGTGTCTTCATTATGTCTTTGAAGTGGAGGAGAATCATTGTCTGTTGGATTTGAAGTGTGGGCGCTTTCCGGGACAGAGGCAGGATCTGGGTGAGGAGTTGGTGGTGAGATAGATGATTTTGAGGTACAGTGAGAAGGTTCATTCATTCAATCGTATTTATTGAGCGCTTACTGTGTGCAGAGCACAGCACTAAGCACTTGGGAAGTACAAGCTGGCAACATATAGAGACGGTCCCTACCCAACAGTGGGCTCACAGTCTAGAAGGGGGAGACAGACAATAAAACAAAACATATTAACAAAATAAAATAGGTTGGAGAAGGTTGGATTAGAGGAGCAAAGTTTGCCGGCTGGGTTGTAGAAAGAGAGTGGCAAAGTGTAGTAGGAAGGAGCAAGGTGATTGAGTGCTTTAAAGCCAACGGTGAGAATTTTTTTTTTTTTTTTGATGTGGAGGTGGATGGGCAACCTCTAGAATTTCTTGAGGAGTGCGGAAACATGTCCTGGACGTTTTTGGTAGAAAAATGATCCAGGTAGAAGAGTGAAGTTTGGACTGGAGTGGGGAGAGACAGAAGGCTGGGTGATCAGCAAGGAAGCTGATACAGTAATCAAGGCGGGTTATGACCAGTACTTAGAAAAGTGCCCAGCGCTTAGAACAGTGCATTGCACATAGTAAGTGCTTAACAAATACCAAACTTATAATTATAAAATTACTATAAGTGATTGTGAATTTCTAAGACATGGAGGACTTCACACAATAAAACATCTTGGGAGCATCAAAAAGGCATGCTGTGCTATTCTGGCATGATATAATAATAATAATAATAATAATAATAATAATAATAATAATGGTAGTAGTATTTATTAAGCGCTTGCTATGTGCCAAGCACTGTTCTAAGCACTGGGATAGATTCAAGGTCATCAGTTTGTCCCACGTGGAGCTCACCGTTTTAGTCCCCATTTTACAGATAAGGGAACTGAGGCACTAGAGAAGTGAAGTGAGTTGCCCAAAGTCACACAGCTGACAAGTGACAGAACGGGGATTCGAACCCACGACCTCAGACTCCCAAGCCTGGGCTCTTTCCACTAAGCCACGCTGCTTCTAATCACGCATGAGATTAGATGGTATGAAGAAAGTAAAGACATGCAATGCATTGATATTTATTTGACAGTATTATTGCCAAGATTTCCAGATTTCTAGCTGATTGTACCTTTCATGAATTTCATGAATTTCATGTGGGACAGTGTTATTTCTAGACTGTGAGCCCACTGTTGGGTAGGGACCATCTCTGTATGTTGCCAACTTGTACTTCCCAAGCACTTAGTACAGTGCTCTGCACACAGTAAGCGCTCAATAAATACAATTGATTGATTGCCAAGATTTTCGGATTTCTAGCTGATTGTACATTTCATGAATTTAATGATTTGACCATGTGACATTTTTTAAAAATGGCATTTGTTAAGGGCTTTACTATGTTCCAGACTCTATACTAGCAATTCATGTTGGACTCAATCCAAGTCCCACATGGGGCTCACAGTCTTAATTCCCATTTTTCAGATGAGGTAACCTAGGCACAGAGAAGTTAAGTGACTTTTTTATGGTATTGGTTAAGCATTTACTATGTGCCAGGCACTATACTAAGCGCTGGGGTAGATGCAAGCTAATGAAGTTGGACACAGTCCCTGTCCCATGTGGGGCTCACATTCTTAATCCCCATTTTAGAGATGAGGTAACTGAGGCACAGAGAAGTTAAGCAGCATGGCTCAGGGGAAAGAGCCCGGGCTTTGGAGTCAGAGGTTAGGGGCTCAAATCCCGGCTCCACCAACTGTCAGCTGTGTGACTTTGGGCAAGTCACTTCACTTCTCTATGCCTCAGTGACCTCATCTGTAAAATGGGGATGAAGACTGTGAGCCCCACATGGGACAACCTGATCACCTTGTAACCTCCCCAGTGCTTAGAACAGTGCTTTGCACATAGTAAGCACTTAATAAATGTAATAAATGGCATTATAAAAAAATAATTGTGGTATTTGTTAAGCACTTACTATGTGCCAAACACTGTGCCAAGCACTGCAGTTGATACAAACAAATCTGTTTGGACATAGTCCCTGTCCCATGTGGAGCTCACGTTTGCAATCCCGGCTTTACAGATGAGGTAACTGAGGCACAGAGAAGTGAAGTGACCCTCCCAAGGTCACACAGCAGACATGCGGCACTTAGTATAGTGCTCTGCCCGCAGTAAGAGCTCAGTGAATGCAATTGTATGAATGAGGTGGAGCCAGGATTAGAACACATGACCTTCTGAATCCTAGGCCTGTTCTTTATTCACGATGCCATGAGTTACTTGCCTAAGGTCACACATCAGACAAATGGTGGAGTCAGGATTAGAACCCAGGTCCTTCTGAGTCCCAGGCTCATAATCCAACTACCTGGATGCGCAGCTTCTCTAGATATTCATCACTTTGTCGTTCAACAGCTCCCTCCAACACTACTAGAACCCAACGCTTAGAACAGTGCTTTGCACATAGTAAGTGCTTAACAAATGCTATTATTATTATTATTATTATTATTATTATTATTATTATAACCCAGATCCTTCTGAGTCCCAGGCTCATAATCTAACTACCTGGACACGCAGCTTCTCTAGATATTCATCGCTTTGTCGTTCAACAGCTCCCTCCAACACTACTAGAACCCAGCGCTTAGAACAGTGCTTTACACATAGTAAGCGCTTAATAAATGCCATTATTATTATTATTATTATTATTATTATAACCCAGATCCTTCTGAGTCCCAGGCTCATAATCTAACTACCTGGACACGCAGCTTCTCTAAGATATTCATCGCTTTGTCGTTCAACAGCTCCCTCCAACACTACTAGAACCCAGCGCTTAGAACAGCGCTTTGCACATAGTAAGCGCTTAACAAATGCCAGTATTATTATTATTATTATTATTATTATTACCCAGATCCTTCTGAGTCCCAGGCTCATAACCTAACAACCTGGACATGCAGCTTCTCTAGATATTCACCGCTTTGTCGTTCAACAGCTCCCTCCAACACTACTAGAACCCAGCGCTTAGAACAGTGCTTTGCACATAGTAAGCGCTTAACAAATGCCATTATTATTATTATTATTATTATTATTATTATTAGCACCCTAGGTTCTTCCAAACTCCTCTACCATCGATAGGGCTACTGGTAATTGAATTGCTACCTGTTTTCCTCCAAATCTCTTTGTCATTTCATTCCTTTCCCTTTGCTCATTACTAATTTACGTATTAGGATATAGTGGTATGTTCATTATCAAAGTTCTTCCACTTTAATTTTTCCAGAGCAAAAGCTCCATATAAAATGGGAGTGAGTCAATGGGAGTGTTTTACACTGATGCTTCCGATGTCTCCTTGTCCAAGACAATTTCTGTCACTACTGCATTTGCTATATTTTTAATTGAAAGAATTGTAAATAAAAAAGAAAGATCACGTATTCATCAGCTTCCAACTTTGGTTTCCATTTTTTAAAAAACTACTGTCTACACCGTCAAAATATCACAAAGCTTGGGCCTCCTATCTATTTTTATGATTACATTTTAGTCTAACATATGAAAATTGCCACTAGATTGCATCCCGAAAAAGGAAACAGCAGTTGATTCCAAAATGTCTTTGCACCATAATTAAAAATACAGTTGAAAGTTAGACTTGAAGGCTTGCAGTAATAATTTTAAAAGAAGGTAGATTTTTCGGAAAAATAAATTATATGCCTCCAGATTCCACGTGTCTTGTGGAGCACGAGCAAAGCTGAGCATCTATTCTGAGCCTTTCCCAGCTGCTGTTTTCCAAACAAAAACAAAACAAAAGCACTAGCAGCCTTGAATCGGAAAGTTAGAGAAAGTAAAAAGGCTGGTGGGATCCCTTGAGGGCCTGGTATTTTCAGTCTGACCAGAAACTACAGCAGGTAAATTTGAGTTGAATCTCCTGGGGTCTCTGCCTCTAAAAGTCTCATGAAATCCCTCCAAACTTTGTCTCCTAGATGACTCAATGGGGAGGTTAATTAGTGTTTATACTGCGGGCTCAGGAAAAAAGAATGCTCATTGTTCACCAATCTGGGAATCCATTTTCAGCATTGGTTTTATTAAAACAGAAAAAAAGTTGCTGTTCCAGGATTATCTCTAATTTCTTTCTCAAACAGAGAGGACTTCTGGAACAAATTACATGCGGTGTCCTCCACACTCTGCATCTTTATGAATTATTGCTCTTGCTATTGAATGGAAACTATGACTAAGAACAAAGCTTCCTTTTCATAGAAACCCTTGAACGTTGACGATGCTGTTCTCTCCTAAATGAAAACAATTCATTTTCCGGCCCTGGTGTAATACTGCTTCTCCTTTGGAAATTAAACCAAAACTTCAATCTTACCCACATTTGTAATGAAATTAAAAATGTTCCCCGCAAAGGGAGCCCCCAAATAGCTGCGTGGCTCAGTGGAAGGAGAGCGGGCTTTGGAGGCAGAGGTCATGCGTTCTCATACTGGCTTCGCCACTTATCAGCTCTGTGACTTTGGGCAAATCACTTAACTTCTCTGTGCCTCAGTTACCTCAACTGTAAAATGGGGATTAAGACTGTGAGCCTCGTGTAAAGGGTATTTCTTTCAAAAAGTTCAAGTTGAAAGAGTACAGCAGCATTCAAAAATGTAATATAGTTTTGTATGATGATCCTTCAGAAGTTATCTGGAGTTGAGGGGAAAAAACTAACCCTGTTACTCGTAAGAAGTCCCTGCTTAGTTAAAAGAATATTGGAATTGTGCTTGTTCGATGCATCAGAACTTTATAGTTATGCAGATCTGCAAAAGAGGACAGGTGACCACAGTCACCCTTAATGCAAATATATCTTTTTAATGTTTCATAACCAGTCTGATAATGGGTACAGTCTTTTTTAAGTTGGTAAATGATGTAAATATGTGTCCTCTCAAAGAGTGAGTCTAGGAGGCCTTCCCAGACTGAGCCCCTTCCTTCCTCTCCCCCTCGTCCCCCTCTCTATCCCCTGCCATCTTACCTCCTTCCCTTCCCCACAGCACCTGTATATATGTATATATGGTTGTACATATTTATTACTCTATTTATTTATTTATTTTATTTGTACATATCTATTCTATTTATTTTATTTTGTTAGTATGTTTGGTTTTGTTCTCTGTCTCCCCCTTTTAGACTGTGAGCCCAATGTTGGGTAGGGACTGTCTCTATATGTTGCCAATTTGTACTTCCCAAGCGCTTAGTACAGTGCTCTGCACATAGTAAGCACTCAATAAATACGATTGATGATGATGATGATGGTGTAGGACAAAACTGATTGCCTCGTATTTCCCCCAGAGCTTAGAACAGTGCTTGGCACATAGTAAGCACTTTAACAAATACCAAAATTATTATTACTATTATTATCTATCATACTATATATCTATTTTAATGATATTGATGCCTGTCTACTTGTTTTGTTTTGTTGTCTGTCTCCCCCTTCTAGACTGTGAGCTTGTTATTGGGTAGGGATTATCTCCATCTGTTGGCGAATCATACTTTCCAAGCACTTAGTACAGTGCTCTGCAGACAGTAAGCACTCAATAAATACAATTGAATGAATGAATGAATGCCAATCGTCAACCTAGGCTCATCTTTTGACATCTCGTGGGTATCAATGGTGTGAGTGTGTGTGTGTCTGTGTAGTGTGACTCAGTGAAAAGGGCACGGGCTTTGGAGTCAGAAGTCATGGCTTCAAATCCCGGCTCCACCACTTGTCAGCTGTGTGCCTTTGGGCAAGTCACTTCACTTCTCTGGGCCTCAGTGACCTCATCTGTGAAATGGGGATGAAGACTGTGAGCCACCTGTGGGACAACCTGATCACCTTGTAGCCTCCCCAGCACTTAGAACAGTGATTTGCACATAGTAAGCGCTTAGTAAATACATCATCATTATTATTATTATTCATACTCGTATATGCACACACTCAGAGAAAAAAAGAAAGTTTTTGTCTCCCCCAATAAATGATTGAATCAATCAATCAATCAACAGCATTTTTTGAGCACTTACTGTGTGTAAAGCATTGTGCTAAGCACTTAGGACAGAACAATGCAACAGACACGATCCCTGACCTCAAGTTATTGGCCATCTAGTTGGGGACATAGACATTGCAATAAATTACAGGTAAGGGAAGCCACCTAGTATCAGGATATGCACGTATGTATTGCAAGGAAGGCAAGGGGTCCCTATGTGCTTGGAAGTGGGATTACCTACATGGGGGAGGAAGTAGGGAGGGAAAAGTAAAGTGTACTTTTTTTCCCACTTTACAAAATTAGAAACGACTGGCTCCACTAAGACCATCTCTATGGCCAGCTATCCTACTATTCGGCAGCTCAGAGCCCAGAGTCCAGTGCAGAGCCCAGGCCTAGGAGACAGAAGGACCTTTGTTCTGATCCCGGCTCCGCCGCTTGCCTGCTGTGTGACCTTGAGAAAGTCACTTAACTTCTCTGTGCCCCAGTTACCTCATCTGTAAAATGGGGATTAAGACTGTGAACCCTGTGAGGGACAGGGACTGTGCCCAACCTCATTAGCTTGTATCTACCCCAACACTTAGTACAGTGCCTGGCAAGTAGTAAGTGATTGACAAATACCATTGGAAAAAAAAATTATAATCCAATTAGACCTGCTCCACAAGGCCAGCACTTCCCCAAGCTGGTTATGCTCTGTCTGGGCAGGGATTCTTCAAGTGTGGAGAGCTGGGGGGAAAAGGCAGGATAGGACTTTAGCTGAGATGCTTTGGCCAACAAACCTTCCAAGCTCTCTCTTCCCTTCACTCCTGAAAAACTGAGAGCCAACAGCCCACCCCCCTCCAGCTTCTTGGCCAGATAAAGACCTTCCCCTGGATCAGGGGGTGGCAGCCAGGGTACACTCCAATCAGGCCATCTCCAGGGCAAGGCATAAGCCAGGTGAAACAGGGGAAGATGAGTCACGGAAGCCTGGGGGGAGATGAATCAGTGGGGACTAACTCCTCTGGCCTCCAGCGAGGGTGAACCTAACCCTGACCTTAGTCCAGAGAGGAACACAGAGTGCTGCTTTTGGGCAAGGACCACTAGCCGACGCTCACCCAGTGGGACAGGCCCACCCTTGGTGCCCGGGGTGAAATTCCAGAAAATTGAGTTCCCAGGGCCCTTCCTATCTGCAGGCATCTTTCTGCGTGTTGGAGTGAAGGAATCCCGATCCGAACCTCTGGCTGGCCTCTTGGAACTCTACCCTGGCCTCCGTCGGCAGACCTGAGTCGATAGCGGACGGACTTTGGTGAAGGTCCCCGGGACAGAAGGCTGAACTCGGGCTGCGGCACTCAATCAATCAATCGTATTTATTGAGCGCTTACTGTGTGCAGAGCACTGTACTAAGCGCTTGGGAAGTATAAGTTGGCAACACATAGAGACAGTCCCTACCCAACAGTGGGCTCACAGTCTAAAAGGGGGAGACAGAGAACAAAACCAAACATACTAACAAAATAAAATAAATAGAATAGATATGTACAAGTAAAATAAATAGAGTAATAAATATGTACAAACATATATACATAAATACAGGTGCTGTGGGGAAGGGAAGAAGGTAAGATCGGGCGGGATGGTGAGGTGCGGCTGTATGGGGGTCCCTAGTCATGACCCCTCCATCAGGTGGGATCATCCACAATCCTTGGCCAGGGGAATTTCAGGAAGGCCATTGTCAGCTGTGAGAGCCTTTAGAGGTGACCACCATTGTGTCCCCACCCACAGACCCATGTGCAGGCATGCACATGTATACACACACACACACATCTGCACATGCCTGCATGCAGATCATATCAGTGGGACCCAATGCGATGCAAGGATGAGAAGGATGATTCCTTGATTGGCATATGTGCCTCCCAAAATGATTCTGTTTGGGGGAAACCAAGCAGAGGTTGCAGTCCACAAGCATCCCATCGAGCAATCCATTCAACTGGTGGAATAAGATCAAAGAAAGTCATCCAAGGACAAATCGTGTCTTGATTGTTTGCACTTTGGCAGGTCAAGATTTCTCATTTCCCCTAAAATACATTGAGTACTCTGCCTCTAGAAATAGTGTGGAAGGCCATTCATTGCGAAGCTTCCTTAGAAATTTGTCAGCTGCCTACATGTCTAGGTTCTGTCTTTTCCACTTTCCTCCGCTTGTCCCATTTTCCAGCCCAACTCTTCTGAAAAGCAGTCTCCTGCTTATTTCTGAAGAGACATGAGGGATATTTAAGCAAGGGCCAAATTTTCTAAAATGGAAAAGACGATCAAACAAACAAACGAAAAACACCCAGAAGGCAACCAATTCAGTGGGAATGGCTACGTTCTCATGAAATGAATGAGTCGGATCCAAATTGGCCACTTGTACCCAAAGGCACAGATTAAGCAAACTCAGATTTGCACAGATAATTCAATTGCTGGAAGAATCGATGCACATGCGAAAGGAAGCCCTGGTCGAAGAATAGCCCTTAAGCAGCAACAAAATCAGGTTTTCAGAAGGTCTGGTTGATTACATTTTCCAAATGAAGCTTTCAAAGCAAAATCAGGTTTAGGTTTCCTAGGCCACGGTGCCTTCTGCTCTGCTGCCTTGATGAAGCAGTATTTGTTTCTCAGGAAATACTTCAACTTTAAATCAGAGGAAACGGGACAAGCCAGGAGTGAGGGGAGAGCACTCGCAGGGGAACAATTAATGATAGATGAGAAAATATGGAAACTGTGAATCCAAAAGAGGAGTTTTAAGCCCCAGAAAGAAAAGGAAATGAGCAACCTAACCGAGAAATGGACAAAGAAGGAAACACACCAAGGAAAGGGAGGAATGATAGATGCAAAGCTATAACTAAGGTAAGTCTGCCTATCAACAAACTCTACTACATACTTGGGGGCTGGCATGATGACCGTTAAAAGGCTAGGTATGGAACTACGATTTTCAATTATCTGAAGAAAGTTATGTCAGACACGAGTGGGCAGGTAATATGGTAACTTGGGAAAAACACACCTCGTTTACCGCAGCTCTTTCCAGCAGTGTTTCTCCAACAGTATTGTCACATATCCTGAACTCACACTAGTCAGCTCTAAAGATACATTTACTTGGTTAAATACTTTGATTACAGGTATTACCCTCCTTTTGGTAAACACATTCTTTATATCATAAGCCACAGTGCTCCAGAAGAAGCTGCTATGATCTTCTGAGCAAATAACTGCTTTGATGCAGGTAATGTGCACTAATTTTCTAAAGGAATTCTGTTTCCTTGAACGTGCCGCTGTAGTTTTTCTGATACGTGCCAATTTAAGCCTGTTTCACAAAATGGCATTTATTTTTGTAAACGTCTTAATTTGTCTATATTTGCTGATTGCTGACCCAAAAGACCCAAATGACTCCTTATTAAGGGTTTTGATCTGCCTAGCTAATTAGGCAGTCACACGTGTGGGATAACTACATTAGAACAGATCGTTAGTACATTTTCATGGAAAAGAGTATGCTGACGTGGAAAGAACACGGCATTTTAGAGCTGCTGAAATCAACAGCAGTGTTTCCTTTTTTCCTCTCCACTGAGAAGTAGAAAGCTGATGTACTGTAAGGGAGGGTGGAAAAATCCACACCTGCTCCTCCACTTGTCTGCACTTGTCTGCACGTGACCTTGGGCAAGTTGTTTAACTTCTCTGTGCCTCAGTTAACTCATTCATAAAAGGGAGACTAAATCTGGTTCTTCCTTCTCTTCTGATTGCAAACTCCATGTAGGACAGGGATTGACCCCAATCAGATTATTTTATCAATGAATCAACCATATTCATTGAGTGCTTATTGTGTGCAGGGCACTGTACTAATTGCTTACGAGAGTAGAATATAACAGAGTTGGTAGAACATTCCCTGCCCACATGAGCTCACAGGTTAGAAGGGGGGGGAAAGAGATGTTAATATAAATAAAGAAATTACAGAAGTTACATAAGTTCTGTGAATGAAAAGAGCAAATCAGAGTGACACAGAAGGTAGTGGGAAAAGAGGAAATGAAGGTTTTGCCATGGAAGGCCTCTTGGAGAAGATGTGCCTTCAATAAAGCTTTGAAGGTGCAGAGTTGTACTTGTCGATAAAATGAGGGAGGGCATTCCCGCCCAGAGGCAGGACGAGAGTGAGAGGTCTGGGGCAAATTGGATGAGATTAAGGTAGAGTAAGTAGGTTGGCAATAGAGAAGTGAGTGTGAGGGTTAGCTTGTAGTAAGAAATCGGTACGGTAGGAGGGTATTATCTTCTCTTTACCCCAGTACTTGGCACATAACAAACACTGAAAAAAGTTCACAATTATTATTATTATCATTACTAACTTCTGCCCCAAAGTTGTCACCTAATGGCATTGGGAATCAAAACCTCCACAGTGCTCATTTATATATCTGTAATTTTATTTATTTATATTGGTGTCTATTTACTTGTCTTCCCCATCGCTAGACTGTGAGCTTGTTGTGGACAGGGACTGTCTCTCTTTATTGCTGTATTGAACTTTTCCAAGGGCGTAGTACAGTGCTCTGCACACAGTAAGCACTCAATCATTATGATTGAATGAGTAAATGAATGAACTAAAAGACTAAATCCACAAGGTTACATTCATTCATTCAATCGTAGTGACTGAGTGCTTACGTGTGCAGAGCACTGTACTAAGCTCTTAGAAAGTACAAATCAGCAATATCTAGAGAGAACTCCTGCCCAACAACAGGCTTACAGTCTAGAAGTGGGGAGACAGACAACAAAATGAAAACAAGTGGACAGGTGATAATACCATCAGAATAAATAGAATTATAGCTATATATGTACCATTAATAAAATTAATTGAGTAATAAATATGTACAAATATACACAAGTGCTGTGGGGAGGGGTAGGGGGTAGGGCAAAGAGAGGGAGGGGGGGCGATGGGGAGGAGAAGAGGAGGAGAGGAAAAGGGGGACCTCAGTCTGGGAAGGCCTCCTGGAGAAGGTGAGCTCTTGGTAGGGCTTTGAAGGGAGGAAGAGAGATAATTTGTCAGATGTGTGGAGGGAGGCATTCCAGGCAAGAGGTAGGATTTTGGGCCAGGGGTCAACGGCGGGACAGGTGAGAACGAGGCACAGTGAGGAGGTTAGTGGCAGAGGAGTGGAGTGTACAGACTGAGCTGTAGAAGGAGAGAAGGGAGGTGAGGTGGAAGGGGGCAAAGTGATGGAGAGCTTTGAAGCCGAGAGTGAGGAGTTTTTGCTTCATTTGAAGGTTGATAGGCAACCAATGGAGTTTTTGAGGAGGGGAGTGACATTCCCAGAGTGTTTATGTAGAAAGATAATCTGGGCAGTGAGTGAAGTATATACTGAAGTGCAGAGAGACAGGAGGATGGGAGGTCAGAAAAGAGGCTGATAATAATAATAATAATAATGATGGTATTTGTTAAGCATTTACTATGTACCAAACCCTGTTCCAAGTGCTGGGATAGATACAAGGTTATCAGGTTGCCCCACTTGGGGCTCACAGTCTTGATCCTCATTTTACAGATGAGGTAACTGAGGCCCAGAGAAGTCAAGTGACTTGCCCAAAGTCACACAGCTGACAAGTGGCGGAGTTGGGATTAGAACCCATGACCTCTGACTCCCAAGCCAGTGCTCTTTCCACCAAACCACGCTGCTTCTCTCTAGGCTGATGCAGTAATCCAATCGGGATAGGATGAGAGATTGAACCAGCAAGGTAGCAGTTTGGATGAAGAGGAAAGGGCGGATTTTGGTGATGTGGAGGTAAGACTGGCAGGTTTTGGTGACACATTGGATGTGTGAGGTGAATGAGAGAGCAGAGTCAAGGATGACACCAGGGTTGCGGGCTTGTGGGACAGGAAGCATGGTAGTGCCATCCGCAGTGAAGGGAAAGTCAGGGAGAGGACAGAGCTTGGGAGGGAAGATAAGGAGCACAGTCTTGGACATGTTGAGTTGTAGATGGCAGGCAGACATCCAGATGGAGATGTCCTGAAGGCAGGAGGAGATGCGAGCCTGGAGGGAGGGAGAGAGAGCAGGGGTGGAGATGTAGATTTGGGTGTCATCAGCCTAGGGATGATAATTGAAGCCGTGGGAGCGAATGAGTTCACAGAGGGAGGGAGTATAGATCGAGAACAGAAGGGGACCAAGAACTGACCCTTGAGGAACCCCTACAGTAAGGGGATGGGAGGGGGAGGAGGAGCCCATGAAGGAGACTGAGAATGAACAGCCAGAGAGGTAAGAGGAGAACCAGGAGAGGACGGAGTCTGTGAAGCCAAGGTTGGATAGCGTGTTGAGGAGAAGGGGATGGTCCATAGTATCGAAGGCAGCTGAGAGGTGGAGGAGGATTAGGATAGAGTAGGAGCCGTTGGATTTGGCAAGAAGGAGGTCATTGGTGACCTTTGAGAGGGCAGTTTCTGTGGAGTGTAGGGGACGGAAGCCAGATTGGAGGGGGTCTAGGAGAGAGTTGGAGTTGAGGAATTTGAGGCAGCGAATGTAGACAATTCTTTCTAGGAGCTCGAAAAGAAAGGGTTGGAGGGAGATAGGGTGATAACTAATAATAATAGTAATATTGATGGCATTTGCTAAGTCCTAACTACATGCCAAGTGCTGTTCCAAACTAGAAGGGGCAGTGGGTCAAGAGAGGGTCTTTTTAGGATGGGAGAGACTTGGGCATGTTTGAAGGCAGAGGGGAAGAAACCAGTAGAGAGTGAGTACATCCCAATTAATCAATCAATGATATTTATTGAATTGTTACTATGTGTAGAGTCATCTACTAAATGCTTGGGAAAGTACAATAGGGCAGTAGAAATGATCCTTGCCTTCAAAAAATTTCCAGTCTCACACAGTAGACACTCTTGCTTGAAGCTAGGGGATCTGTTTTCCTTTAAATTTGGTTTAACTCCCTGAGCCAAATTGGATAGAGGTAGTTCAAAGGTGTCACTTTCTTTCACCACATTCTACTCTTCAGGCTGCATTCTTCACTCCTTCTACACTCAGTGAAAGAGGCTGCTGACGTCATCCGGCAGACAGATGCTATTTTGATGCTACTGATGCCTTTCTACTTGTTTTGTTTTGTTGTCTGTCTCCCCCTTCTTGACGGTGAGCCCGTTGTGGTGTAGGGATTGTCTCTGTTGCCAAATTGTACTTTCCAAGCGCTCAGTACTCTGCTCTGCACACAATAAGCGCTCAATAAATACAATTGAATGAATGAATGGAAGCAGCATGGCTTAGTGAACAGAGCACGGGCCTGGGAGTTAGGGAGACCTGGGTTCTAATCCCACCTTCGCCACTTGTCTGCTCTGAGACCTTGGTCAAGTCACTTCACTTCTCTGGGCCTCAGTTACCTCATCTGTAAAATGAGGTTAGGACTGTGATCTCCATGTGGAACAGGGACTGTGGCCAACCTGATTAACCTGATCTACCTCAGTGCTTAGAACAGTGCTCGGCACAGAATAAGTGCTTAACAAGTACCATTTATTAGTAGTAGTATTATTATTACTCACCATCTAATTGTACCTTGAAGAAGCAGAGAAGCAGCGTGGCTCAGTGGAAAGAGCTCGGGCTTTGGAGTCAGAGGTCATGAGTTCAAATCCCGGCTCCGCCACTTGTCAGCTGTGTGACTTTGGGCAAGTCACTTCACTTCTCTGGGCCTCAGTTCCCTCAGCTGGAAAACGGGGATTAAGTATGTGAGCCCCACGTGGGACAACTTGATTACCTTGTATCTACCCCAGTGCTTAGAACAGTGCTCTGCACATAGTAAGCACTTAATAAATGCCATTATTATTATTATTATTACCTTGCTCATGAAACTCCTGCCTCTGACCTCTCGTTCACACTGTTCATCTGCCTGGAAGTCCCTTCCTCTCACCAGTAAAGCCACTCTAATGCAGTTCTCCCAAACTTTAAAGTCCTCCTAAAATCCCACTTCTTCCTGGAAGTCTTCCCCAAGTAATCCATAACACACCAAGTCGCTTCAACCCAAAAGGCACAGTGAACATTAATTCCCATTAACAATGCATGCATATTAAATTATGTAATCAGTGTAGCCTAGTGAAAAGAGTACAGCTTTTGAAGTCAGAGGACTTGGGTTCTAATTCTGGTTCTACCATTTGCCTGCTGTGTGACTTTCACCAAGTCACTTAATTCTGCGTGCCTCAGCTTTCTCATCTGTGAAATGGCAATTTGATTCATCTTAGACTGTGAACCCCTTGTGGGACAGGTACTGTGGTCAAATCTGATTCACCTATATCCACCCCAGTACTTGGGACATAGTAAGCACTTAAAAAATACCGTAATAATATATTCAGCTATTTTCTCCCGAAAACGTTTGTACCACTATTTATTGTATTCTTGTTCTTCCCTCTGTTCCTTTCATTTTTGTCTGTTTCCTCCAATGGTAGACTGTTAGCCCTCTGTGGGCAGGCTATGTATGCTGGGCTTCTATTGTACTCTTCCAAGCATTCAATGGAGACGCAGAGTGGCTCAGTGGAAAGAGCACAGGCTTTGGAGTCAGAGGTCATGGGTTCGAATCCTGGCTCTGCCAATTCATTCATTCAATTGTATTTATTGAGTGCTTACTGTGTGCAGAGCACTGTACTAAGCACTTGGGAAGTACAAGTTGGCAACATATAGAGATGGTCCCTACCCAACAGTGGGCTCACAGTCTAGAAGCAGCTGTGTGACTTTGGGCAAGTCACTTAACTTCTCTGTGTTTCGGTTACCTCATCTGTAAAATGGGGATTAAGACTGTGAGTCCCCTGTGGGACAACCTGATCACCTTGTAACCTCCCCAGTGCTTAGAAGAGTGCTTTGCACATAGTAAGCGCTTAATAAATGCCATCATTCAATATGTGCTATGCATTTAGTAGATGCTCAATAAGTGCCATTCATTCATTCAATCATATTTACTGAGCGCTTACTGTGTGCAGAGCACTGGACTAAGCACTTGGGAAGTACAGGTTGGCAACATATAGAGACGGTCCCTACCCAACAGCGGGCTCACAGTATAGAAGGGGGAGACAGACAACAAAACGTATTAACAAAATAAAATAAACAGAATGAGATTGAGGATGATAACAGATTTGCCAGAGGCAGGGATGTAAGTAGACTGTGAGCTTGTTGAAGGCAGGTAATGTGTCTGTTTATTGTTATACTGTACTGTCCCAAGTGTTTAGTACAGTGCTCTGCTCACAAAAAGCTCTCAATAAATGTGATTGAATGAATGAATGAATGAATGAATGAATGAATGAATGAATGAATGAATGAAAGGTACAGGCCCTCTGACATCTTATTTGGTAACTGGAGTTTGATTGATGTGGTGTAATTCACAGCAAAAAAAAAAAAAAGCTTTTTTATGGCAATAGCTAAGTACTTGATATGTGCCAGGCATTGTACTAAAGCTCTGGGGTAGATATGAACTAATCAGGCCGGACACAGTCCAAGTCCTACATGGGGCTCACAGTCTTCATACCCAATTTACAGATGAGAGAACTGAGGTACAGAGAAATGCATACTGACTTACCCAAGTTCATACAGCAGACAAGTGGTGGAGGCAACATTAGAATCTAAGTCCTTCTGATGCCTTCTGATACCCCAGCCCGTGCTCTATTCATTCAATCGTATTTATTGAGCGTTTACTGTGTGCAGAGCACTGTACTAAGCGCTTGGAAAGTACAAGTCGGCAACATATAGAGACGGTCCCTACCCAATAACGGGCTCACAGTCTAGAAGGGGGAGACAGACAACAAAACAAAACATGGAGACAGGTGTCAAAATCGTCAGAACAAATAGAATCTTTGATGACATTTATTAAGCGCTTACTATGTGCCATGCACTGTTCTAAGCGCTGGGGAGGTTGCAAGGTGATCAGGTTGTCCCACGGGGGGCTCACAATCTTAATCCCCATTTTACAGATGAGGGAACTGAGGTACAGAGAAGTTAAGTGACTTGCCCAAAGTCACACAGCTGACATTTGGTGGAGCCGGGATTTGAACCCATAATAATAATAATAATGATGGCATTTGTTAAGCACTTACCATGTGCAAAGCACTGTTCTAAGCGCTGGGGGGATACATGGTGATCAGGTTGTCCCACGTGGGGCTCACAGTCTTAATCCTCATTTTACAGATGAGGGAACTGAGGCTCAGAGAAGTGAAGTGACTTGCCCAAGGTCACACAGCAGACATGTGGTGTCTCCCCCTTTTAGACTGCGAGCCCAATGTTGGGTAGGGACTGTCTCTATATGTTGCCAATTTGTTCTTCCCAAGCACTTAGTACAGTGCTCTGCACATAGTAAGCGCTCAATAAATACGATTGATGATGATGATGATGATGTGGTGGAGCCGGTATTCGAATCCATGACCTCTGACTCCAAAGCCCCGGCTCTTTCCACTGAGCCACGCTGCTTCTCTACCCACTAAGCCTTGAGACTAAGTCTTTGTAATAATAAAAATAATGATGATGGCATTTATTAAGCACTTACTATGTGACAGGCACTGTACTAAGTGCTGAGGTTGAGTTGGACACAGTCCCTGTCCCAAGTGGGGCTCACAGTTTCAATCACCATTTTACAGATGAGGTAACTGAGGCACAGAGAAGTAAAGTGACTTGTCCAAGGTCACACAACAGACAATTTGCAGAGCTTGGGATGAGAATCCATGACCTTCCTACTCCCAGGTCCATGCTCTATCCACTACACCAAACTGCTTCTTTATTACCTTTTAGCTCAAAAAAAAAAAAAAACCCCAGAGGCTAGAAATCTAGTCCGGGAACTAGATTACTGTGACTGCAAATTTATTCAGTAGACTATAGTTCTGGTGAAGATGCAGCTAAGAAGATATTATCCTGAAGGTTGGTCTCATCAACTTGTCCAATGCCTAAGCGCTTAGTTCAGTGCTCTGCACACAGCTCTCAATAAATACGACTGAATAAATGCATGCCAATTTTTTTAGGGACAAGAATACAAAAATGCAGAGGTGACTAAAACTGAGAAGAAAGCACACCCTCTGTCTATGGGGGTACTAGAATCACCATTTATAAACTCTCCACGGCTCTAGATAGTCAAATATTTCTCAGGGATTTGCCGGGGCAGATAATCCCAGAACCTGTGAAACCTCAGCTTGGTTAAATGGGTTCCTGAGGTGAACTAGGAAACTCAAAGCATAGTGAGAGAATAAATTAAACACGATGCTACTATTTTCACAGTCACTTTCCTAACCGTATTTAAAAATATAAAGTGCATTTACAGTACTATGGGGAAAGTGCTCTGCACACAGTAAGCGCTCAATAAATACGATTGAATGAATGAATGAATGAAAGCGTTATCCCTTGAAATGTCACAGCTTTCAGTTAATTCTTTCTTTTTTGACCCTTCTCCACTGTGTCAGAGAAGCAATAGGATTTGCTCTCTCACCTTCGTTGTTTTTTTTCCCCTCCTTTCACAGAGCTCTCTGTTAATTATGCTTTGTCCTGAAAGGGGAGAAATGGATCACTTAATAATAATGGTAGTTAGCACTTTATAATCATCCATTAGTTCACACCCTGTGCAGAATGAAAGGTAGCCTTGCTCCCATTTTTCTTAGAAGGAACTTGCAGCTTAGCTAAACCAGGAGGTTGGATGGAAGCAGAATTGTTTCAGGATCCTTATGGTGTCCGTGATTTAGAAAACCAGCCTAGGTTTCCAGAAAGCAACTTTCACTGGGAAATACCATCCTAAGAATGGGAAGGTGGACATGCTTATCCCCTGAAAATAAAATGCATTTTTAACCTTTACTGTTCTGGCTTATACAACCATCACTGAATTTTGGAGTGAACAAAATGACTCTTGCTTTACTTGGTAAGCATACGGAGCTGTGCATGCCTGACTGAAGTTCTGGAGGAGACAGTGATGCATTCTATTTTCACTTGTATACTCTTTCCCAGTGCTTAGTATAGTGCTCTGCACACAGTAAGAACATCAATTATTATTATTATTGTCATTATCATCATCTTTATCGTTGCATTTGTTAAGCACTTCCTATGTGCCAAGCACTATACTAAGCACTGGAGTGGATACAAGATAATCGAATCATAGTCAGTATTGTCCCACATGGGGTTCACAGTTTAAGGAGGAGGGAGAACAGGTATCAAATCCACATTTTACAGATGAGGAAACTGAGGCACAGGAAAAGCAAATGACTTGCCCAGGGGCACACAACAGGCAAGGAGTGGGGCCAGGATTAGAACCCGGGTGTTCGGGCTCTCAGGAACCTGCTCTTTCCATTTGACCATGCAACTTCCCTTATTATATGGATATAATGTATAATACATATACTTTTATTATTTATTATGCATATCATATATACCACACACGATATACTTATACAATTATTCATATATTATGTATAGATAATATTGTGAATTTGTATTTAAAATGAATAATGATAACTGTGGTACTTAACAAATATTTGTAAAGTACTTACTATGTGCCCACAGCATTGGGATAGATACAAGATAATCAGACTGGGTAAGTTCTTTTCCCACATAAGGCTCATTGTCTAGAGGGGGAGATAGAGAGAGAGAAAACAGGTATTTTATCCCCCTATTTTACTGATGAGGAAACTGAGGCACAAAGAATATGTGACTTGCCCAAGGTCATATAGCAGAGCGCGGTTTACAACCCAGGCCTCCTAAATGAAGGTCTGTGATCTTTCCACTAGGCCATGTCTTACACATATATACCAAATTATTAATTTTTCCTAAATATGTAGTACAGTAAAGGGAAAACCTTCCTGTGGGTATGGGCTCAGTGCAGTTCAGATTGTCATTGCAGCAGTAGTCTTTTCTGTCACACTCACTTCCACAGGTAATCTTGAATGTGAATGGAGAAGCAGCATGGCCTACAGAATGGAGCCTGGGAGTAAGAAGGACATGGGTTCTAATCCCGCTCCACTAACATGTCTGCAGTATGACTTTAGGCAAGTCACTTAATTTCTCTATGCCTCAGTTTCCTCACCTATAAAATAGGGATAATAATAATAATAATAATAATGATGGTATTTGGTCAACGCTTACTATGTGCAAAGCCCTGGAGGGGGATACAAGGTGATCAGGTTGTCCCACGGGGGGCCTCACAGTCTTCATCCCCATTTTACAGACGAGGTAACTGAGGTACAGAGAAGTGAAGTGACTTGCCCAAAGTCACACAGCTGACGTGGCAGAGCCGGGATTAGAACCCATGACCTCTGAATCCCAAGCCCTGGCTCTTTCCACTGAGCCACTATGAGCCCTATGTGGGACATGGACTCTGTTCAACCTGATTATTTTGTATCTAGCCCAGTGCTTAGTACAGTGTCTGGCAGCGCTTGATAAATACCATTAAAAATAAAAAACGATGGTTTCTCCAAACATGACTTTGATAAGTCTCATTCAATTAAACAATCTACACAGGATGAACTTTTGAGTAACCCCAGTTTCTGTGCTGTGGGGTTATTGCTGTTGGTTGATTAATAATAATAATAATAATAATGATGGAATTTGTTCTGGCAGCGCTTGATAAATACCATAAAAAATAAAAACCGATGGTTTCTCCAAACATGACTTTGATAGGTCTCATTCAATTAAACAATCTATACAGGATGAACTTTTGAGTAACCCCAGTTTCTGTGCTGTGGGGTTATTGCTGTTGGTTGATTAATAATAATAATAATAATAATGATGGAATTTGTTCTGGCAGCGCTTGATAAATACCATAAAAAATAAAAACCGATGGTTTCTCCAAACATGACTTTGATAAGTCTCATTCAATTAAACAATCTACACAGGATGAACTTTTGAGTAACCCCAGTTTCTGTGCTGTGGGGTTATTGCTGTTGGTTGATTAATAATAATAATAATAATAATGATGGAATTTGTTCTGGCAGCGCTTGATAAATACCATAAAAAATAAAAACCGATGGTTTCTCCAAACATGACTTTGATAAGTCTCATTCAATTAAATAATCTGTACAGGATGAACTTTTGAGTAACCCCAGTTTCTGTGCTGTGGGGTTATTGCTGTTGGTTGATTAATAATAACAATAATTATGGTATTTGTTAAGTGCTTACTATGTGCCAAGCACTGTTCTTGTTAAGTGCTTACTATGTGCCAAGCACTGTTCTAAGCACTGGGGTCGATACAGGGTCATCAGGTTGTCCCACGTGGGGCTCACACTTTTAATCCCCATTTTACAGGTGAGGTAACTGAGGCACAGAGAAGTTAAGTGACTTGCCAAAGGTCACACAGCAGACGAGTGGTGGAGCTGGGATTAGAACCCATGTCCTCTGACTCCCAAGCCCGTGCACTTTCCACTAAGCCACGCCCAGCCTACGAGAGAACCATCACCCAACAGAGAAGGTGAGCTTATTGAAGGCACACCTCCTCCAAGAGGCCTTCCCGTACTAAGCCCCACTTGTTCTCCACCTCCCACTCCCTTCTGGAGTGGCATGTCCTGAACGTTCAAGGCCTACTGAGAGCTCACCTCTTCCAGGAGGTCTTCCCAGACTGAGTCCCCTCCTTCCTCTCCCCCTCCTCCCCCTCTCTATCCCTCCGCCTTACCTCCTTCCCTTCCCCACAGCACCTGTATATATGTATATATGTTTGCACGTATTTATTACTCTATTTATTTATTTATTTCATTTGTACACATTTATTCTATTTATTTTATTTTGTTAATATGTTTTGTTTTGTTCTCGGTCTCCCCCTTCTAGACTGTGAGCCCACTGTTGGGTAGGGACCATCTCTATATGTTGCCAACTTGTACTTCCCAAGCGAACCATCACCCAACAGAGAAGGTGAGCTTCTCCTTTTGGATTATGGTATTTGTTAAGCACTTACTGTGCGCCAAGCATTGTACTAAGCGCTGCATAGGTACAAGCTCATCAGGTTGGGCACAGTTCCCGTGCCATATAGGGCTCACTGCCTTAATCCCCATCTCTCCAGCATCCCCCAAGACTGGGATCACACTGGGCTTTTCACTTGTCCATAATGCATTAACATTCCCCGGGGAACAAACTGTAACAATTTTTTTATTAAGTCTTTATTCTGTGACTGCTTAATCCCCTATGCAATGCTCTTAGAGTGTAAGTGCCCTGTGGGCAGGGAACATGTCTCACCCTACTGTTGAACTTTCCCAAGCATTTAGTAGAGTGCTCAATAGGCACTCGATAGATAGTATTATTACTACTACTGCTACTACTACTGGTATTACTACCCGCCTCTGCCAATTGTCAGCTGTGTGACTTTGGGCAAGTCACTTAACTTCTCTGTGCCTCAGTTACCTCATCTGTAAAATGGGGATGAAAACTGTAAGCCCCATGTGGGACAATCTGATCACGTTATATCCTCCCCAGCGCTTAGAACAGTGCTTTGCACATAGTAAGTGCTTAACAAATGCTATTATTATTATTATTATTATTATTATTATTATTATTATTACTGCTCTATATCGTAGGACAGGTAGATGTTCCAAAACAGATTCAATCAGGAACCAATCAGAGTTTGTGGCTCATAGCCTGTTCATTCATTCATTCAATCATTTCTTTCTTGAACACTTACTGTACACAGAGCACTATACTTAGCATTTAGGAAAATACAATACTACTACTACTAATGATATTTGTTAAGCACTTACTATGTGCCAAGCACTGTTCTAAGGGCTGGGGTAGATGCAAGGTGATCAGGTTGTTCCACATGGGGCTCACAGTCTTCATCCCCATTTTGCGGATGAGGGAACTGAGGCACAGAGAAGTTAAGTGGCTTGCCCAAGGTCACACAGAAGACAAGTGGTGGAGCACAATAAACAGTAACATTTCCTGCCCATAATGAGTTTACAGTTTAGAGGGGGGGAAACGGACGTCAATACAAACAAATGAAATTACAGATATGTACGTAAGAGCTGGGGGGCTGGAAGAGGGGGAGGGTGAAGGGAGCACGTCAGGGTGATGCAGAAGGGAGTGGGAGATGGAGAACAAGTGGGGCTTAATATGGGAAGGCTTCTTGGAGGAGGTGTGCCTTCAATAAGGCTTTGGAGTGGGGGAGAGTGGTTGTTTGTCAGAGAAGAGGAGGGAGGGTATCCAGACCAGAGACGAGACATGGGCTAGGAGTCGGTCACAAGACGGGCAAGATTGAGGCACAATGCGAATGTTCGCACTAGAGGAGCGAAGTGTGCTGGCTGGATTGTAGAAAGAGAGAAGTACAATGAGGTAGGAGGGGGCAAGGTGTTGGACTGCTTTAAAACTAATGGTGAGGAGTTTTTGTTTGTTCTGGAGGTGGATGGGCAAGTACTGGAGTTTTTTGAGGAGAAGGGTGACATGTCCTGAACATTCAAGGCCTACTGAGAGCTCACCTCTTCCAGGAGGCCTTCACAGACTGAGACCCCTCCTTCCTCTCCCCCTCCTCCCCCTCTCTATCTCTCCGCCTTACCTCCTTCCCTTCCCCACACCACCTGTATATATGTTTGCACGTATTTATTACTCTATTTATTTATTTATTTTATTTGTACACATTTATTCTATTTATTTTATTTTGTTAATATGTTTTGTTTTGTTCTCGGTCTCCCCCTTCTAGACTGTGAGCCCACTGTTGGGTAGGGACCATCTCTGCATGTTGCCAACTTGTACTTCCCAAGCGCTTAGTACAGTGCTCTGCACACAGTAAGTGCTCAATAAATACGATTGATTGATTGATTTTTAAAGAAAAATGATCCAGTCAGCAGAATGAAATATGGACTGGAGTAGGGAGAGACAGGAGGCTGGGAGGTCAGCAAGGAGACTGGTGCAGTAATCCAGGAGGTACAGGAAGAGTGACTGTATTAATGTGGTAGCCATTTGGATAGAGAAAAAAAGGAAAGATTTTAGCGATGTTGTGAAGGTGGGGCAGACTGGATTTGGTGATGGATTGAATATGTGGGTTGAATGAGAGAGAGAGGATTCAAGGATACCACCAAGTTATAGGCTTGTGAGACAGGAAGGATGGTCGTGCCGCCTATAGTTATGGGAAAGTCAAGGGGAGGACAGAGTTAGGGTGCAAAGATGAGGAGCTCTGTTTTTGGACATGTTAAATTTGAGGTGACGAGAGGATATCTGAGTGGGGAAGTCTTGAAGACAGGAGATGTGAGACTGGCAGAGAAGCAGTGTGGCTCAGTGGAAAGAGCCCGGGCTTTGGAGTCAGAGGTCATGGGTTCAAATCCCGGCTCTGCCACTTGTCAGCTGTGTGACTTTGGGCAAGTCACTTAACTTCTCTGGGCCTCAGTTCCCTCATCTGTAAAATGGGGATTAAGACTGTGAGCCCCACTTGGGACAACCTGATGGCCTTGCCAGTGCTTAGAACAGTGCTCTGCACATAGTAAGTGCTTAACAAATGCCATCATTATTATTATTATTATTAAGGAGAGAGATCAGGTCTGGAGATGTAGATTTGGTTATCATCTACATGGAGGTGGTAATAATAACAATGGTATTTATTAAGCGCTTACAATGTGCAAAGCACTGTTCTAAGAGGTGGGGAGGTTACAAGATGATCAGATTGACCCACGGGGCTCACAGTCTTAATCCCCATTTTACAGATAAGGTAACTGAGGCCCAGAGAAGTTAAGTGACTTGCCCAAAGTCACACAGATGACAATTGGCAGAGCCAGGATTGGAACCCATGACCTCTGACTCCAAAGCCCATTCTCTTTCCACTGAGCCACGCTGCTTCTCTAGTTGAAACCATGGGAGTAAATGGGTTCACGAAAGGAGAGGGTGTAGATGGAGAATAGAAGGGAATCCAGAAATGAACCTTGAGGGATCCCCATCATTACAGGGTGGGAGGTAGAGGAGGAGCCTGAAGGAGATTGAGAATGAACAACCAGAGAGATGAGGAGAACCAGGAGAGGACAGAGTCAGTGAAGATAAGGTTGAATAACATTAACTTTTTCATCTGGGTGCAGGAAAATTACGTAGGGGCACTCAGTCACATCCATAATCTTATCAACACCCCTTAGGCAATTAGCATCCCTGTTGTGGAGCCCCCATGAACAGTATCATCCTAAATTTCAACCAGTTCCTGCAATGGCTGATATTAACAGATTTAACCTACTGCTGTTTTTTCTGACAAACCTTCAATTTCACACATGATGGAAGCCAGACAATCTCTTACCCACTTTTTATCAGAAGTCTTTGAATTTTCCAATCACGATTTTGCCAACTAGGGGTACTTTTGGGAACCAAATCCTCTCAGTTGTCAACATAATAATGATAAGCAGCACGGCATAGTGGATAGAGCATGGGCCTGAGAGTCAAAAGGTCATGAGTTCTAATCCCGACTCTGCCCCTTGTCTGCTGTGTGACCTTGGGCAAGTCACTTCACTTCCCTGGGCCTCAGTTACCTCATCTGTGAAAGGGGGATTGAGCTGTGAGCCCCACGTGAGACAGGGACTGTGTCCAACCCGATTTGCTTGTATCCACCCCAGCTCTTAGCGCAGTGCCTGGCACATAGTTAAGCACTTAACAAATACCAGTATTATTATTATGAAATTTTAAAAAAGATAATAATTGTGTTTTTTGTCATGCACTATGTGCCAAGCACTGCTGGGAAAGATACAAGATAATTAGGTCCCACGTGAGGCTTGAAGTCTATTTAAGAAGGAGAGCAGGTACTAAATCCTCATTTGGCATCTCGCTGTGGGCAGGGCATGTGTCTGTTTATTATTATATTATTCTCTTCCAAGCACTTAGTACAGTGCTGTGCACACAGTAAGCATTCAATAAATACAATTCAATGAATTTGGCAGATGAGGTGATTGAGGTACAGAGATGTGAAGTGGTTTATCCAAGGTCACACAGCTGACAAGCTGCAGAGTAAGGATTAGAACCTAGGTCTTCTGATTCCCAAGCCTGTGCTTTTTCCACAAGGGCATGCGGCTTTTAGATAGATTTTTCCCACAAGATTTCATTTCAACCAGGTGAGGTGGGGAGAGGCAGGTCTAATTGTTCCAATTATTTTGTTAGGGGCCCTGAGGAACGAATAGGTTGTGTTACATCTAAAGTCACCCAGGGGGTTAGAGGCAGGACTGGGACTAGAAGCCAGATCTCCTGATTCCTACAGCACAGCTCTTTCCTCTGGACCACACTTGTCTTGTCGTAGGCCGTCGAGTCTTTTCCGACCCACAGCGACACCACGGACACGTCTCTTCCAGAATGCCCCGCTCTTCATCTGCAATCGTCCCGGTAGTGTATCCATGGAGTTTTATTGGTAAAAATATGAAAGTGGTTCCATGCAGTAAACTCACATCTCTGCCCTCGACTCTGTTCCACGAGGCTGCTGCCCAGCATGGATGAGTTTTGACTTGTAGCCGATTGCCTTCCACTAGCTAGCCACTGCCCAATCTAGGAATGGAACGGGTATGCCTCTGCTCGACTCTTCCTCCTGTAGCCAAGACTGGTAGAGTACTGGTAACTCTCCAGGTGTGACCCTGAGAGGGGTCTGGACCACAGTGCCTCCTTTTATTTCAGAAAATATTGGATTCATCATCAAAGCTGGACTATTTGTTAAGTGCTTGCTACATTCTGGAGTAGATAAACTACAATCGGACTGGGCACATTCCTGTCCCACATGTGGCTCACAGTCTGACAGGGAAGGAGAATGGGCATTTAATACCCATGTTACAGAGGCAAAGAGAAGAAGTTAATTGATTTGCCCGAGGTCACACAGCAGGCAAGTGGAGGAACCAGGATGAAAACCCAAATACACTGTCTCTCAGTCCTATGTTCTTTCTACGAGGCCCCACTGCTTCTCAACACCTTTGCTGCAACATCTCATCAACAGTAATAATTGATAATAATTATGGTATTTATGAAGTGCTTTCTCAATGCCAAGGACTGTGCTGAACCCTGAGATACAATATAGGCCGATCAGACACAATCTCAGTCCTCCATGGGGCTAGCAATCTCGGATGTAGGGAGAACAGATATCTTACTCCTTTTTTACATATGAGACCTAGAAAGGTCAGAGATTTGTCCAAGGTCACACGGGAGGCTGGTGACAGAGCTGAAATTAGATTTCAGGTCTCTCCCTCCTAGGTTGTCTCCCAGATGCAGCAGGGCTTAAATCAAGAGACCGCTTCCAGGATAACAGGTCTGAACCTTTGGTTTGATGGTCAAAGAACCAAAAAATCATGCCTTAGGTGAGCTGGGGAAGAAGAGACGGTGGGGGTGCTTTTTCGTTAAAAGACTCTTTCATTTTAGGAAAGCCTTGATAACTGGCAGCCCTCTATCCTCTCTGCTCTCCCCCTCACATGTGTCACACCTTCCCCCAGACATATTTGAGTCCAATTTGTTATAGGGTTAGAGCTTTGTGAAATAAACTAGCGCAACAAGAAGGCCTACTCTAGTGACTTCTCAGAGGTTACTGGCCAACAGAATTGAAACTGTGAACATAAAGGAAATTTCCCTGGGGAGCACATTTCTTTGTAGAGATGACAAAATGATTAGGCCAGTAGGGCTAGTGAGCTAACTTTATGGAAACTCACCACTGAGCCAAACACATTAAAATACAATTTTCTGTCAATAAAAAAATAATTTAGCATTGGGTGACAAAACAGAGCACAAAGGCAAACTACTCCTGCTGTTCTCCTTATTCAGGGAGTAAATACAAGTGCTTGTAAGAACTACTGATTCATTACCATCGAGGCAATGGCATCGTGAGGCTAGATGCAGAAATCCTACCAGCTCCCTCAAGGCTTCACTAGCCTGCCCAAATTCCTACCATCCTGGCCTATTCTCATTCCAGTTGGAAAGGTCGCCAGCCGAAATACCACTTTTGCCCCACGACTCTTCCCTCTTTCATCTCTTCACTCTGACATCTTAGGCCTTCATGCAATCAATCAATTGTATTTACCACACACTTACTATATGCAGAGCACTATACTAAGCACTCGGGAGAGCACACTATAACAATATAACAGTCACAATCTCTGCCCACAACGACTCTTTCAAATATCAAGGAAGAGCGGCTGACAGAGTTACTCAGAGATTCACAGTATGTGAGAGTCGCTCACACTCATCTGCCGTGGTCTCTACGATTCACCTCAGTCGTTTTATTTCCTTAAAAATGACAGGCCAGTGCCTATTTTTTCTGGGTGATCCTGTAGGCACTTGGAAGATGGAAGAGAAGGGGTGTACTGTTAACAATTCTGCTGATTTATAGGCTGAGGCAAATGATGGGATGCAATTCCATGTGGCATTCATTCCTTAACCCCTGGCACCAGTATCAGCCACTGATGGCGGGGTGGAGGGGAAGGCGTGTGCCCGGGGGGAGAGGGAGATGGAGAAGCAACTGCATTTGGGCTCTCACTGACAGCAACCTAGAAGAAGTGGCTTGAACACGACTTGAGTGCAAGTATATCATTATATTGTACTCTCCCAAGCGATTAGTACAGTGTCCTGCACACAGAAAGCACTCGATAAATGTGATTTACTGACTGCTTCTCTCTCATTGCCATCAGTACAGGATTTAGTCTGTCTACTGAAGCAGAGAAGAAGCGTGGCATAGTGGATAGAGCCTAGGCCTGGGAGTTCTTACCCTGGCTCTACCAGTTGTCTGCTATGTGGCCTTGGACTAGTCACTTAACTTCTCTAGGCCTCAGTTACCTCATCTGTTAAATGGGGATTAAGATTTGGAGACCCATGCTTACCTCCTCTGTAAGATATCATACCTACCCAAGCACTTAGTACAGTGCTCTGCACACACTAATCACTCAGTAAATACAGCTGGTTGATTAAAATTGGCATTCAATCCCTGTTGTCCCCCCTACTTGGGCTGTGAGCCTCATTTGGAATCCAATGGCGTCGCCTCTACCCCAGCGCTTAGTACATAGGGAGCACTTCATCTATAGCCCCACGATTTGGGCAGCAGCATGGTCTAATGCAAAGAGTCTGGGCCCAAGAATCAGAAGGACCTGGGTTCAAATCCCACACTGCCACTAGCCTACCAGATGACTGCGGGCAAGTCACTTCACTTCTCCGGGCCTCAGTTTCCTCATCTGCAAAATGAGGCTTCCTTCCCTGTGCTCCCAGACTGAGCCCCCTCCTTCCTCTCCTCCTCCTCCCCCTCCCCATCCCCCCCGCCTTACCTCCTTCCCTTCCCCACAGCACCTGGATATATGTTTGTACATATTCATTACTCTATTTATTTTACTTGCACATATTTACTATTCTATTTATTTTATTTTGTTAATATGTTTTGTTTTGTTGTCTTTCTCCCCCTCCTAGACTGTGAGCCCGCTGTTGGGTAGGGACCGTCTCTATATGTTGCCAACTTATATTTTCCAAGCGCTTAGTACAGTGCTCTGCACACAGTAAGTGCTCAATAAATACGATTGAATGAATGAATGAATGAAAATGAATGACAGGGACTGTGTGCAACCCAACCTGCCTGTATTTACCCCACTGTGTAGTACAGTGCCTGGTTCATAGTAAGTACTTAACAAATACCACAATTATTATTCTTATTATCATTTTTATTACCTTTCTGAGGTGAGCATGAATGTGGGTCTAACTGGCACCGCTCTGCACGCACGCACACACACAGAGTACAGTGATATCTACGTGTTCACCCTGCCACACCGCGTCAGCATACATGGTGTTTCTCCAGCCACCTCATGTGAACGAGGTATTTCATTCATTCATTCATTCAATCGTATTTATTGAGCGCTTACTGTGTGCAGAGCACTCTACTAAGCGCTTGGGAAGTACAAGTTGGCAACATTCATTCATTCAATCGTACTGACTGAGCGCTTACTATGTGCAGAGCACTATACTAAGCACTTGGGAAGTACAAGTTGGCAACATATAGAGACGGTTCCTTCCCAATAGCAGGCTCACAGTCTAGGTGGGGGAGACAGACAACAAAACAAAACATATTAGCAAAATAAAATTAATAGAATAGTAAATATGTACAAGTAAAATAAATAGAGTAATAAATCTGTACAAACATATATACAGGTTCTGTGGGGTGGGGAAGGAGGTAGGGCAGGGGGGATGGGGAGGCGGGGAGGAAGGAGGGGGCTCAGTGTGGGAAGGCCTCCTGGAGGAGGTGAGCTCTCAGTAGGGCTTTGAAGGGAGGAAGAGAGCTAGCTTGGTGGATGTGCGGAGGGAGGGCATTCCAGGCCAGGGGGAGGACGTGGGCCTGGGGTCGACGGCGGGACAGGCGAGAACGAGGCCCAGTGAGGAGATTAGCGGCAGAGGAGCGGAGGGTGCGGGCTGGGCTGGAGAAGGAGAGAAGGGAGGTGAGGTAGGAGGGGGCGAGGTGGTGGACAGCCTTGAAGCTGAGGGTGAGGAGTTTATTTATTAGGAAGGTATTTATTAGTTCTACTTGGTTGACTGCCTCCCTGAATTCATTCAGGCATTCACTCAATCGTATTTGAGTGCTTACTGTGTTCAGAGCATACTTAGCACTGTGCTACTCATTCCACTCTGACATGCCGCTAAACAGATCTGCTATTGAAATACCAGTCCACTATTTATGAGTAGAAAGCTAGACTGTGAGGTCATTGAGGGCAGGGCACTTGTCAGCTAATTCTCTTACATCATGTTCTCCAAAACACTTAGTACAGTACTCTGCACATTATGAGCACTCAGTAAATACCCTTGTTTGATTGATTGGTTTTTCCATTTGAATGCGCTTAGGCGCGAAGAAAAATAAGGAGGCCCCAGGTTCAGTTTTCAAAAATCAGGAAACATGATCTATAGCCACACAAGCATGGCTTAGTGGACAGAGCATGGGCTTGGGAGTCAGAGGTCATGGATTCTGATCCCGGCTCTGCCACGTGTCTGCTGTTTGACTTTGAGCAAGTCACGTCACTTCTCTGTGCCGCAGTTCCCTCATCTGTAAAATAGGAATTAAGACTGTGAGCCCCATGTGGAACAACCTGATTACCTTGTATCTACCCCAGCATTTAGAGCAGTACTTGTCACATAGTAAGCGTCTTAACAAATACCATCATCATCATCATCATTAGCCTCCTTTTTCCTCTCCTCCTTCCCATCCCTCCCACCCTACCTCCTTCCCCTCCCCACAGCACCTGTATATATATATTTGTACAGATTTATTACTCTATTTTACTTGTACATATTTACTATTTATTCTGTCAATGATGTGCATATAGCTTTAATTCTATTTGTTCTGATGATTTTGACACCTGTCCACATGTTTTGTTTTGTTGCCTGTCTCCCCCTTCTAGACTGTGAGCCCGTTTTTGGGTAGGGACCGCCTCTATCTATTGCCGACTTGTACTTCCCAAGCGCTTAGTACAGTGCTCTGCACACAGTAAGCACTCAGTAAATACGATTGAATGAGTGAATGAATGACTGGTCACACCTTGGGCAGGCTAACAAAATTAGCTCAGTAACACTGGGGGAACTGAAGGGGGTTGGCAGGAGGGATAGGAAACATTAACGCTTCCCGTAGCTCATGGCACTACTGATCCCGGAGGGGCTGGGTAAGCCATAAGGCTTAGACCCAGAATCAATCGATCAATTAATCAATCACATTTATTGAGTGCTTCCCGTGTGCAGAGCACTGTACTAAGCGCTTGGGTAGTACAAGTTGAGAAAATTGCGATGGGTTTTCTCACAAGATCCCTTTTCTCCCTAAATATGGTCAAAAGAAGGGAAATGGATAAGGAACTAGCAAGGTATATTAGGGGAGGGGTCTCCATGAACTTCTGGTAATAGGTTGGAACCCTGTTACACCGATGGGGCGAGTCGTTTCTACCCAGAGAAGGGGGTGCCCATTCTGTCAGACCTTGTGTGGTGACATGAGACCGATCAGACCTCTTCATTGGAAATAGGAGTGAGAATTTTAGGAACTTGACCCGGGAACTTGAAAGGAAGCCCATTTGGGGTTACTTGAAAGGAAGCCTGTTTGGGATGGTTTGAGAGGTAGCCTATTTGGGGTTATTTGGAAGAAAACCTGTTTGGGGTGGTTTGAGAGGTTGCCTATTTGGGGTTACTTGAAAGGAAGCCTATTTGGGGTGGTTTGAGAGGTGTCTCCTTCCCAGTTTTGCCCGCTGCTAGAAGTGGGGTACCATGCTGACCGTGTACTTATTAACACTTATTGCTTATTAACACTTATTAACACTTATCCTGGCTCCGCGAATTGTCAGCTGTGTGACTTTGGGCAAGTCACTTAACTTCTCTATGCCTCAGTTACCTCATCTGTAAAATGGGGGTTAAGACTGTGAGCCCCACATGGGGCAACCTGATCACCTTGTATCCCCCCAGTGCTTAGAACAGTGCTTGGCACATAGTAAGCGCTTAACAAATACCGTCATTATTATTATTATTATTATTGCTTAGTAGCTTAGGAATAGCCTTGCTCCTGAGGGTCATCTATCACAGGGTATTTGTGCTGTCATCTTAATAAACCTGCTTCCCTTACCCATAACCCTTGAGTCTGTAATTCTATTTCCAACCCTCCTATCCGTGAGCTTACAAGTTACCTGGTGGCCAGTTCCGCACAGTGACAGTAATTTAATTAGCAGCAAGGGGACTATCTCAGTTTATAGGAAGTAGCCTGTTTTGGCTTCAAGAGTTACTTCTGCTCTGGGTAAGACTTTTCATCTGAGAAGCAGAATGGCCTAGTGGACAGAGCGTGGGCCTGAGAATCAGAAGGACCTGCGTTCTAATCAATCAATCAATCAATCAATCAATCGTATTTATTGAGCGCTTACTCTGTGCAGGGCACTGTACTAAGCGCTTGGGAAGTACAGGTTGGCAACATATAGAGACAGTCCCTACCCAACAGTACGCTCACAGTCTAAAAGGGGGAGACAGAGAACAAAACCAAACATACTAACAAAGTAAAATAAATAGAATAGATAATTACAAGGAAAAATAAATAAATAAATAAATAAATAGAGTAATAAATATGTACAAACATATATACAGGTGCTGACATATATACAGGTGCTAATCTCAGCTCTGCCGCTTGTCTGCTGTGTGATCTTGGGCAAGTCACTTCACTTTCCTGTTTCTCAGCTACCTCACCTGTAAAATGGAGATTAAAACTGTGAGCCCCACGTGGGACAACCTGATTAACTTGTATCGACCCCAGCGCTTACAGCAATGCATGGCACTATTGTAAGAGCTTAACAAATACCATACTTATTATTATTCTGTATGCCTCAGTTACTTTATCTGTAAAATGGGGATTAAGACTGTGAGCTTCATGTGGGACAAGGACTGGGTCCAATGAGATTATCTCATATCTACCCCAGTGCTTAGTACAGTACCTGGCACATAGTAAGTACATAGTGCTTGCAAACACCACAAAAAAATAAGAGCTCACCATAATAAGCGAAGGGCCCTGGGGCCCCACCCAGAGGCTTGCTAGCACTGGGGTGTTGGAAGCAAGTACAAGCGCTTAGTACAGTGCTCTGCACACAGTAAGCGCTCAATAAATACGATTGATGAAGTAGGCTGCTGAAGGGCAACTGGTGAATTCCTCGCAAAGTCCTCAAACAGCCAATCAGTCAGGAAACACGGATCGACTGCATCTGTGGAATCTACACAGGGAGAAACTGCCACATTATTTATGCTCAGGCTGCGTCTGCTAGCCACTTTCCTCCATCTGGAAATGCATTCACTGACCTATTTTTACATGAAATCAGGAGAGGTGTTTCCTGGCCTCCTCTGTTTCACCAGGAGGGAGGGAAATATCCCCCAGACCCTTCCGATCGTTTCCCCAGAGTTAAACACAATTCAGGTGTCTACCGTGACTTGACGTGACCTTTCTGAATTTCCGTTCCGCCGGGCAGAGCCGAGAGGATGTGTAAAAGACAATGTCTTTGCCGCCTCTTGGAATATTTTTGTGTCTGAGATTTCCAAGCCTTTCCGAGACCAAACGCCTCATTACTTCAAAAAAGAGATAAGCCTGCAAACATCCATCACAACCCATTATGTGATATAAAAGGAAAATCAAAGCGCCCATGAGTCTTGCTTCCCACAATACAGAGTCGTCTCTGCAGGCCCTAGGTGTGTTTTTGCTGCACTCTCAACTATGATTCATTTATCGGCACTGTGGAAGCATAAGTAATCGCGTGGAACCTGTGTCGGTCCTAAGGTTAGGCTTGCCCCAAGCAGTTTCCTGGATCGGTCTGCAGGAGTTGGCTTTAATTTGAGACTCTGTTAATTTTGCTGCGCGCTTTGCACGTTTAAGTGGTAATTGCTTACTTCTCCATCGACTCGGTGCCTAGTTGTTTCTCGGGAAATGGACCCTTTTATCTCAGGTGCGTACTGTGATGAGTGCTTCGTGCCGTCCTTTGGGAAAAGGAGGGTGATGAATCGGAAAATCCAAGTTTTACCTAGACAAAATGTGGCATTCTGGTTCCTTCGAAATAAAGTAAACCCTGTGAAGCATCGGCGTAAATGGTGCAAATGTGGGCTAAATTGGGCCTATAGATGGCAGAGCGAGACCGTTCACTTTGTATATTCCAGAAAGCGAGAGACTCAAAGGCAGCAGCCAGCTCAGTTACCTGAGTGCAGAAAATCCAGAAAATACTATCCGTTGAAACAAGAGGGGGAAATAGAAGGCAGAACCAAAAAAAAAAAAAATCCAAGCTTAAACTTTTTGACTCCAGGAGGGACAGAGCCATGAATAATTAGAATGGAGCTATTCGTTATTCGTTTCTCAAAACCATTTGCCTCAGTTAACTCATCTGTAAAATGGGGATTAGGATTGTGAGCCCCATGTGGGACAACTTGATCGCCTTGTATCCCCCCCCGAGCGCTTAGAACAGTGCTTTGCACATAGTAAGCGCTTAACAAATACCACCATTATTATTATTATTTGCTGATGGATTTTCTAGAGGGTCATTCCTACATATCCTAACCGTCTTCAAATAGTGATGGAAAAATCCCACGTCAGTGGTGCTAAATCATTTTGAAAAGCCATGATATTTTTTTTTTGTCAACTTTCTCCCTCTATTTTCACTTCCCTCAGAAGACTTCACTGACCAGAAGCTTGAGTCTTGTATTGGGCTTAGCACGGCACGGTCTGTGGGCTCTGTTTAGTCCCCTTAACCCTCGAATCAATCCAGGTGCTTTGGAGACAGAAGGCAGGTGGAGGATTTAGCTTGACCGTGTCCTAGATTTTATATTGGTCCGTGATATTTGTTAAGTGCTTATGATATCCCAAGCACTGTGCTAAGCAACTGAGTAGACCAAATGCAATCAGATCAGGCTCTGTTCTGGTCCCTCACAGGGCTCAAAGCCCATGGGGGAGGGAGAAACGGTAATTAGCCCCCATTTTACAGATGATCAGACTGAGACCTTGAGAAGTTAGGTGACTTGTCCAAAGTCATCCAGGAAGCAAGTAGAGAACCAGGATTTTTTTCAGCCTGGTTTCCAGATACACCCTTTCCTACACCCACTCCATCCTCACTACCAAATGCTTCTTCATATAGTTTGAATTGTACTTTTCAAGCCCTTAGTACAAGTGTTCTGTGCACAGTAAGCACTCAGAAAATAATAATAATAATAATAATAATAATGACGGTATTTGTTAAGCACTTACTATGTGCAAAGCACTGTTCTAAGCACTGTGGGTACAAGATGATCAGATTGTCCCACATGGGGCTCACAGTCTTAATCTTCATTTTACAGATGAGGGAACTGAGGCACGGAGAAGTTAAGTGACTTGCCCAAAGTCACACAGCTGACAATTGGCAGAATGAATGGATGAATATGAGAAGAGAGAAGCAGCATGGCTCAGTGGAAAGAGTACGGACTTTGGAGTCAGAGGTCATGGGTTCAAATCCTGGCTCCGCCAACTGTCAGCTGTGTGATCTTGGGCAAGTCACTTCACTTCTCTGTGCCTCAGTTCCCTCATCTGTAAAATGGGGATTAAGACTGTGAGCCCCAGGTGGGACAACCTGATCACCTTGTATCCCCCCAGCGCTTAGAACAGTGCTTTGCACATAGTAAGCGCTTAATAAATACCATCATCATTATTACTATTACTATTCCTATCATATGTATGATTCATCTATATGGGAAGCAGCATGGTCTAGTGGAGAGAGCATGGTTCTAATCCCATCTTATTCTTATTGTTATTAATATTTCCCCAAAGCCCCCAAAGGACTGGTTGTTCTTTGGCTTTCTGTGTGCTTCTCCCCACTATGCCTTCAAGCAAGGGTAGACAGGCTAACATACTACACAGCTCCACATCAAGACGGACAGATGGTGAAGTTTTTATGTTCTCTTTCCATTTCTCAGCATTTTTTTCCCCATCATCTGTATCTTAGGGCTTCAGACTAAAGCAGGCAACCTAGCCAAAATCCTCTACCCTAGATTTTGGATTTCATATATAATAATAATAGTAGCGCTTAGAACAGTGCTCTGCACATAGAAAGCGCTTAATAAATGCCATTATTATTATTAGTAGTAGTAGTAGTATTTCTCAAGCATGTACTATGTGTCAAACACTGTTCTTAGCACTGGAGTAATAATAATAATAATGATGGCATTTATTAAGTGTTTACTATATACAAAGCACTGTTCTAAGCACTAGGGAGGTTACAAGATGATCAGTTTGTCCCATGGGGGGCACACAATCTTAATACCCATTTTACAGATGAGGTAACTGAGGCCCAGAGAAGTGAAGTGACTTGCCCAAAGCCACACAGCTGACAAGTGGTGGAGCTGGGATTTGAACCCATGACCTCTGACTCCAAAGCCTGGGCTCTTTCCACTGACCCACGCTGCTTCTCCAACAATTAGATACAAGCTAATCGGGTTGACAAAATCCATGTCCCACAAGGGGCTCACAGTCTTGACTTGCCCAGGGTCACACAGCAGATATTATTAATACAATTGACAGAGCAAGAATTAGGACTCAGGTCCTCCTACTTCCAGGCCTGTGATCGTTCCACTAGCCACACCGCTTCCTAGCAGTAATAATAATAATAATAATAATAATGATAATGGCATTTGTTAAGCGCTTACTCTGTGCAAAGCACTGTTCTAAGCACTGGGGGGAATACAAGGTGATCAAGTTGTCCCACGTGGGGCTCACAGTCTTAATCCCCATTTTACAGATGAGGGAACTGAGGCTCAGAGAAGTGAAGTGACTTGCCCAAGGTCACACAGCAGACATGTGGCAGAGCTGGGATCTGAACCCATGATCTCTGACTCCAAAGCCTGTGCTCTTTCCACTGAGCCACACTGCTTCGGTGCTTACCTTAATCTGTAAGGTGATTAAGGTCCCCCTTCTAGACAGTGAGCCCGCTGCTGGGTAGGGACCATCTCTGTATGTTGCCAACTTGTACTTCCCAAGCGCTTAGTACAGTGCTCTGCACACAGTAAGTGCTCAATAAATACGATTGAATGAATGAATGAATGAATGAATGAATGAATGAATGAATGAAGTGTGTGCCTTCATCCCAGCTCCTACTTTGACACCATTAGGCCTGTCAGGGGCTTGGGATACTCAAAGTAATCACGTCCCAAGGAGTACCTGAAACATACTTTATAAAGGAAACTATTCTGGGCAAAGCAGAGATTTTTACCTCTGAAATTATTTGTAAATTCAGTCCTTCCATGATGTGAGTTTTCATTATATGGTTTGGATAAAATGTTATTGTTGATGAATTAGACAGTAGTCCATATTATTATTATTATTATTATTAATAATAATAATAATAATAATAATGATAACAATGGTATTTAAGTGTTTAGTATGTGCCAGACACTGTACTAAGTACTGAGGTAGAACTGATACGGACATAGTCCCGGTCTCACGTTGGACTCACAGTCTTAATCCCTATTTCTTAATCCCTAGAGAAGCAGTGTGGCTCAGTGGGAAAGAGCACGGGCTTTGGAGTCAGAAGTCATGGGTTCAAATCCCGACTCCGCCAATTAGCTGTGTGACTTTGGACAAGTCACTTAACTCCTCTGGGCCTCAGTTACCTCGTCTGTAAAATGGGGATGAAGACTGTGAGCCCCACCCCGTGGGACAACCTGATCATTTTGTAACCTCTCCAGCACTTAGAACAGTGCTTTGCATATGGTAAGTGCTTAATAAATGCCAATATCATTATTATTATTTTACAGATGAGGTAACTGAGGCATAGAGAAATGAAGTGACTTGCCCAAAGTCCCACAACAGCTTCGTGTCAGAGGTGGGATTAGAACCCTGGTCCTTCTGACTCTGCAGGCTCGTGTTCTATCCATTGGGCCATGCTGCTTCCCTGTACTACCCGCGAATCCACCACAGCAATCGTTCAATCAATCGATGGAATTTATTGAGCTCTCCTTGTATACTGAGCTCTGAATTAAAAGCATGGAAGGGTACAATATAACAGAATTTGTAGACCCAGTTTTTGTACTTCTCAAGCGGTCAGTACAGTGCTCTGCACACAGTAGGTGCTCAATAAATACGATTGAATGAATGAATGAATGGAGTCAGGAGGTCATGGGTTCTAATCCCTGATCTGCCACTTGTCTGCTGTGTGACCTTGGTTAATTCACTTCACTTCTTGGGCCTCAGTAACCTCATCTGTAAAATGGCGATCGAGACTGTGAGTTCCATTTGGGACAGGGACTGTGTCTAACTCAATTGTTTGTATCCACCTAGAGCTTAATACAGGGCCTGGCACAGAGTAAGCACTTGACAAATACCATAATTACTTTTATTATGCATTCATTCATTCATGCAATCGTATTTATTGAGATCTTACTGTGTGTAGAGCACTGTACTAAGCGCGTGGGAAGTACAAATTGGCAACATATAGAGACGGTCCCTACCCAACAGTGGGCTCACAGTCTAGAAGGGGGAGACAGACAACAAAACAATTATTATTAAAGGATACATCTTGGAAGCATATGTGGTGTGGGTGTTAGGATGAGTAAATACTACTGCAGAAGTTTTCTTTACTTGGGGCCTTGCAAGAATGCAACCCAAAGCTATGAGAAAAGAGGGTGCTCTGGGATGGATTCTTGAGCTATCATGCTGAAAGATGTTCCATTTCTGGACATTCATTCATTCAATCGTATTTATTGAGCGCTTACTGTGTGCAGAGCACTGTACTAAGCGCTTGGGAAGTACAAGTTGGCAGCATATAGAGATGGTCCCTACCAACAGTGGGCTCACAGTCTAGAAGGGGGAGACAGACAACAAAACAATTATTATTAAAGGATACATCTTGGAAGCACATGTGGTGGGGGTGTTAGGATGAGTAAATACTACAGCAGAAGTTTTCTTTACTTGGGGCCTTGCAAGAATGCAACCCAAAGCTATGAGAAAAGAGGGTGCTCTGGGATGGATTCTTGAGCTATCATGCTGAAAGATGTTCCACTTCTGGACAGTCATACAGAAATAGCTTCTCTCTTCTTCATCCCAGCCGGCTCACTGTACTCCTCTGGTGTTAACCTTCTCGCTGGGCCTCGATATCGCCTGTCTCACTGCCATCCCCTGGCCCACGTCCTACCTCTAGCCTGGAAGGCTCTCTCTCCTCAAATCCACCAAACAATCATTCTTCCCTCCTTCAAAGCCCCACTGAAGGCAAATATCTCCTCCAAGAGGCCTTCTCAGACCAAGCCCCCTTTTCCTCAGCTTCCACTCACTTCCGCGTCACCACGACTCACCCCCTCTATTCTACCCCCATCCCTGCCCCACAGCACTTATGCATATGTGTATAAATCTACAATTCAATTTTATTATATTGATGTCACGTCCTCCTCTCCATCCCCCCCTTCTTACCTCCTTCCCTTCCCCACAGCACCTGTATATATGTATATATGTTTGTACATATTTATTCATCATCATCAATCGTATTTATTGAGCGCTTACTATGTGCAGAGCACTGTACTAAGCGCTTGGGAAGTACAAATTGGCAACATATAGAGACAGTCCCTACCCAACAGTGGGGTCACAGTCTAAAAGACTGTGTCTAAAAGACTTATTACTCTATTTATTTATTTATTTATTTATTTATTTATTTATTTATTTTACTTGTACATATCTATTCTATTTATTTTATTTTGTTAATATGTTTGGTTTTGTTCTCTGTCTTCCCCTTTTGGACTGTGAGCCCACTGTTGGGTAGGGACTGTCTCTATATGTTGCCAATTTGTGCTTCCCAAACGCTTAGTACAGTGCTCTGCACATAGTAAGCGCTCAATAAATACGATTGATGATGATGATCTGTCTTCCCTCCTCTAGACATTGAGCCCATCGTGGGCATGGACTGTCTCTCTTTGTTGCTGTATTGTACTTTCCAAGCGCTTAGTACAGTGCTCTGCGCACAGTAAGCACTCAATAAATGTGATTGAATGAACGAATGAAATAGCTAATTACTAAATGGTCAGAGTATGATGTAGGAACCACAAATTCCAAATTATCAGTTTACATCATACTTAGCTATCTGTGGAGATAGCTAGCCAGTGTTTCCAGGAGTCCAATCAATCAATCAGTGCTATTTATTAATGATAATAATACTGATTAAGGTATGTGGCAAGCGCATACGATGTGCCAAGCACTGTTCTAAGCACTGCGGTAGATGCAAGTTTATCAGGTTAGACGCCGTTCCTGTCCCACATGGGGCTCCCAGTCTTAATCCCGATTTTACAGATGAGGTAAATGAAGTCCAGAAAAGTTAAGTGACTTGCCCAAGGTCACATAGCAGTCTTGTGTATATATGTATATATGTTTGTACGTATTTATTACTCTATTTATTTATTTATTTTACTTGTACATATCTATTCTATTTATTTTATTTTGTTAATATGTTTGGTTTTGTTCTCTGTCTCCCCCTTCTAGACTGTGAGCCCACTGTTGGGTAGGGACCGTCTCTATATGTTGCCAACTTGTACTTCCCAAGCGCTTAGTACAGTACGCTGCACACAGTAAACACTCAATAAATATGATTAATTGATTGATTGATTGATTGTGGTGGAATCAGAATTAGAAAATAGGTCCTTCTGATTTCCAGGCCCGTGCTCTAACTGTTAAGCCATGCTATTTTATTGAGTACTTACTGCGTGCCGAGCACTGTACTAAGTGCTTTGGGGGGTACAATACAATAGAGTTGGTAGATACATGCTTTGTCTGCAAGGAGCTTACAATCTAGAAGGACTAAACAAAAACACATATACCCAAACACAAACATATTTCAGTTAACAGAGATCTGCACTTTTCCACCCAGATACATCCAGTAGTTTCATTTTTGTTTTCATCCACTAATTTACCAGTGGTCACCTTTTGGTTGTGGCAGTAAGGAAATTATAAAAATAGTGTTTTCCGTTAAAGATGTGCCATGTTAAATGATAATTTTGGTCCATATGGCTTACCCAGATTTGGGTAGAAATCCTCATGGAGAGAACCATTTTCAGTAGAGCTATTCAGAACTGCATATTTTAACATTCATACATGTTGCTGACTTGTACTTCCCAAGCGCTTAGTACAGTGCTCTGCACACAGTAAGCACTCAATAGATACGATTGAATGAATTCATTAAGTAACATCGATAATATAGCTGTTTTATCCCCAATTCATATTGTTCAATCGTGAGTCTACTTTAAAATGGCAATCTGATTTTGCAGTATTCATAATTTATTTCTAGCTATTATGCCTTAAATAGTCTATTGCTTCTTTCTGTTTGTTCTTCATTTTTATTTTAAAGGTGAAATATTAAACGTTTATACCCAAACAGCATCGATATTCATTTTAAACCAAGGCTTGACTACACAGCTTTTCTCGTGATTTTTCTTGTGTTTTACATTATAAATGCCGGCACTAAATAAATCATCCCCACGGAAGAAATCTTAGCAGAATTCCTGCATTATTCTATAACTAGTCTATATTAAAGAATGATTTCTTTTATGAGCAGCATAATAAGAAATATTTGAGAATATTCAACAAGAATAATATTAGATGCAATATAGTTAATATTTTACAAGTCCCCAAGCAAAGCATGGGAGTTGTTTCAATTTTCATTGACTATGAGAGACCATCATTTTATTTATGAGTGGAGATGTAGAAAACCTGGCAAATTAGAGCTCATAAACTACCTAGTCTCCAATTTCATTTTTAAGCAATACAAATTTAGCATATCCATCCCTTCTTCTTGTAGACATGACGTTCATGGTTGGAACAAACCTTAGAGCATTCTCTGTAATCTTCAATACAGCCCGTGTTATCTCAGGATTATAATATCAACTAAAAATACATATTAAGAAATGAAACCTATCATGGATATGAAATATAAAGATAATGCAGATGCTAAGCAGATGCTTTTCTCTCTTGGGCGTCAAATGAAGGTACAGTCATCCTTGAGAATTTGGAAGTTTAGGAGATACCCTAACCTCTCATTGCCCCTATCCTTAGTGGGGCAAAGAGAATAACACTAGATCGGTTACACAGTTGAAATTAAAATGCCCAAATTCATCACAAAAGAAAAGCTTTACAACCACTATTCACTACTGAATGCATCCCTGTAGTACAGCTTCCCTGCTCATTTCATCACCTTAGAAACAGAGGAAGAGAAAGATTTTTTTTTCTACAAACAGTAAAATGTATTTATCTCAACAACTTTAGGCTTATGTTCCAGAAAGACAGAATGCATTCAGGCTGTCAAAAAAGCTCCATGCTATTTCCAAGATCAGCCATCTAGGATCTTTTTACAGCACATTAAGCTCTGAATAGTCCCAAGATAACTCTTATAAAGAAGTCCAGCTCACAGCAAATTCTAGGCAGCGTCCTACCCATCAGATAAAAACACTTCACACTAAACCACACCAACTCTCCTGAGTCTGCAGAGATGTTCTAGGTTCCAATAGATTTTCATCTCTTTTCCAAAACAGCCTTCCAAAACTCACAGGGAATTCTCCACAGGATGGAAGTTTTATTTTGGCAGGGGATGGTGGAGAGAGGAAGGCTAAGTCCATTGGCAAAAGAAAGAATTATGGGCATAAGTATCTGTGGCTCATCTTTGATAAACCATAATCCATGTAGGTATTCTCAGTCTCCGCCACGGACGTGAGTAGGTAGCAGCACCTGAAAATGCGAGACAGTACGGTCACGGGACTTACGGTTGAGAAGCAGGCTCGCGTTGGTTGTTCCCAGCTTGTTGGCAGCCACACACGTATAGTTGCCGAAGTGTTCCTGTGTCACATTGGAGACAGTCAGTATGGATCTTGAGCCGTAGTTTTGAATCGAAATCCCTTGCTGACCGCTGAAGAGCCTAGAAGACAAAAGCGGCCAATCTAGGTAACTTGCACATGCTGGCGAGTCTCGATTTCCATCTTCCTTGGGTCATGCTGTCAGGGCAACAGAAGAGTAGTTCGTTTTAACCACAATGCCAGAGCCTGACAGAAAAATGATGACACAAAGCTGTTTTTATTTTTGGCTGCATCTTTTCTGGAAAAAAAAGCAGAGCTACAATTGCATACTATTCCCATGGGATGGTTCCCGCTTATTCCTTTGTTCAACCTAAGCGCACTGAGGCAGGTTCCGCTTGGGTATTTTTATGACTCACTCTAAAGCCAGGTAATAGCTTACCTTAGAGGGAAGGCAAATGAGGGGAAGAAGAGAGTGAACATTAAATGAGAAGTGGGTGTTCTCCATGGGTGGGGAGGAGGCCAGGGGCAGCTGGGCCGAGGTAGAATACAAAGCAAGAAATGAGCTCTGTAAGTTCAATTCATTCATTCATTCAATCGTATTTATTGAGTGCTTACTGTGTGTTAAGCGCTTGGGAAGTACAAGTTGGCAACATATAGAGACGGTCCCTACCCAAAAGTGGGCTCACAGTCTAACAGTAGGCTACAGTCTTGTTTTGCCAGTGTCAGCCTGGCCCGACCAACCCGTTTCTGTTGGTGCCCCCCTTCTAGACTGTGAGCCCGCTGTTGGGTAGGGACCGTCTCTATATGTTGCCAACTTGTACTTCCCAAGCGCTTAGTACAGTGCTCTGCACACAGTAAGTGCTTAATAAATACGATTGAATGAATGAATGAATGCATGAATGGCATAACCTCGCACAGAAGTCACGCCCAACAGGATGTCAGGGAATTGCTGGCTGCCAAGAATTGCATCACTGGACTATTTAGAAAATGAATGTAAGTACTTAAAACAGAGAAGAGACTCTTTTTAAATTAGCTGAACACTAAGTTGACCTTTACTCCCCTCATCAGAACCTGCAGGATCTTGGACAGGAAGCATATCTACTAACTCTGTTCTACGGTACTCTCCCAAGCACACAGTAATAATAATAATAATAATAATAATAATGGCATTTATTAAGCGCTTACTATGTGCAAAGCACTGTTCTAAGTGTTGGGGAGGTTTCAAGATGATCAGGTTGTCCCATGGGGGGCTCACAGTCTTAATCCCCATGTTACAGATGAGGTAACTGAGGCACAGAGAAGTGACTTGCCCAAAGTCACACAGCTGACAATTGGCGGAGTCAGGATTTGAATCCATGACCATTGACTCCAAAGCCCGGGCTCTTTCAACTAAGCCATGCTGCTTCTCCGTTTCTTGTCTCCGGGTGCTCTGCGCCTGGGAATTGCTTAATAAATACCATTGATTGAAATATATACTATTGATCGATTTGCTTGAGCGATGCCAAGTAAGTCTGGGAGAGGGGGAGTGGAGGGCAGCAAAAAGTGTGTACCACCACACTGCTCTAACCACCGTCTACTGTGCCAACCTCAGTTGTGGGTTTGTGTCACTGTGCCTACTGCTCTGGGATCCTTCCCCGCCCCTGGCTTTGGCTTGGTTTTGGATCTACACAAATCTGCTTCCCTCCCTTGGGTCCAGAGAAGCAGCGTGGCTCAGTGGAAAGAGCACAGGCTTGGGAGTCAGAGGTAATGGGTTCAAATTCCGGCTCCGCCGCATGTCAGCTGTGTGACCTTGGGCAAGTCACTTAACTTCTGTGCCTCAGTTGCCTCATCTGTAAAATGGGGATTAAGACTTTCAGCCCCATGTGGGACAACCTGATCACCTTGTATCTTCCCCAGTGCTTAGAACAGTGCTTTGCACATAGTAAGTGCTTAACAAATGTCATCATCATCATCATTATCATAGGGAAGCAGCATGGCGTAGTGGAAATAGTGTGGGTTTGGGAGTCAGGGGACGTGGGTTCCAATCCACCTCACCACTTGTATGCTGTGTGACCTTGGGCAAGTCACTTAATTTCTCTGCCTCAGTTACCTCATCTGTAAAGTGGGGATTAAGACTTTGAGCCTCGTGTGGGACAACCTGATTGACTTGTATTTCCCCCAGTGCTTAGAACAGTGCTTGGCACATAGTAAGCACTTAACAAATTCCATTATTATTATTATCATTATTATTATTATTATTATTATTATTATTATTATTATTAAAGCTGCCTCCTGCAGGAATCCCAAACCTGGTGGGGAGGGTAATAATAATAATACTTTTTAAGAGCTTACTGTGTGCCAAACACTGTTCTAAGCACTGGAGTAGTTACCAAAACTCTTCACCATTGGCTTAAACTACTTCATCACCTTGCCCCCTCCTACCTCATCTTGCTACTCTCCTACTAGAGAAGAAGCGTGGCTCAGTGGAAAGAACCCAGGCTTTGGAGTCAGAGTTCATGGGTTCAAATCCCAGCTCTGCCAATTGTCAGCTGTGTGACTTTGGGCAAGTCACTTCACTTCTCTGGGCCTCAGTTACCTCATCTGTAAAATGGAGGTTAAGACCATGAGCCCCCCGTGGGACAATCAGATCACCTTGTAACCTCCCCAGCGCTTACAACAGTGCAGTGCAAGGCCCTACTGAGGGCTCACCTCCTCCAGGAGGCCTTCCCAGACTGAGCCCCCTCCTTCCTCTCCCCCTTCTCCCCATCCTTCCGCCTTACCTCCTTCCCTTCCCCAAAGTACCTGTATATATGTATGTTTGTATGGATTTATTACTCTATTTATTTTACCTGTACATATCTATTCTATTTATTTTATTTTGTTAATATGTTTTGTTTTGTTGTCTGTCCCCTCCGTTCTAGACTGTGAGCCCGCTGTTGGGTAGGGACTGTCTCTATATGTTGCCAACTTGTACTTCCCAAGCACTTGGTACAGTGCTCTGCACACAGTAAGTGCTCAATAAATACTATTGAACGAATGAATGAATGAATGTGTTGCACATAGTAAGCACTTATTAAATGCCATTATTATTATTATTATTATTATTATTATTATTATTATTACTACAACCCAGGCACCACACTTCGTTCATCTAATGCCCATCTCCCTACTGACCACTCACCCATGTCCTGCCTCTGGCTTGGAATGCCCTCCTTCCCCAAATCCAACAGTCAATTACTCTATCCACCTTCAAAGCCTTATTGAAGGCACATCTCCACCAAGAGGTCTTCCTTGACCAAATCCTCCCCTTTCCTCCTCTCCCACTACCTCTATGCTCCCCTGACCTGCTCCCTTTGTTATTATTCTTAATAATAATATAATAATTGTTATATTTGTGAAGCATTTACTATGTGCCAGGCACTGTACTAAGTGCTGGGGGTGGATACAAGCAAATCTGGTTAGACAGACCCTGTCTCAGATGGGGCTCACAGTCTTAATCATTCATTCATGGAGAGAAGTAGCGTGGCTCAGTGGAAAGAGCACGGGCTTTGGAGTCAGAGGTCATGGGTTCGAATCCCGGCTCCACCACATGTCTGCTGTGTGACCTTGACCAAGTCACTTAACTTCTCTGAGCCTCAGTTACCTCATCTGTAAAATGGGGATTAAGACTGTGAGCCCCCCGTGGGACAACCTGATCACCTTGTATCCCCCCCAGCGCTTAGAGCAGTGCTTTGCACATAGTAAGCACTTAACAAATGCCATTATTATTATTATTATTCAATCATATTTATTGAGTGCTTACTATGTGCAGAGCACTGTACTAAGCATTTAGAACGTACAATTCGGCAACAGATAGAGACAATCCCTACCCAACAACAGGCTCAAAGTCTAGAAGGGGGAGACAGACAACAACCCATTTTACAGATGAGGTATCTGAGGCACAGAGAAGTAAAGTGATTTGCCCAAGGCCACACAGCAGACAAGTGGCAGAGCCGGGATTAGAACCCATGACCTTCTTACTCCCAGGCCCATGCTCTATCCACTAAGCCAAGCTGCTTCTTTTCCCCACTCCCATCCCCACAGCACTTTGTACATATCTGCAATTTATTTATTCATAGTAATGTCTGTTCCCCCCACCCCACCCCCAGGCTATAAGCTCATTGTGGGCTGGGAATGTATCTGTTCATTGTTGTACTGTACTCTCCCAAGCGCTTAGTACAGTACTCGGCACAAATTAAGCACTCAAAATATATGATTGAATGAATGAATACAAGTTAATCAGGTTGGCCGCAGTCCCTGTCCCACTTGGGGTTCACCCTCTTAGTCCCCATTTTGCAGATGAGCTAAATGAGGCTCAGAGAAGTGAAGTGACTTGCCCGAAGTCACACAGCAGATGTGGTGGAGCAAGGATTAGAGTTCTGATCTTTTCAAGAGGGTTTGGGAGATGGTTGGGAGCTAGATCAGAACTGCTCTGACGACGAGAAAGCGCCTTGAAGCTACTGCAGGCTCCTGGGATCCCACCGGTTTTCAAGCCTACAAACCACTAACCTGTCTTTCCTCTCCCCTTCTTTCCAGACATCCCTGCTCTTTGTGCAATTGTGAGATCCTTTTTTTTTTTATCAGAAACCAAGTTGTACCAGAATCCCCTTCAGCTTAAACATCAGCTAGGGGAGACAGAGAGGGAGGCAGAGGGTTGAAGAAGAAATCTGAGTACATTTAGCTGAAAAACATCTGTAAATGTCCTCAGCCTCATGTGGCTGAATAAGAGGAATGAAAAGGGATTGGGGCAGATTTCATTGATTTCTCTGCTTTGACTTTCTTTGCGATCTTTATTTTTCAAACTTATTGGTTTTGGAATGTGAGGCTTCATTTAAAATTTGTTTTTAAAAATCTCTGGCAATAATCAGAAACTTACGATTTGTTCTGATGTTTGATTGAAATAAATTTGAATCTATTACAATAATATGTTTTCAAAATCTGTTGCTGTGAGAAGGTGTTTGGTTCAAAAGAGCTGTTTCTAGAGATGTAGAGAAGGCAGTCACAGAAAGGCCCACACAAATAATTTAGAGTTCCTGAAGTCATGAAGATGGGGAAGTGTGCCAGGGAAGATAGTCACCTCAAAAAGGCTTGTGGGAGAGGATCAGAACTGGCTTGGGAAGTTAGATGGGAAGGAGGACTTCTAAGCCTTAAGTGTTTCTGAGACTTGTACCCTAAACAACCAGACGAGCTCAAAATCAGGTCTTTTCTGAGGAGTTGGTGGATGGCTGCGAGTCTCAGAGCCTCCACTGGTTTGGGAGAGTCCTCCTCTATCTCTACGTCACTGTGAGGCCTTGAATTTGCCCACCCCAAGGCTGGCATTGAAAGAAACAATATGAATATCTGTTCATGCTCCAGGGATATGTACTTTTTCCAGGGCTGGCCTCAGATGATAAGCAAGGTCAAGTGTCACCTCAGAGCAGCAAGATGGTTGCCCCTAGAGACATTCAAGGTGGCCCCCAAATCAGACTTCCTTATGAAGATGGTTGCCACATATGAGCAGAGTTCTTTGAAACCCAGAGATTCCACCCTGTATATCCCCAAGCCTGGAAACACAAACAGGGAACAGAGGGAACATGCAGAGAGCAGGAAGCAATAGGATCTAGGGGAGCCAGGGAGGACAGGAAGGGGTAGACTTGTGGAGATATGGGACCAGAAGCTAGAGCCATTGCTTGGAGAAGCAGCTGGGGGACTCAGCGGTGAGTACTGCTTTCTCCACAGCCCAAGGTGAGCTAGAGTTGGCTCTTCGGCACAAAACAGGAGTAGGGAAGGTGGAATAACACAATTTCGATAAAGTCACAAGTCACTGCACCATCTTGTCACCAAGTTGCATCCCCGTGCAGCACATGTGACGTGTCAAGAGTCCGATGAGAAGTGGCCCTCTGAATTCCTACCTCAGGGCATAGGCCCGACTGAAGCCGGCTTTGGTACGAAAATACTGGTGATGGTATTTTTCCCGGAAAAAGTGCAAGAATCTTTCCTTGAAGTTGCATAAGAAATATAGAAAAAAAACTCACTGAAAGGAACTCTTGAAGTTAGAATGCCTACGGACCCTATCTGGCAATTGCCGCTTTCTGCTATTGCTTTTGACTAATTTTCATCTAACGTTGGATGATTTTATCCATGGAGAAGTGCAGCTCCCTCTGGAATGAAAAATGACCAACAGCCAGGATACAGAGCCTCATCCTTCATTCTCAGAGATGACACTGCTGATGGTGTTGTGATCCATGGGTGTGCGGGTAAAGTGGAAAAGACTGATGTGCAATAAAATCAGTCCTTTCCACGCTGTACACACAGGGGCTCTCTCTTTGGGTTATGACTACCAACACTGCAGACTATTTTATTGCTTGTAGCTTTGGTTTGTTGACTCAAAGACTGCCTCTGCTCATTCATTCACTTATTCATTCAATCACATTTAGCGAGCGCTTACTGTGCGCAGAGCACTGTACTAAGCAGTTGGGAGAGTACAATACAACAATAGACAGATACATGCCTGGTACACAACAAGCATAAAGTCTAGAGCAGGCAGACAAGCATGAATATAAATAAATAAAATTGCAAATATGTACATAAGTGCTGTAAGGGATGGGATGCGGGAGGAGCAAAGGGAACAAGAAGAAGAAGAAGAGGGTGGGAGATGAGGAAATGAGGAAAGGTGGGGCTCAGTCTGGTAGGGCCTCCTGGAAGAAATGTGCCTTCAGTAAGGCTTTGAAGAGGGTGGGGGAAGTGTAATTGTCTGTTGGATTTGAGGAGGGAGGGTGTGCCAGGACAGTGGCAGGATTTGAACTAGGGGTCAGCCTGAGATAGACGAGATAGAGACACAGTGAGAAGGTTAGCACCAGAGGAATGAAACATGAGGGCAGGGTTTTAGAAGGAGAGAAGTGAGATAGGAGGGGGCAAGGCAGTGGAGTTCTTTAAAGCCAGTGGTGAGGAGTTTTTATTTGATGCAGAGGTGAAGGGGCAACCACTGGAGTTTTTTAAGGAGGAGGGTGACATCTTTTTCTGGACTGTGAGCCCATTGTTGGGAAGGGACCGTCTCTATATGCTGCCGATTTGTACTTCTCTGCACACAGTAAGCGCTCAATAAATGCGATTGAATGAATGAATGAATAAATAAATATGATTGAATGAATGAATGTCTTGAATGTTTTTGTAGAAAAATGATCCAGGCATCAGAGTGAAGCATGGACTGGAGTGGAGAGAGACAAGAGACTGGGGGATCAGGAAGGAGGCTGATGCAATAATTCAGGTGGATAGCATGAGTGGTTGTATTAATGTGGTAGCAATTTGGTTGGAGAGGAAAGAGTGGATTTTAGCGATGTTGTGAAGGTGGGACCAACAGGATTTAGTGGTGGATTGAATATGTGAGTTGAATGACAGAGAGGAGTCAAGACTAATGCCGAGGTTATGGGCTTGTGAGACAAGAAGGATGGAGGTACAATCTGCAGTGCTAGGAAAGTAAGGTGGGAAGATAAAGAGCTCTGTTTTAGACATGTTAATTTGGAGGTGACAGGAGGATATTCAGGTAGAGATGTTTTGAAGGCAGAAGGAGATGTAAGACTGGAGAGAGGGAGAGGGATCAGGACTGGAGATGTAGATTTGGGTATTATTCACATAGAGGTGGTAGTTGAAGCCATGGGAGCAAATGAGTCCTCCAAGAGAGTGGGTGTAGATGGAGAATAGAAGGGGACCCAGAACTGAATCTTGAGGGACCCCCACAGCTAGGGGATGGGAGGCAGAACAGGAGCCCATGAAGGAGACTGAGATTGAAAGGCCAGAGAGATAAGAGGAGAACCAGGAGAGGAGAGAGTCAGTGAAGCCATGCTTGGATAACTTTTCCAATACAAGGGGGTGGTTCACAGTGTTGAAGGCAGCTGAAACATCGTGGAGGATTAGGATGGAGAAGAGACTGCTGGATTTGGCAAGAAAGAGATGATAGGTGACCTTCGAGAGGACAGTTTCTGTGGAGTGTAGGGGACGGATGCCAGATTGGAGGCGATCAAGGAGAGAATTGGAGGAGAAGAATCTGAGATAGCTGGTGTAGGCAACTCACTCAAGAAGTTCATTCATTCATTCATTCATTCATTCATTCATTCATATTTATCAAGTGCTTACTGTATGCAGAGCATGGTACTAAGCACTTGGAAAAGACAATTATGCAACAGGTAGAAACGGTCCTTACCCAACAACGGGCTCACAGTCTAGAAGGGGGAGACAGACAACAAAACAAAACAAGTAAACAGGTGCAATGCCATCACAAAAAATAGAATTATAGATATAAACACATCATTAATAAAATAAATAGAGTAAAAATATGGACAAATATACACCAGTGCTGTGGAGAGGGGAAGGGGTAGGGCAGAGGGAGGGAGTGGAGGCGATGGGGCGGGGAGGAGGAACAGAGGATAAGTGGGGGGGCTCAGTCTGGGAAGGCCTACTGGAGGAGGTGAGCTCTCAGTAGGGCTTTGAAGGGAGGAAGAGAGTTAGTTTGGTGGATGTGTGGAGGGAGGGCATTCCAGGCCAGAGGTAGGACGTGGGCCAGGGGTCGATGGCGGGACAGGTGAGAACGAGGCCCAGTGAGGAGGTTAGTGGCAGAGGAGCAGAGTGTGTTGGCTGGGCTGGAGAAGGCGAGCAGGGAGGTGAGGTGGAAGGGTGCAAGGTGATGCAGAGCTTTGAAGCCAATAGTGAGGAGTTTTGGCTTCCTGTGAAGGTTGATAGGCAACCACTGGAGGGGAACTGGAGTTTGGAGGGGGCTGGTAAGAGGGAGACTCAGTGGCTGTTAATCCACCTTTGCTGCGTATCAAGTTGGTCTGCTCACTGCAATCGTAGTTTCCCAGCATTGCAACCCTTTGCTGATGCATTTAAAGATGTGTTTCCTCATATCTTTACAGCATTTGTTCAATGCATGCTCTCTTCTGATGTTAGGCGGTCTAAGCTTCCTATTCAGCAGTTGCTGTAGCTGTACTATCCTGCTGTGATAATTCCCACAAGACCAATCCGGTAAAGCCAGGTGTGGCCATCATTTGTTTCAAGATAATGCATTTTATTACACATCCTCCTTGACTTCTGATAACTTATGGGTGAGACTGGTGAAATGTGGCTTGAGAAGCTACAGTTGATATCTGAACTGAGGCCTGGTCTAATAGCTGTAGGCCTTTAATTTAGCCTAGGCCTGATTCATTCAATTGTATTTATTGAGCGCTTACTGTGTGCAGAGCGCTTAATGGTACCAAATGTCTCAGTGGGTCTGATCATTTTTCTTGATTCAATGTTCTCCTGAAGAAGCACCATGAGCTAGTGGAAGAGTACAGAAATGGGATTCAGAGGATCTGCATACCAATCCCACTTCTGATATTTGCCTGCTTTTTGGTCTTGGGAAAGTCGTTTACCCTCTCAGCTTCCTCACTGTCCTCATATTTGACATGATTTCCTCCGATTTAGACTGTGAGTCCCACTTGGGACTGGAGCTGTGTCCAGTCTGCTTATCTTGTATCTGCTGATATACAACATCAAGACCACACTGGCTGTGATAAGGTCCTGTAATGGAGCAAATCTCTAGCAGAGAAGCCATATTTGCCTAAACTCAGTAATAAGGGATAAATATTCAGTATTTATATAACCACTTTTAATATCAGGCAGAGGATGGCAACATGGCCTTCTAGAAAGAAAGAAAGAAAGAAAGAGCACAGGATGAGGTACAGAAGACCTAGCTTCTAGTCCACTTGTCTGTTGTTCATTCATTCAAGCGTATTTACTGAGCACTTACTGTGTGCAAAGCACTGTACTAAGCACTTGGGAAGTACAAGTCGGCAACATAGAGATGGTCCCTACCCAACAATGGGCTCACAGTCTAGAAGAGGGAGACAAACAAAACAAAACATGTTGTGTGACTCTGGGTGAGGGACTTAAATTCTTGGGGCCTCAGTTTCCTCTTCTGTAAGATGGTCATAAAAGATCAGTCCTCCTTCCCCTCTCCTTAGGCTGTGAGCCCCATGTCCAAGCTGATTATTTTACAGCTAAACCAGTGCTTGGCACATGGTAAATCCCATAGATTATTATGGTAATTATTACAATAATTATGATTGTTATTATTAATGTTTTTATCACCCATATGTGGAGGATAGAAGAAAGCACCATGGGAGAATGAATCCTCGATTGATCCAGAAGTAGCATTCATTAGGTTCTTGTTCAATTACGGTGAACTGAAATCAGGCTATATGTTACAATAATAATAATAATTTAATAATTTTGGTATTTGTTAAGCGCTTACTATGTGAAAAGCACTGTTCTAAGTGCTGGGAAGGATACAAGGTGATCAGGTTGTCCCATGTGGGGCTCACAATCTTAATTCCCATTTTCCAGATGAGGTAACTGAGGCTCAGAGAAGGGCAGTGACTTGCCCAAAGTCACACAGCTGACAAGCGGCAGAGCCGGGATTTGAACCAATGACCTCTGACTCCAAAGCCCGAGCTCTTTCCACTGAGCCACGCTGCTTCCCCAACACCCTACAACACCCGAAGCAACGAGTGGACCACTCAGCTATCTGTCTAACCTTATTCCAACATCCCAAAGTTGCTCTAGCGCTGGGGACCTGCCATCACCAATGGTTCAGAGGGGGATGTACAGTGTCTAATGATGATAATAATAATTTTGGAATTTGTTAAGTGCTTACTATGTGCCAAGCACTGTTCTAAGAGCTGGGGTAGTTACAAGGGAATCAGGGTGTCCCACTGGGGCTCACAGTCTTAATCCCCATTTTGCAGATGAGGCATCTGAGGCACAGAGAAGTTAAGTGACTTGCCCAAAGTCACACAGCTGACAAGCGATGGATCAGGGATTGGAACCCAAGACCTCTGACTCCCAAACCTGGGCTCTTTCCACTGAGGCACGCTGCTTCTTATGCTGCTTCTAGACGGTAAGCTCGCAATGACAGCACCTGTATATATGTCTGTACATATTTATTTCTCTATTTATTTATTTATTTATTTATTTTACTTGTACATATCTATTCTATTTATTTTATTTTCTTGGTATGTTTGGTTTTGCTCTCTGTCTCCCCCCTTTTAGACTGTGAGCCCACTATTGGGTAGGGACTGTTTCTATATGTTGCCAACTTGTACTTCCCAAGTGCTTAGTACAGTGCTCTGCACACAGTAAGTGCTCAATAAATATGATTGATGATGATGATGAATGAACTAGGAATGTGTCTGCTAATTCTGCTGTATTGCACTCTCCCAAGCTCTGCACCATACAGGGCTCTGCACTTAATAAGGAATCAATAAATACCATCGACTGATTGATTGATTATTGTTAATTTTCAAGTAACACTTTCCTCAGCCTCCAGTTTTTGGGAAGTGTTAAGCAAGCTGAATTACTATATCTCTGTTACCAGTTTCAGGGGAGTCCATGACAATACACTATTGGCTTCTCTTTTGCATTATTTCCAACTTTGAGTATTAAAGTTTTATTTTTAAAAATCATAAAAATGTTAATAAATGCCATTCTCCTGAGAATTCAAGTTGAACTCCTTTACTTTGTGTTACGTGGCTTGCATCTAATCCAAGATAAAGTATACTGAAGTTAAGTTCAAGATTAAAATAAGCAGCCATGCTTGATTACTCTGGGAATTACTTAGATTTCATGAAATAGCAGAATATTGGCTTATCCAAACCCCAAACAAATTTTAATCTGATTAATAAAACTTTGGGTTCAATAAACCTTGAACAACTTTCACCTGAGCAGTAAACTGAATCATCTTTAATTCTGAATCAAGAAAATAGGACACAAAACTTGAGGTTGGAAATCGTGTACTCTTTTGCCTCAAAATGCAAATCATTATTAATGCTACATTTCCATAGTGATTATTGAATATTTTTCTGCATCGCATTAATGACTTTATTTTTCTGCTAATCAGTATATGCTACTGCACCTACATTACAATTTTGCTCATTGCGGATGATAGTTTCAGCTGACATCTCCACCAAAGACAAACTCTGTGGAGAACTGAGTTTGGTCCTAATTACTGAAACCAAGGCGGTGGCTAGCAATTGATCAATAGTATTTTATTGAATGCTTACAGCGTGCAGAGCGATGTGATCGGCTCTTGGGAGAGCATAATAAAGAAAAATCAATCAATCAATCGTATTTATTGAGTGCTTACTGTGTGCAGAGCACTGTACTAAGCGCTTGGGAAGTACAAGTTGGATCCCTGCCCTTAAAGACGTTTGAAATGTAACAGGGAAGTGAAGTATGGATGAGAGTGGGAGAGACAGGAGGTTGGGAGGTCAGCAAGGAGGCTGATGAGGTACTCTAGACGGGATGGGATGAGTGACTGTATTAAGTGATAGCTGTTGGGATGGAGAGGAAAGGACGGATTTTAGCGATGTTTGTGAAGGTGGGACCGACAGGATTTGGTGACGGACTGGATGTGTGGGTTGAATGAGACACGGACGTCGAGGATAACGGCAAGGTTACACTCTCCCAAGCACTTAGGCTTCCCTTCAAAGCCCTACTGAGAGCTCACCTCCTCCAGGAGGCCTTCCCAGACTGAGCCCCCTCCTTCTACTCCCCCTCAACCTCCTCCCTATCTTCCTCACCTTACCTCATTCCCCTCCCCACAGCACCTGTATATATGTATATATGTTTGTATACTCTATGTATTTACTTATTTTATTTGTATATATTTATTCTATTTATTTTATTAATATGTTCTGTTTTGTTGTCTGTTTCCCCCTTCTATTCATTCATTCATTCAATCATATTTATTGAGCGCTGTACTAAGCGCTTGGGAAGTACAGGTTGGCAACATATAGAGACGGTCCCTACCCAACAGTTTAGAAGGGGGAGACAGAGAACAAAACAAAACATATTAACACAATAAAATAAATAGAATAAATATGGACACATAAAATAAATGGAGTAATAAATACATACAAACATATATACATATGTACAGGTGCTGTGGGGAGGGGAAAGAGGTAAGGCGGGGGGGAGACTTGAGCCCGCTGTTAGCTAGGGACCATCTCTATATGTTGCCGACTTGTACTTCCCAAGGGCTTAGTACAGTGCCCTGCACACAGTAAGTGCTCAATAACTACGATTGAATGAATGAATAGTACAGGGCTCTGCACACAGTAAGCACCCAATAAGTACGACTGAATGAATGAATGGGTAGATGAATGGATGGATGATGCTCTCTCTCTCTCTCTCTCTCTGGAACCCTGAGGTCCAGCTTGACAGGATTTCAGGTCTCAGCCATCTTAAGGCTGTGGAAATCCTTGGCTAATGACACACAGAGGACTTCCCCTTGCATGTGTCATGGATTTTCCTGCTAGTCCTGTTGTTGCTACAGCGGAAAGAACATGGATCTGGGCATCAGGAGCACTGGGTTCTAGCGCCAGCTCTGCCAGTTGGGGGCTGCCTGCTTTGGCCACTGAGAGTGAAGATTTATGGCTACCTGAGACAAACGCGACAAACATAAGCCCAGCATTAAGTCTTCCAAACAGTGAGCCAATGTGGACGGACAAGAACTCAGGTACTACTAAACCATTCATTCATTCATTCATTCAATTGTATTTATCAATCTAATCAATCATATTTATTGAGCTCTTACTGTGTGCAGAGCACTGTACTAAGCACTTGGGAAGTACAAAGTTGGCAACATATAGAGACAGTCCCTACCCAACAGTGGGCTCACAGTCTAGAAGAGTGCTTCATCCCCCCCCGCCTTACCTTCTTCCCCTCCCCACAGCACCTGTGTATATGTATATATGTTTGTACGTATTTATTACTCTATTTTATTTGTACATGTTTATTCTATTTATTTTATTTTGTTAATATGTTTTGTTTTGTTGTCTTTTTCCCCCTTCTAGACTGTGAGCCCGCTGTTGGGTAGGGACCGTCTCTATATGTTGCCAACTTGTACTTCCCAAGTGCGAAGTACAGTGCTCTGCACACAGTAAGCTCTCAATAAATACGATTGAATAAATGAATGAATGAATGCAGAGCACTGTACTAGGCGCTTGAGAAGTACAAGTCGGCAACATATAGAGACGGTCCCTACCCGACAGCAGGCTCACAGTCTAGAACGGGGAGAGAGACAACAAAACCAAACAACCATCAGCCACCTGTGCAGTCGCAGTGCTGTGATCCAGCTTCTGCACTGCACTACGCTACCACAACTTCCTCTGGAAATATAAAAATTTACCTGTATTGGCACGTCACATTGTACTTCATCCTCGCCTACTGACAAGGCAAGGGTTTGTTCTGACGACTTGACACCTGTCCACATGTTTTATTTTGTTTTCTGTCTCCCCCTTATAGACTGAGCCCACTGTTGGGTAGGGACCATCTCTATATGTTGCCACCTTGCACTTCCCAAATGCTTAGTACAGTGCTCTGCACACAGTAAGCACTCAATAAATATGATTGAATGAATGAATGACATGTTGTCCTCCATTGCAGAGGACCTGGGTTCTACTCCCGGCTCTGCCATTTGTCTACTCTGTGACTTTGGACAAATCATTTAACTTCTCTGTGCCTCAGTTACCTCATCTGTAAGACTTTGAGCCACATGTGGGACAGGAATTGTGTCCAACTTGATTACCTTCTTGTATCTACCCCATCACTTAGTACTGTGCCTGGCACATAGTAAGCACCTAACAAATACCATAAAAAAGGCAATACTGCATCCCAGCTAAACACTGGGAGTCAATTGTTAAGAATAGGTCTTCATGGCACCCTGCCATCATTTCATTCATTCAATCGTATTTATTGAGCGCTTACTGTGTGCAGAGCACTGTACTAAGTGCTTGGGAAGTACAAGTTGGCAACATATAGAGACAGACGGTCCCTACCCAACAGTGGGCTCACAGTCTGGAAGAAACCTTAGGTCCCACCGAGATATGAACTCGGATCACTGGACTCAAAGTCCAGAGTGCTAACCATTACACCACTGGGCGCCATCAAGAAAGAAGATGCTGTCTGTGAGTAAAAACTTTGTATAGAGAAGAAACTAGGAGGCAGAAAAGAGCACCAGACACAATAAACATTAAATACACCAGGACACAGGCGACAACTTTGTGTGTGCTTACTGTGGCCGGGACTGTGAATTTCCCATTGACTTTTGCAGTTACATAGTCATGGATGAACTTCGCAGTTAATGATGTTGAATATGAAGGACAACTCTGTATTTGGACTCTGGACCTTGACAATTATCAGGATAGTAAAATGGGACTCAATCTGCTCTCCTTATTTTCTGCCTCTTCCCCTATCTGTAATTGATTTTAATCTCTGTCTAATATACAGATGAGGTAACTGAGGCCCAGAGAAGTTAAATGATTTGCCTTAGGTCACACTTTCCAAAGGACGCAGTTTTCATTAGGCCACGCTGCTTCCTACACTGCTTAGGATTACTCTCCTAAGTGCTTAGTACAGTGCTTGGCTACTTCCCAAGCGCTTAGTACAGTGCTCTGCACACAGTAAGCACTTAATAAATACGATTGAATGAATGAATGAATAAATACTGTCAATTGACTGACTAGAGAGTATTTCTGGACCTGTTCTATTCCTGGATGAAGAAAGTAACTGGCAGAATGATCACTTCCGATGCAGCTGAAAGCATTCACCTTGTAACCTCCCCAGCGCTTAGAACAGTGCTTTGCACGTAGTAAGTGCTTAATAAATGCCATCATTATTATTATTAATCAATCAATCAATCGTATTTATTGAGCACGTACTGTGTGCAGAGCACTGCACTAAGCACTTGGGTAGTATAAGTTGGCAACATATAGAGACGGTCCTTACCTAACAGTGGGCTCACAGTCTAGAAGGGGGAGACAGAGAACAAAACATATTAACAAAATAAAATAAATAGAATAGATATGTACAAGTAAAATTAATGAATAGAGTAATAGATACGTACAAATATATATACATATATGCAGATTACTACAGGTAACCTGGTACCTGGTAACTACAGGTTATATACAGGTTGCTATTACAGGTTATTATTACTATTATTCAGACTCCATCAGTGTGGTTGAGGGGTATTTTAAGTTTGGGGAAAATGGCAGAGTTTTCCCAGTGTGCAAGGAACCATGCCGCTAACAGAGGACAAGATGCAGAGAAGTGCGGGAAGCTGAGTCAGCCGACACGATACCTCCTCAAGGGATCGGTGGTAGGGACACCCGCCGACCCATCACCATTACTCAGGGAACTGTACCGTGGAGACAGTGTGGGAGATCGGTACGATCCAATAGATTGAGTCAAGCCCAAGGCATCAATCAGGCCCAGGCCACTGGAAGCCAAGTGGGATCTGGGATGCAGGCCAAATCAAATCGGGAAGTCAGTCCAAGGACGGAGGATTCCAAAAGAGATGTGAGGCTCAGGTTAAGTGGCTGCGCGGAGTTTGCTGGTTCTGTCATGGCCCCGTTTTATAGAGCTCGGGCTCGGCTTCCGGCAGATGAAGAGGGAGAGGCAGCAGCATGGGCCGTCTGGCTTCCTCCACACCGCCGTGGGGATGGGCTGGGAGGGAAAGACACCATACTTTCCAGGGGAAATGGGGGAGAGGAACACACTACACCTTCCAGCATCGCCCGCAGATCTCTGTGTCTGTCACTCACTACCAGAGTAGCAACAAATGGTTCTCCATCATGTAGATGCCTCCTTCCCCTCCCCACAGCACCTGTATATATGTATGTATGTTTGTGCGTATTTATTACTCTATTTATTTTGTTTGAACATATCCCAGCGCTTAGAACAGTGCTTTGCACATAGTAAGCACTTAACAAATACCATTATTATTATTTAGTCTATTTATTTTATGTTGTTAATATGTTTTGTTTTGTTCTCTGTCTCCCCCTTCTAGACTGTGAGCCCGCTGTTGGGTAGGGACCGTCTCTAGATGTTGCCAACTTGTACTTCCCAAGCACTTAGTACAATGCTCTGCACACAGTAAGTGATCAATAAATACGACTGAATGAATGAATGAATGAATGAACTGCTAAGGAGAGGTTTAGCTAGGGGGACCATTTTGTAGAAACACTGGATTTTATTCCCCTTGGATGCCTCTGAAATATATTAAAAAATGGAGCCGACAGGAAATTATTTTCTCAACAAGGATCCAGCGGGGTACCCGGTCGAGATTGTGGCGGTCTGATTTCATGATTCGCCAAATGCATTATCAATTACAACCTCATCATTTATCAACCTCATCTCTACTTTTCACAGACGTGGAAGGTAAAAAAAAAAATGAAGAAAAAAGGAGCATGAGCAGTTCAAAATAGGAAAACAGGACAGGAATGAAAATTAATGTGAATGTGCTGCTATAGCAACCTATGGTTGTCCATGTTGCCTTGTACTTGAAGCTTTTAAACAATATGATATCGTTTTATTCCAGAGATGATTTTTAGAAACAGACTGCAGAATCTCATGGATCACCGCAGTAGCCCCAAGGGGTAGCTATCTTTAGTCTCCCATTCGAATAAATTAATGCTATTATAATATATTAGAACACATTAATGATTTTTGACTTTGGTAGAGTGTTTGAAAACTGTCTTGTTTACTTTTATCAATTTTAAGGAAATTTATATTTTCAGATGAAGACCTCTGGACTTTCTCACTCACAACTGCTTAATAAGCATGAAAAACCTATTACAGGTAACCCTACCTGACATCAACAAAGACAAACAGGAAGAGACTGACATCGACGAACTGTTCTACTCGTGAATCCCTTACAACCTGGGCTCTGGGAGATTTTTATTTTTAACTTTATTTTCCCTCTTCTGTTAGAACTGCATTTGAAATCTAGTTCTTCTTCAGCCCGTGTTGGACTGTTGGCAATTGGTATTTCCTCACAGCAGGTTTCCATTCTTTCTGCCTTACAAAAGTGGTACTTACGGAAAAGATACCGGGATTCCTAGGATAACAGAAATGGTAGCAATTCCTCCCTCTCCTGCTTTCTGCGGGTTAGGATTCTCTCCTGGGGAGGCAGGTGCCAGCAGTTTAGCTAATATTTCTCTCCTGAAATGAAATCTAAGCTTACTTGAGAAGTGTTGGGATTTTACTTTAAGACGCTCTTGAGGCAATTATAAAATCGAATCCACAGTGCAGTTAGGCATTGGGAGTGCTATCCTGATTCACGTTGTTTCCCAAATACCTGTCAAACTACTTATTGCACGTTCGCCATACGTACCACATTCTAGGGTCTTAAAACACCTTAACTCATAGTTAACACCCTCTCTTTTCATTCTGTAGGTGTAGAGTGTGGACTCCTTGTGGAAAGGGATCTTATAACTACATTGGGTTTTATGCTTCTTAAGTACTTATTTAAGTAGGTTGCATCAAGTTGGCACTCAGTAGTAGTAGTAGTAGTAGAGGGTATTTGTTGGCTTTGTTCTTAAAAATGAAACACTGAGGAATGCTTGCTCAGTGGAAAGAGCCCGGGCTTGGGAGTCAAAAGCCAAGGGTTCGAATCCCAGCTCCGCCACTTTGAGGTGTGACCTTGGGTGAGCCACTTAACTTCTCTGTGCTTCAGTTACCTGTACCTCTTCTAGACTGTGAGCCCACTGTTGGGCAGGGACCGTCTCTATATGTTGCCAACTTGTACTTCCCAAGTGCTTAGTACAGTGCTCTGCACACAGTAAGCACTCAATAAATACGATTGAATGAATGAATGAATCTGTAAAATGGGGATGAAGACTGTGAGCCCCACATGGGACAACCTGATCACCTTGTATCCCCCCCGGTGCCTAGAACGGTGCTTTGCACATACTAAGCGCTTAACAGATGCCATCATTATTATTATTATTATTAACACGTAAAAACGAATTTTAGGGCAAGTATTACAAAAAATAGCAGCATGGTCTAGTTGAAAAAGCTTGAGCCCAGGAGTCGGAGGACATGAGGCCTAACCCCAGCCCTGTTGTTTGTCTTCTATGTGACCTTGGGAAGGTTAGTTAACTTCTCTGTGCCTCAGTTTCCTCAACTGTAAAATGAGGATTCAAAACCCATTCTCCCTCCTACTTAGACTGTGAACTCCATATGGAAAAGGGACTGCTTCTCAGCTGATTAACTTGAATCTACCCCATTGTTTAGAACAGTGTTTGAACCAGAGCAAATGCTTAACAAATACCACAATAATCCTCATTACTATCCTTATTTTATTATTAATAATTATAAATGAATGGGTTTCGTGAGCCTAGGAGATTGGGACGTGGGTAACTTAATTTAATGTTTTCTGAGATTACCATCTTTCGCTGAATTAAAGAATGACAACTGTGAGCCATTCAAGGTTAATCAGCTCTTCAATCTCCTCTCTGGTGAGTACTCTGTTATTGATGCCGCAGTATTTGGATCAAAGAATCTGTATAGATTAACTCGTGAACTGTACTTTGATGGTAATAGGGCAGTCCCACTAGAGATGAATAATTATTAATGTGGTATTTGTCCAGTGCTTATTATGTGTCAAGCACTGGTCTAAGAGCTGGATTATACAGGATTATCAGGTCGGACAGAGTTCCTGTCTCAGACACTGCTCACAGTCTAATTAGGAAGAAGAACAGGTATTGAATCCCCATTTTACAGATGAGGTAACTGACACATAGAGAAGTAAAGTGACTTGCTGAAGATCACACAGCACACATGTGGCGGAGCAGGGTTTAGAACCCAGGTCCTTTGACTCCGAGGTCCGTGATCTTTCCAGTAGGCAATGCTGCACATCTGAAATATATACAATCTTGATGTTAAAAGGAGAGAAAATCAAACATCTTCCCCCTCAGTGTATTCTTTTCCACTCTTCCATAGAGATCCTAGATTAGGAGAAGCAGCATGGCTCAGTGGAAAGAGCACGGGCTTTGGAGTCAGAGGTCATGGGTTCAAATCCCGGCTCCACCACTTATCAGCTGTGTGACTTTGGGCAAGTCACTTCACTTCTCTGTGCCTCAGTTACCTCATCTCTAAAATGGGGATGAAGACTGTGAGCCCCCCGTGGGACAATCTCATCACCTTGTAATGTCCCCAGTGCTTAGAACAGTGCTTTGCAAATAGTAAGCACTTAATTAATGCCATTATTATTATTATTATTATTGTTAATAAAGTCAGCATCTTGCCCATCAGGGAGGGGATCGGAGTTCTGATGCTAAAGAGGATTCTGGTTTTCTCCTGGAATCTTAAGTTCGATTTCGTGAGAAATGTTCTGGAAAAAAAAAAAACAAAACTCCAGTCCAGGAAACTTCATTTCAGTTGATGAAAGAGATCATTATGTCTTTGGAAGAATAGCGCCAACACATGCCACCAGCTTAATTCCAAAAACTACTGTTTTATGCGTATGATATTTTATATTAGCACTTTATTGAGTGGTATAAGGGTGCTAGGAAATTTCATTGCAGTTATGGAGGAAAGTGAACTGATAACAACATATCTCTGTGATGAGAGACATTGGGCATGAAAAATGACTTGATGTAAACAAAGGCGTGCATTCTCAAATAGAAAAATATTGCTTTCTTACAATTTTTCATTTCTTTCTGTTACTTAACTAGGTATGATCTGAATAATGCGTATGAAAAAGCTGCAGTGATAGAGCAGTGGAAACATCTCATAGATGAGAAACTTGCAGTTTATTGTAGAGACTCGATTGAGTTAGTAAGGCATAATAATGTTTTTAGTTCTATAATATAAATTGGTTCCCAACTCCTCTGAGGCACCAGTTAACATCAAACATCTCCCATTGACACTATAAAGCAGCGTGGCTCAGTGGAAACAGCATGGGCTTTGGAGTCAGGGGTTATGGGTTCAAATCCCTGTCTCAGCTGTGTGACTTTGGGCAAGTCACTTAACTTCTCTGGGCCTCAGTGACCTCATCTGTAAAATGAGGATTAAGACTGTGAGCTCCCCATGGGACAACTGTATCACCTTGTAACCTCCCCAGCACTTAGAACAGTGCTTTGCACATAATAAGCACTTAATAAATGCCATTATTATTATTATTATTATTATTATTATTATAAAAATATCAGACTTGATTCTTAGTCTTTAAGAGTACACTGGGGTTGGGAGAGCAAAAATAGGGCAATAGAGGTCATTTGCATGTGCTTACAACCACTTTGGCCCACGTTATTCATTCATTCATTCAATCGTATTTATTGAGCGCTTACTGTGAGCAGAGCACTGTACTAAGCACTTGGGAAGTACAAGTTGGCAACATATAGAGACGGTCCCTACCTAACAGTGGGCTCACAGTCTAGAAGGGGGAGAGAGACAACAAAATAAAACATGTGGACAGGTGGCGTCATCAAAATAAATAGAAATAAAGCTGAATGCACATTAACAAAAGAAACAGAAGAGTAAATATGTACAAGTAAAATAAATAGAGTAATAAATCTGCACAAACATATATACAGGTGCTGTGGGGAGGGGAAGGAGGTAGGGCGGGGGGGATGGGGAGGAGGGGAGGAAAATGGGGGCTCAGTCTGGGAAGGCCTCCTGGAGGAGGTGAGCTCTCAGTAGGGCTTTGAAGGGAGGAAGAGAACTAGCTTGGCGGATGTGTGGACGGAGGGCATTCCAGGCCGGGGGGAGGATGTGGGCCGGGGGTCGACGGTGGGACAGGCAAGAACGAGGTACAGTGAGGAGGTTAGCGGCAGAGACGTTATCTCAGAGTGCTAAATTGGCACAGGTTTCAGAGGGGGGAAATATTAATCATTATGATAATAATGATGATGATGATGATGACATCTATTAGACCCTTAGTCTCAATCTCACCTATCTGTACCTCAATCTCGGCTTCCTCACTGCTGACCCATCGCCCATGAGCTGCCTCTGTCCTGAAATACCATCCCTCTTCAAAACCTAAAGAAAATTGCTCTCCCAAACTTCAAGGCACATCTCCTCCAAGAGGACTTCCCTGAGTATGCCCCCCCTTTCCTCTTCTCCTGTTCTGTTCCGCGTTGCCCTGACATGCTCCCTTTATTCATCCCTCCTTCCCAGCCCCACAGCATTTATGTACATATCTCCAATTTTATTTATTTATATTAATGTCTGTCTCCCCCTCTAGAGTATAAGGTCCCTGCGGGCAGCGACTGTGTCTATCGTACTGTTATATTGTACTCTCCCAAGTGATCTGAACACAGTAAGCGCTCAATGAATATGGCTGACTAGTGACTGACTGACTAAATTGGGCCTTGTAAAGGAAAAAGGACATTTCTGCTGCCCACAGAGACTGGCTTGGAATTTTTATGAGGCCAAATTTCAGGTCTCCCGCACTAGACTCTGAGGCCCTTGTGGGACAGGGACTGAATCCAACGTGATCAGCTTGTATCTACCCAGTGCTTAAAGCAGTGATTGAGTGCTCAGAACTATGATTGGCACATAGTAGTAAGCGCTTAACAAATACCACCATTATTATTGCGGCAGCTGTAGTTGTTGGATGTTCTGACTGAATGAACCGGTCAGGGTATTTGACACAAACACACGATAACTCAATGGGTTGGAGACTCAGTAGTGAGAACAAACACCTTACTTCTTTTCTCCTTTGTACCATTCGAACACTGGGGACGGCACACCTGCACCTTCGCATCTTATTATTCCACTGCGTCCAGGGATCACGCCGGTGGGTTTAATTTCCTGAATTGTGGGAGCAACTATGGAAAAAAAACAACAACAAGAAACAGAGAGGGCTTGTAAGTACGAAAGGCTCTGGGAGAAATTGCATATATACGAACTTGTTTCTTCTCCATGGGACCTATTGAGTGCTTGCTGTGTGCAGAGCACTGTACCTTTTATCATCAGAGTTGTCTTATACCTGAAGGACCAATGCCTCACATTGTCTGTTTCACGTTTCTAATACAAAACCAGTCATTTTTGACCTCCTGTTTCAGCCTGGACAGTAAATGGCTTTTCCCTTGAAGTGTGCGTGGTGAGTGTAAATGTTGTGCATTCTAGCTTGGAGAGAATATTTATAAAAATATCCTGGTGTGCTTGTGTCCCTTCCTCCCCCAATCTTTCTTCCTTCACAACTGATACTGCAACACCAACTGCTAGTGACATTAGCGAATGAGTGAGAGGCCCACCTATGTAGTTCAAATACTTGTCTGGAAGCTACGTGCTCCTCTTTAGAGAGCTAATAATAGCCCAGTGATATGAATAAGCGTATGGCTTTGATATATTTTCTAGTTCTCGGAGAAGTAATAAAAACATGAGTTTTAACGTTTCTCCAATATGTAGTAAATATGAGGAATGTAAGCACGGGCACAACTTTCATCCGAACAATGCCTTGGCTTTTAAATATAGCGGGTGATTCATATTCTATTAACAGAGATGCTTCACTCTTAAATTACACCACCGCTATTGTGGGGCATTGTGTTTATTTTAAATAATGGTGTTTTGATTTATGGCAACAGAGAAAACATTTGGAGAAAAATATTATCGTTAAAGTCCTTGTTTTTAACACGATGAAATATAAAGAAGCTCAGGCACCTAAGAAAGGGCTCGAGTATGACAATGTAGTAGAATAACAAATTGTATTAGAAATCCTTACTGTGATTTGTTTTACATTTTCTATTTAGAAAATAATTTATGAATGTCACAAAGTGCAATAAAACCCAGAAAGAACAGTATATAAATACAAACCTATTTATTTTTCTAACTGTGTTTCTGGTGCTGTATTAGCTGTGATAGATATACAGACAGCTTGAGAATGTTCATGTGTTTCCTCGCATAGGTGTACGTATGTTCTTTGTCTCTCGAAACACCCTAATGTTTTGTTTTGTTGCCTATCTCCCCCTTCTAGATACTGAGCCCATTGTTGGGTAGGGACCATCTCTATATGTTGCCGACTTGTACTTCCCAAGCGCTTAGTACAGTGCTCTGCACACAGTAAGCGCTCAATAACTACGATTGATAGAATGAATGAATGAATGCCTGAAACACGGAAGCCACACCGGCTACTTTTATTACCTCCAACTATTTCTGAAACAATAACCGCATGCGGCCAGAGATTCATTCCAACAGTCCACGATAACACGATTACTTTAATTATACTCTTTTGGGGCAACAGGGTCATAACTCCTCATAAATAAAAATGTGAAATCCAGCACATTGCCTGAAAATATAGTCGGGATGAATGGAACGGAAAAGCTCATTGTTGTGTAGAGAAGGATGGCAGTGGAAGATCTGGAATCTGGATTCAGCTGTGGTTTCTGGGAATTCCAGACGTCCGGTGGCAGGAAGTCTATGTTTTCAGTGGGGAGATTATTTATCTGGCAGGGGTTCAGCCCACTCAAACTGGGGGCAGAAGCTTTAAGAAGCAGCTGCTTGTGAGAAGCAGCATGACTCAGTGGAAAGAGCCCAGGCTTGGGAGTCAGAGGTCATGGGTTCTAATCCTGGCTCTGCCACTCGTCAGCTGTGTGACTTTGGGCAAGTCATTTAACTTCTCTGTGCCCCAGTTACCACATCTGGAAAATTGGGATTAAGACTGTGAGCCCCGTGTGGGACAACCTGATTACCTTGTATCATCCCCAGCGCTTAGAACAGTACTTGGCACATAGAAAGCACTTAACAAATGCTGCTATTATTATTATTATTATTATGATTCAGAAATAGGTGCGAATGGGAACAGGACATTTTTATGGTGCTTGTTAAGTGTTTACTATGTGTCAGGCACTGTACTAAGCACCGGGGTAGATACAACCTAATCAGGTCGGACACAGGCCCTGTCCCACATGGGGCACAGTCTTAGTCTCCATTTTACAGATGAGGTAACTGAGACCCAGAGAAGTGAAATGGCTCACCCAAGGTCACACAGGAGACAAGTGGAAAAGCTGGGATTAGAATCCAGTTCCTTCTGATTCTCAGGTCCACACTCTATCCACTGGGAAATGCTGCTTCTGTTGGGCATTCTGTCAGGGATCTCAAAGAGTGATCCACAGAGCTCTGGTGGACGTGAGGGCTGGGGGGACATGGAAGATTCAGAGGGAAGAATGGACAAGCCAAGGACCTGGAAGAGATGAGAGAGGAGGCACCTTTCATCTTGATCTGGGATCCCAGACCTGAAAGTCACCCCAGCCCTCAATTCCAGACTCTAAAGTTACCATTATTCTTACATATCTACACAGACGCAACTGTGCTTTCGAAGGGGATGGCACCACGAGATCCTAACTATCCTTATGAGCGTGCTTGGAAGGACTGATGTGTGACTGTGAGTCCCTTCCACATTACTTGTGTAAAGTTGTATGATTCAAGCATATTTATAGAGCTCCTAATATATACAGAGCACAGTACTAGGTACTTGGGAGAGTACAATAAAATTAGGAGACATGATCCCTGCCTTTCAAAGAGTTCTATTCTAGCAAGGAAAACAAACACTCTAATAATTTACTCATAAGAGGAAGAAAGAAGAAGGGATATATATGTATATACCAGTGGCAGAGTGGGGATTACAAACCAGGTCCTCTTACTCGCAAGCCCAGGTGCTTTTCACTAGGCCATGCTGCTTCCCAACATTGAGGCGCAATTTCAGGATGGCCTAGTGGAAAGAACAAGGGCTTGGAAATCAGAGGACCTGGGTTCTAAACCCAGCTCCACCAATTTCCAGCTGTGTGACCTTGGACAAGTCACTTAACTTCTCTGTGCTTATGATTCCTCAGAAATGACAATTAAATACCGCTTCTCCCTTCTACGCAGACTGATTCCCATGTGGGAAAGATCTTGACTGTGGTCCAACCTGATTAACTTGTATCTACCTCAGTGTTTAGAACAGTACTTGGCACATAATATGAGTTAAACAAATAACTTAAAAAAAATGAGGGTTTCTGTGGTCAGTCAGACTTAAATGGGGAACAAGTTCCAAGTAGGGGGAATGGCTTGGGAAAGAGTACAGAGGCATGAGAGATAAGAAGAGTGTGAGCTGTGTTGCAGCGGAAGAAGAAAATGGATAAGAAGGAAAGGGCAGAGAGAGCTGATGGAGTGCTTCAAGCCTGGTGGTCAGGAGTTTTTTTCTTGATGCAGAGATGAATGGGTAAGCACTAGAAGTCTATAAGCAGGTGGGAGGTTTGTGTAGAACACTTTTTCAAAAATGATCTACAGAGTATGAACTGAAGACTGCATGTTCCCTGATCTCCCCGCCTCCAATTTCTACCTTCTCCAGTCCATATTTCACTTTGCTGCATGGATCATTTTTCAAAAGTGTTTCCCTTCACTTGTCTCCCCACTCCTCTAAAACCTCCAATAGTTGCCCATTCTTCTCTGTATCAAGTAGAAACTCCTAGCTATTGGCTTCAAGGCACTCAGTCAGCTCTCTCCCTCCCATTTATCCACTCTCCTCTTTTACTACACATCAGTTTGTATTCTCCATCTGTCTTAATCTAACCTGCTCACTCTGCCTCATTTTCATCTCTCAAACCATAGAACACTTGCTCATGTCTTCCCTCTTGACTGGCTCTTCCTTCCCTTTCACATTCGAATTACCATCACTCTCCCCATTTTCAAAGCCGTTCTAAAATCACATCTCTTATCAGAAGTCTTCTCTGAAAGATTTCTAATTTCTCCTTCCTATATCTCCTAACTGCCATTTAGGCACTTCTGTGACCCCATACCACTTTTCATTCATTCAATCGTTATTTATTAAGCATATAATAATGAGAATAATAATAATAATAATAATAATAATAATAATTTTGGCATTTGTTAAGCTCTTACCATGTGCAAAGCACTGTTCTAAGCGCTGGGGAGGATACAAGGTGATCAGGTTGTCCCCTGTGGGGCTCACAATCTTAATCCCCATTTTACAGATGAGGGAACTGAGGCACAGAGAAGTTAAGTGACTTGCCCAAAGTCACACAGATGACAATTGGTGGAGCCGGGATTTGAACCCCTGACCTCTGACTCCAAAGCCCATTCTCTTTCCACTGAGCCACACTGCTTATCAGAAATCTTCCCTGAAAGATTTCTAATTTCTCCTTCCTATATCTCCTAACTGCCATTTAGGCACTTCCATGACCCCATACCATTTTCATTCATTCAATAGTTATTAATTAAGCACTTAATAATAATAATAATAATAATGATAATAATAATTTTGGCATTTGTTAAGCTCTTACCATGTGCAAAGCACTGTTCTAAACACTGGGGAGGATACAAGGTGATCAGGTTATCCCATGTGGGGCTCACAATCTTAATCCCCATTTTACAGATGAGGTAACAGGCACAGAGAAGTCAAGTGACTTGCCCAAAGGCACACAGCTGACAAGCGGCGGAGCCGGGATTAGAACCCATGACCTCTGACTCCCAAGCCCGGGCTCTTTCCACTGAGCCACGCTGCTTCTCCTGCAGAGCACTGTACTATGCACTTGGGAAAGTACTATACAACAATAGACAGTGACAATCCCTGCCCACAGTGAGCTCACTGTTTGGGGGTGGGGGAGACAGACACCCATACAAACAAACATCAATACAAATAAACAAAATTACTGATTTATATATATATATATATATATATGTGTATATATATATGTATGTATATATATATATATATGTATGTATATATATATACACGCACACACACACACACACACACACACATATATATATATATATAAATATATAGCAAGTCAAAGGGAGCAAAGGGAGCAAGTCAGGGTGATGCAGAAGGGAGCGGGACATGAGGGAAAGTGGGGCTTAGTCTGAGAAGGCCTCGGAGGAGATGTGCCTTCAATAAGGCTTTGAAGAGGGGGAGAGTAATTGTTTGGTGGATTTGAGGAGGGAGGGCATTCCAGGCCAGAGGCAGAACACTGGCCAGGGGTCAATGGTGAGACAGGTGAGATTGAAGCACAGTGAGAAGGTTAGCAAGAGAGTAGCAGAGTGTCAGGCTGGGTTGTAAAAGGAGAGAAGGGAGGTGAGGTTGGAGGTTGCAAGGTGATGGAGTGCTTTAAAGCCCATGGTGAGGAGGGTTTTTTTTTGCTATGGAGTTGGATAGGCAACCACTGGAGATTTTTGAGGAGGGGGGTGACATATCCTGAACGTTTTTGTGGAAACATTATCTGGGAAGTGGAGAAGTATGGACTGGAGTGGGGAGAGGCGGGAGGTTGGGAAGCTGATGCAATAATCTAGCGGGGATATGTTGAGCGACTGTATTAACAGAGCAGCTGTTTGGTTAGAGAGGAAAGGGCGGACTTTAGGGATGATGTGAAAGTGGGACCGGCAGAATTTGGTGACAGATTGAATATAATAATAATAATGGCATTTATTAAGCGCTTACTATGTGCAAAGCACTGTTCTAAGTTCTGGGGAGGTTACAAGGTGATCAGGTTGTCCCACGGAGGGCTCACAGTCTTCATCCCCATTTTACAGATGAGGTTAAATGAGGCACAGAGAAGTGACTTGCCCAAAGTCACACAGCTGACAATTGGCAGAGCAGGGATTTGAACCCATGACCTCTGACTTAAAAGCCCAGGCTCTTTCCACTGAATATGTGGGTTGAATGAGAGAGAGAAGTCAAGGCTAATGCCAAGGTTATGGGCTTGTGAGATGGGAAGGATGGTGTTGTCATCTACAGTGATGGGGAAATCAGGGAGAAAACAGGGTTTGGGTAGGAAGATAAGAAATATTTAAGTACTCCCATCCCATCATAGCACTTATGTTCATATCTTGGTACTCTGTGACATATGCATCCACAAAGCAGATTCTAGAGGAATTTAACTTACCATAACTACATCATGTATCATCAATACCTAGGGTTTAGTGTGGACTGTTCCTGGATAGATATGAGCAAGATATGTAGCAGATGTGGGGAAAAGTTCTTAGCTAAAAGAGTGAACTAGAGGTATTTAGCACCTGTATGTTTAGACATTCCTAAAAGAAGATTCCTTTCTCCATCCCCACCACTACTCTGTATGATTATCTCTTTTTATTGTTTAGCCAGTCATTTCAGGATGGGGGAAATTAAGGGTTCGCCGTCCAAAACTCCAGGCACCGCAGGTGCAGGTCACGGAACCTCTACAAGTTGGCACCCAATAAGCCTAATCAAAATTCAGGCTTTCTTAGTTCCATGACAATAGAGGCATGGAGACCTGCCTCCCTTCCCCACCCCTAACTCAAAACCGTTGCTACAGACAAAAACTCTCCATCAGAAAACGAGCAGATGCATAAACTGCTTTCGAAGCAGGTGGGTGCGGCAAAGCTATTCTAACTAATGACCACAGACCAAAAATCCTTCAGAGATGTCTGTTGTGCTGACAGCTATCAAATCGAAAGTCTCCTGCCTTCAGGAAAGCGTCAGTGGCATTCCATTTGAAATAATTGCTTTCCGGCACCACATTCCAGGTGGCCATATTCTACCCTGCATGATTCGGGCTGAGTGCCAAGAGAAGAGACTAAGGGCTGTCAGCTCTACTGAGTCTGTGAAAGCTACAGGACCAAACAGGTGCAGTTGCTCCTCTTCTAGATGTTCAAGCAAAAACCTAGCTTTGCCACTACACAAATACCTTGGGTCTTTTGGAAACGGAAAAATTTCCATCTGATAAATCATTAGAGGGCTTTAGAAGGAAGAACTGTCTAAGAAGTATTAATTTCAGGTATGAATGAAGGCGACAGGAAAATATGGCTCCCGTACATGCCGCCGCTCACTGCGCTTTGCAGAGCCCAGACACATTACAGAAAAGCATTCTAGATTCCCTCAGGCCTGTCGCTCGCCTCCCAAATGGGTCATCTATAACAGAAAACTTCCTTGTCCTCAACAGTATACTACTCTGCCTTAGATGGAAAATAAGGAAAGTATTGCACGACCAAATAATTCACTTAATGATAATATATATAATACATATAAATGTATATAAAATATATATAACCAAGAGCATGCAGTTCGTTTTTTCAAAGTCAAATCCTTCCTCTCCTTTTTCACTAAACAGATTGAGATTCTCATAGGCCAGGCTTCATGAGAGAGGGTTGTGAACACATACTGCAAACACATGAAAAGTTTTCCAAGTCCCTAAAAATATGTACAGATTGTTTCAAGTCATCCCACTTTTTCAAGTCCAATAAAACCAGAATGAATTTGGGTTCTGAGTGGGTATTACCTTAGTACAGCTATCACTTATCGCTTGCTCTGTTAGTAGGCCATCTTTTATTGTTGCTGCTATTCTTTGTTTGCTTCATTTCTTGTTTCAGCTTTTCTCCTGACTTTCACAAGGAAGTGAGGAAGATCACCTGTGCTTCACTAAGCCACTCTGTCTCATACTTAATGATGTCTTACAAAAAGAGTTAATGCACACAACGCCCCCCTCCCTGCTTATAGACTGTTGAGCCCTTTGTGGGCAGGGATTACCTTTATTCAATCATTCAGTTGTATTTATTGAGTGCTTACTGTGTGCAGAGCACTGTACTAAGCGCTTGGGTAGTACAAGTTTGCAACATATAGAGATGGTCCCTACCCAACAGCGGGCTCACAGTCTAGAAGAACCTCTATAAGTTTCTGAATTGTACTTTCCAAGTGCTTAGTACAGTGCTCTGCACACAATAAGTGATCAACAAATTTGATTGAAAGGACAACTGAATGCATGAATATTACTTTTGAGGTCTCAGAGACAGTCTGTTCCACAATTACAGATTGTAACTTTTATCACTAGACTGCAAGATTCTTGAAGGCAGGCCCCATGCTTCTTAACTCTACTGTATTTTATGGTAGCATACAGTAACCTGTTTATCTGGGAGCACATGTGTTTGGGTTGTTTTTGCAGTAATGATTATGGCCCAAGCTAAGCCATCTACTCCCTGGGCTAATCTCACTGACCCCAATGAGTTGGGACAGTAATAATAATAATGATGATACTTGTTAAGCAACTATTATGTGCCAAGTACTATTATTATTATTATTATTATTATTATTACTCTTCCCAGAAAGGCAACTCAAGTACCTGTGGAAGAGCAGGGATTAGAAACTGGACCCCCTGACGCCCTGGCCTATGATCTTTCCACTACGCCATCATCATCATCATCATCATCACCAATGGTATTTATTGAGCATTTTTTGTATGCTGAGCACTTTATTTAGGGCTAAGAGAAGCAGCATGCTTATATGTGTAATGGCATTAATTAAGCACTTACTATGTGCAGAGCACTGTTCTAAGCGCTGGGGAGGTTACAAGGTGATCAGGTTGTCCCACGGGGGGCTCACAGTCTTCATCCCCATTTTACAGATGAGGTCACTGAGGCACAGAGAAGTGAAGTGACTTGCCCAAAGTCACACAGCTGACAGTTGGTGGAGCCGGGATTTGAACCCATGACCTCCATGGCCTAGAAGACAGAAGGAACTGGGTTCTAATCCTGGCTCTACCATCTGTCTGCTGTGTGACCTTGGGCAAAACACTTAACTTCTCTGTCCCTCATTTCCCTCATCTGGAAAATGAGGATTAAAATTGTGAGCCCTACGTGGGATAGGGGCTGTGTCCAATCTAATTACCTTGTATTTATCCCAGTGCTTAGTACAGTTCCTGGAGCATAGTAAGCACTTAACAAATACCATTATTATTAGTATTATTTTTATCATTATTATGTGCTTGGGAGAGGACACTACAACAGAACTGGTAGAGATGTTCCCTGCCCCCAACGATCTTGCAGTCTAGAGGGCCATACTAGAACTCCACTATGCCAGTAAGAACTCTAGGCTAGCACAAAGTATTCTTCACCCATTTTCATTGTGATAACATTCATTCCACTTCTCCAAGTTGAAGGAGGACAGTTCTGGGTAAGGAAAACCTGTACTGAGCAATATTGGCAAAATACATGGATTTGTTTTTGTTTTTTTTTTAATTTGAAACTCTCTTGACTTAACTGGCCAGCCTATTTAATATGAGACCAAACTGGTCATACTAGGGATAGTGCTTCTAGTTTTGGGTTACAACATAGATAATACGGTTGGCCAATTGATAAACAATCTTAATTTGATTCCCGGAAGGGATTAACGGTGAGTTCCGATTTATGTCTCTGTGGAAGAGAAGACTGGATTCAACTCAATGTGCAAATCTCAGGGAAAATTTGGACTTTCGAGGGGCAGAGATTGTGCAGACGCATTGCTTGATGGGACGTAGAAGCGGAGCCCTGGAGGTCCGGAGGCGGACACAAGTCAATTAAATTAAGCAATTATTGAAATTGCTTCTCATTCAAAAGATAGAAAGCAATCACAACAGAGAGCTTGTATTTAACCTTAAAGGCCTTGTTAAAATCCTGGTAACTATGAGAACGATGTACTGACCCAGAATCTCAAGGCTCCTGCTGCTTTCAGTGGTGTGGAAGACCAAAGATACTACTGAGTGAAATTACAGCCCTTAAGTAGCTGTTCCTGTGCAGTTGGCAACATTTGGTTCAGTGATGCATCCACTGTAAAATATGTTTGTGATTTATTGGGTCTCCAACTGTATCAATATGAATTAAATGGTTCACTGTTTTCTTAGCTGTTCACCAAAAAACTTATTTCTAAAGACATGATTCATGATTTGATCTCTTTACTGTTGTCGGTCATGCTGAAATTATTGCTCCATGTGATTGATTTGGATTCACTGGGCACAATTTATGAAGTCACATCGTCACCTTTCATTGGAATTGGGAAGCTGTGATTCTCCGTGACTCTGATTCTTATCCTAGGTCTGTGCGGTTTTGTAACAAATATTCCTCTTCGGTACACACCGTTATAAATCCACACAGGCAGAGAACCATTTTTCTTATTGAGACAATTCTACATTTTCTAGCATGAGCAATGAGAATTTTATAAAATTACAATCACCCCATGATCTTCCCATCCCTGCAGTGCAATTTGTATTGTTTGATAACTTCATGCCTTAACCACCCTTGGATTCATTATTTGACACCTATCTACACATACACCCATCTGGTCCCAACATACTGTCTGCTGCTATGGGTAAATGCATATTACCTGTGCCCTCCCAACCGGGGCTAAAAATTAAACCTACAAACGAAAAGCAATGACAAATGATGAGGATGATGACGATGATGGTGCGTGGCTTAGTGGATAGAGCCCAGGTCTGAGAGTCAGAAGGATCTGGGTTCTAATCCCGCTCCTCCACTTGTCCGCTGTGTGACCTTGGGCAAGTCACTTCACTGGGCCTCAGTTATCTCATCTGTGAAATGGGGATTGAGAATGTGAGCCTTATGTGGGACATGGACTGTGTCCAAATCTATTATCTTGTATCTACCCCAGTGCTTGGCACATAGTAAGTTCTTAACACTTACCACTATTATTACTTTTTTTTCACATATTTTTTACTCTATTTATTTATTTATTTATTTATTTATTTACTTATTTATTTATTTATCTTACTTGTACATATCTATTCAATTTATTTTATATTTTTAGTATGTTTGGTTTTGTTCTGTCTCCCCCTTCTAGACTGTGAGCCCGCTGTTGGGCAGGGACTGTCTCTATGTGTTGCCGACTTGTACTTCCCAAGTGCTTAGTACAGTGCTATGCACACAGTAAGCGCTCAATAAATACGATTGATTGATTGATTGATTATTATATTGATCTTTGTTAAGTACTTACTATGTGCCAAATGCCGTACGAAATGCTGGAGTAGATACAAGGTAATCCCAAACTAAATTTCCTGTGCCATGTGGGATTCACAGTCTAAATGGGAGAAAGAACAGGTATTGAATCTTCTCTTTCAGAAACTGATACACAGGGAACTTAAATGATTGATCCAAAGTCACCCAGCGGACAAGTGGTAGATCCAGGGTCTCAGAGGAAGCTGTGTCAGACCATGGTCTGTGTCAGATTTTCAAAGCTTTGAAGAGACTCCAAGTATGATGTAGCGGATAGAGCACAGGCCTGAGAGCCAAAGGTCATGGGTTCTAATCCCGCTCTGCCACTCGTCTGCTATGTGACCCTGCGCAAGTCACTTAACACCTCTGACCCTCAGATACCTCCTCTGTAAAATGCAGATTAAGACTGTGAGCCCCAACTGGGACAGGGACTGTGACCAACCTGATTTCCACCCCAGTGCTTAGTACAGGGCCTGGCACATAGTAAGTGCTTAACAAATACCATTATTATTATTATCAATATGTTTTTGGCCTGGGAAGGCAGCAATATTTAGAAGAGGATGATGCAGATGTTAAGGACTTAATATGGGCCTCATGCCAGGAATTGTTGTCCAATGAGGACTTTGAACTTTGAGAATCCAAAATGCCATTATATGATGCTGAAACAGATGAAATTTGATTTCTTCAACAGTGGATAAAAAGGAAAGGAGGAAGGGAAGAAGGGAGGAAGGGAGGAAGGGAGGAAGGGAGGAAGGGAGGAAGGAAGGAAGGAAGGGAAGAAAAAGAGGGAAAGGAGGAAAGGGAAGGAAAGAAGGAAGGGGAGAAAAAGGAGGAAAGGGGGGAAAGAAGGGAAGGAAAGGAAGAAGGCAACTGCCATTCTACATAAATTGGAAACAGTACTTCACTTAATTTGAAAAATCACTGCTTCAGTCAGCAGAAACAGCTTCTACTTCTGCAGCCTCTTGGGAAGATTCATAATTGTCTTACAATTCCTCACATGTTTAATAATGTGATATTATGCTTTCATTTATTTTGATAAAGATTAAACAATAATTCCGTGACTTTCCTGACAGCGTAAAGGAATTTCATATTAGTTTTCCAATGGTTGTGGAACAGATCTGAATTAATAACAATAATAGTAATAATAATAATAATAAAAAGAAGAAGAAGTGAAGCAGCATGACAGAGTGAAAAGAATATGGGTCCAAGAGTCAAAGGGCATGGGTTCTCTGGCTCTTGCCTGCTTTGTAACCTTGGGCAAGTCACTTAATTTCCTTGTGCCTCAGTTTCCTCATGTGTAAAATGGGGATTCAATGCCTGTTACCCCTTCCACTTGGACTGTGAATCCCATGTAGGACAGGGACCGTGTCCATTCTGATTGATTTGGGTCTACCCCAGGGCTTGGATCAGTGCTTAGTGCATAGTAACTGCTGAACAAATCTCATCTGATTTCATCATCTCTAACAGCTGCACAATCTCTACCCTCACCAACCCTGAAATTCCTCTCTCTGACCCCAATCTTCTCACTTGCTTCCTCTCCCACCCTCCTCCTCCTCCTTCTATATCTGTACTATTCCCCCACAGAGACCTCCACTCTCTCATCCCCATCCATTGCTCTCAACGCATCACACACCACACCTAGCCTCCCTACCCACTATACCCACTCTTGATGACCAAATAGATGTTCTCAACATCCACCCTCTCTACACAACTCACCTTGCTTGCTCCCCTATCCCTTTGTTGCTCCTGCACCACTAACCCACAACCCTGGATCACGGCGACTGTCCACCTCCTTTGTTCTTATGCTCGAGCTGCTGAACACTGCTGGCAGAAATCTAAACACCAGACCAACCTTGTTCACTTTAAATTTATCCTTTTTTGCCTTAACTCTGCCCTCTCCTCTGCCAGGCCAGACTATTTCTCCTCCCTAATTGACACCCATGCCCATCACCCTCATCAGCTGCTCCAGATATTTAATTCCCTTCTTTGGCCCCCTGCTTCCCCTCACCCCATACCTCACCTGCAATAATCTGGCCACCTACGTCAATAGGAAAATTAACACCATCAGGTCTGAGGTCCCCAAAATCACTCCTCCCCCTCCTCCAACCCCTCTCCTCTCTGCCCCCTTTTCAACTTTCCCATCCTTCCCAGCAGTATCTTCAGAGGAGATCTTCTGCTACCTCACAAGTGTCACCTCCACCACATGAACATCAGACCCTATTCCTTCACACTTTATAAAAATTCTCACCCCTTCCCTCCTCCCCTCCTTAACTGCCATCTTCAACCGCTCACTCTCCAATGGCTTCTTCCCCTCTGCCTTTAAACTTGTCCACGTCTCCCCCATCTTACAAGAACCCTCCCTTGACCCCACAGCCCCCTCCAGTTTTCACCCCATCTCCCTCCTACCCTAACTTTCCAAACTCCTGAAACGAGTAATCTACACTCGCTGCCTCAAATTCCTCTCCTCCAACTCTCTCTTGGACCCCCTCCAATCTGGCTTCTGTCCCCTCCACTTCACTGAAACTGCCTTCTCAAAAGTCATCAATGACTTCCTTCTTGCCAAATCCAAACACTCTTACTCCATCCAAATCCTCTTCGATCTCTCAGCTGCCTTTGACACTGTGGACTATCCCCTTCTCCTCAACAAGGTATCCAACCTTGGCTTCACTGACTCCATCCTCTCCTGGTTCTCCTCTTTATCTCTCTGGCCATTCATTCTCAGTCCCCTTCACGGGCTCCTCCTCCCCCACCCATCCCCCACGGAGAAGCAGCGTAGCTCAGTGGAAAGAGTCCAGGCTTTGGAGTCAGAGGTCATGGGTTCAAATCCCAGTTCCACCAACTGTCAGTTGGGTGACTGTGGGTAAGTCACTTAACTTCTCTGTGTCTCAGTTCCCTCATCTGTAAAATGGGGCTTAAGACTGTGAGCCCCCCATGGGACCAGCTGATCACCTTGTAACCTCCCCAGTGCTTAGAACAGTGCCTTTCACATAGTAAGCACTTAACAAATGCCATCATTATTATTATTATTATCCCATAACTGTAGGGGTTTCTCAAGGGTCAGTTCATGATCCCTTTCTATTCTCCATCCTCACTCACTCCCTTGGAGAACTCATTAGCTCCATAGTACTTCCCAAGTGCTTAGTACAGTGCTCTGCACACAGTAAGCACTCAATAAATATGATTGAATGAATGAATAGCTTAATACCTCTACACGGATGAAATCCAAATCTATCGCTCCTCCCCTGTTCTCTCTCCCTCCTTCCAGGCTCACATCTCCTCCTGCCTACAGGACACCTCTACTTAGATGTCCTTCTGCCACCTCAAACTCAACATGTCCAAGACAGAGCTCCTTATCTTCCCTCCCAAACCCCATCCTCTCCCTGACTTTTCCATCACTGTGGACGGGACAATCATCCTTCCCATCTCACAAGCCCACAACATTGGTATCATCCTCGACTCCATTCTCTTGTTCACCCCACATATGCAATCTGTCCTCAAAGCCTGCTGGTCTCACAACATCTCCAAGATCTGCCCTCTCCTCCCCATCCAAACAGTTACCATGTTAGTACGATCACTCATCCTATCCTGACTGGATTACTGCATCAGCCTCCTTTCTGACCTCCCAACCTCCTGTCTCTCCTCACTTCAGTCCATACTTCACTCTCCTGCCTGGATTAGCTTTCTAAAGAAGCATCCCAGGCATGTTACCCACCTCCTCAAAAATCTCCAGTGGTTGCCTATCAACAAAAATTCCCCACTATTGACTTCAAAGCTCTCCATCACCTTGCCCCTTCTTACCTCACCTCCTTTCTCCCCTTCTACAACCCAGCCCACCCACTCTGCTCCTCTGGTGCTAACCTTCTCACTGTGCCTCATTCTCACTTGCCCTTCCATTGACCCCAGGCCCACATCCTACCTCTGGCCTGGAATGCCCTTCCTCCTCAAATCCACCAAACAGTCACTTTTCTCCCCTTCAAAGCCCTACTGAAGGCACACCTCCTCCAAGAGGCCTTCCCAGACTAAGCCCCCTTTCCTCAGCTCCCCCTCCCTTCCATGTCTCCTCGACTCACTCATTCACTCACTCACTTTTGTTCTACCCCCCCCACCGCACAGCACTTGTGTATATTTATACATATCTATAATTCTATTTATTCATATTGATGCCCGTTTACTTGTTTTGATGTGTATATAGCTATGATTCTGTTCATTTTTTTTGATGCCTGTTTACTGGTTTTGATGTCTGTCTCCATCCTTCTAGGCTGTAAGCCCAGTGCAGGCCGGGATTGTCTCTTTTTATTGCTGGATTGTACTTTCCAAGCACTTAGTACAGTGCTCTGCACACAGTACACACTCAATAAATCAATCAATCAATCAATCGTATTTATTGAGCGCTTACTGTGTGCAGAGCACTGTACTAAGCGCTTGGGAAGTACAAGTTGGCAACATATAGAGACAGTCCCTACCCAACAGTGAGCTCACAGTCTAAAAATAATAAATAAGATTAATAATAAATAAGATTGAATGAATGAATGAATGAATGAACAGATGGCATTAACATCGTCATCATCACACTTATTAAGAGCTGCCTCTCTATCAGGTGTTGTACTAAGATACAAGATAATAGGGTAGATACAAGATATCAGGGACTGGGTCCAACATGATAAATGTGTATCTTCCCCAGCACTTAGGCTGGTGCTTGACACATGGTAAACATTTAACAAATACCTTAAAAAATGTCATACACAGTCCCTGTCCCTGCATTTAGGGAACTATTCCTCACAATAGAACTATTCACAATATAGCTACATTTTCAAGCTAGAGAAGCAGCGTGACTCGGTGGAAAGAGCCCGAGCTTTGGAGTCAGAGGTCATAGGTTTAAATCCCAGCTCTGCCAGTTGTCAGCTGTGTGACTTTGGGCAAGTCACTTAACTTCTCTGTGCCTCAGTTGCCTCATCTGTAAAATGAGGATTAAGACTGTGAGCCCCCTTTGGGGCAACCTGATCACCTTGTAACCTCCCCAGCACTTAGAACAGTGCTTTGCACATAGTAAGCACTTAATAAATGCCATTATTATATTATTATTGTATCACGGAGAATGGCCATGATTCATTCATTCATTCAATCACATTTATTGAGCACTTATTATGTGCAGAGCACTGTACTAAACACTTGGAAAGTACAGTTTGGCAACAGATAGAGACAGTCCCTGCCCAACAATGGGCTCACAGTCTAGAAGGGGGCTCACAGTTTAGAAGGGGATGTTTTATCTTGCGTTAGCCTGCCAGAAACTGTTCATAGTGTACCCACTGTGTTTCTGTCCCAGTTTCATGTCGGAGATAAAAAGTATGCAGGGAACTGTAGAGGAGCCCACAGCTTCCGGTGAATTTTTCAAAAATGACCAACTACTGGGCAGCTAAAAACTGTGTCTCATTCAAGCACTGGAGGGCCTTTGAATCTTAGACTTTTTACTGTATGTTACCAAAGTTCCCTAATGAATCCATAGCCATTTTCTTCTCTCAATTTCCAGATCTGGTCTTCAGAATCTTTTTGAACTCCTTAAGTACAGTAGAGGCCAGTGCAAGGCAACTACGACTGAAGAATTGGCGTGAAGACCCCAGAAAAAACTCCAGGATCCCCTTCTGTGCAAGATGCTTGGATTTCTCAGTGGCTCGGGGCCACATTGGTTTGATCAACACTCAGTAGATACTAATGATTAAATAGTATAAATAAACACATTCCAGGAACGAATGGCATACGGAGTCAGTGTTATTGTTCCTCACCTGAACCCTGTGTATTAAACTGGAATCACATCCAAAGGTTCAGAATATTCTGGTGTAAAATCATCTCTTCTGCTTCATATCTTTGCCCGTGCTGGGTGTTCTGTTTAATACCCTTCAATAGTCTTGGAAGGAGTCGAAGACTTTGATAGAATATGCTTTGCTCAAAAAACATTTTTATAGTGGAATATGACAGATTCGGAGAACTAATATGTGGCTATAAAACAGAGCACTGAAGGAAAGAGACTTAGATAAATGGACCGAGAACAATTCTATGAAATTTAAAGTAGCAAAATTAAAACGCACACTGTGGAAGGAACATTTCAAGTAGGAGAAGCAGCGTGGCTCAGTAGAAAGAGCCCAGGCTTTGGAGTCAGAGGTCATGGGTTCAAATCCCGGCCCCGCCAATTGTCAGCTGTGCGACTTTGGGCAAGTCACTTCACTTCTCCGGGCCTCAATTCCCTCATCTGTAAAATGGGGATGAAACCTGTGAGCCCCCCGTGGGACAACCTGATTGCCTTGTACCCTCCCCAGTGCTTAGAACTGTGCTTTGCACATAGTAAGTGCTTAATTAATGCCATCATTATTATTACTATTTCAAGTAAAATTCATACAAGTGAATGTTAGGAAAAGGTGGGATATCTAAGCAAGAATCTAGGGGTAATGGACAACCAAAATAGGGGCTTCGCTAGCAAAGAAGTAAACACTAAACCAGAATGATTTCTCTCTACTTCTCTGTTTCTGAGGTAGCAATTGCCTGTATGCTCAGAAGAAAATATTAAGAGCTGTAGACTATATTTCTCACTGGCTTCTGCTCCCCTTTCGCCAGGTGAAATTGAATACCAGGAGAACAAAATTAACGGCCAGAAGCAAGAGATTCCTGTGTTTTTAGCAAATACACCCACATATCATGCACTTAGGAGGGAGGAAATTTTTAAGGGAAGGAGAGGTACTAGAGACAAACTAAACAGGTAATAGTTTCCCTCCCTGACGTTAGTGAACTCTTGCTTGAAAATCTTCTGTTTAAGACCCTCCCTTTTATTGGAAGTATTGACAAATTAAGGAAATCCTAAAGAGAAAAGGAATCAGAAGATAGAATGGAGGAGGAAAGCTTAACCCAGCGGAGATGAGAGAATGAGAGGATCTCTGAAACCTTTGAGGGAATAACTGTGACGCTGACCAGTGATATTTTACAAGATGCAATAGTCATTTTAATTATAAAAGATGTCAGCTGTGAGGGGTGCGCTAGTGTATATGAGTGTCCCTTCAAGGCCCTGCTGAGAGCTCACCTCCTCCAGGAGGCCTTCCCAGACTGAGCCCCTTCCTTCCTCTCCCCCTCGTCCCCCTCTCCATGCCCCCATCTTACCTCCTTCCCTTCCCCACAGCACCTGTATATATGTATATATGTTTGTACATATTTTTTTCACTCTATTTATTTATTTATTTTATTTGTACATATCTATTCTATTTATTTTATTTTGTTAGTATGTTTGGTTCTGTTCTCTGTCTCCCCCTTTTAGACTGTGAGCCCACTGTTGGGTAGGGACTGTATATGTTGCCAATTTGTACTTCCCAAGCGCTCAGTACAGTGCTCTGCACATAGTAAGCGCTCAATAAATACGATTGATGATGATGATGATGATGATGATGATGATGAGTGTGTGGGTGCAGAGGGAACTTCTGATTGACAAAATATTTGGATGATTGAAAAGCTTGTCAACAAGGTGAAAGTCTGACCGACAGCAAGGGTGCAACTGTCAGACATCCCAGCCCAGTCCCCATCATATTCTGGCTTCAGCCTCAGGAAAAAGTCAGGAACTTTTTTGGAACACTCCAATGGGATGAAGTTGTTGGGATCATCTGATTTCCAAGACATTAGTTTTCAACCCTGATTCAAAATGTTGACCAAACTCACTATATTGCAGGATCAGTGTACAGAATGAAGAAGGTATATTCTCCACCCACAAGGGGCTTTCCTACACAATAAAGGGGAAGAGAAACAAAAAATATTTACAATTCGAGTGGTCAAAGCATTAATGCTTTGAAATAATAGTAATCATAGTAACAATGGTATTTGTTAAGCGCTTACTACATGCCAGGCACTGTTCTAAGCACTGGTAGAAACTAGGTAATCAGAATGTCCCATGTGGGGCTCACAGTCTGAATCCCCATTTTACAGCTGAGGTAATTGAGGCACAGAGAATTCATTCATTCATTCAATCGTATTTATTGAGCGCTTACTGTGTGCAGGGCACTGTACTAAGTGCTTGGGAAGAACAAGTTGGCAACATATAGAGACGGTCCCTACCCAACAGCGGGCTCACAGTCTAGAAGGGCAGTTAGAAGTGAAGTGACTTGTCCAAGGTCACACAGCAGACAAAAGTGGCAGAGCTAGGATTAGAACCCGTGTCCTCTGACTCCCAAGGCTGTACTCCTGCCACTAGGCTATGCTGCTTGCCATAATAATGGCCCTAGTCCCAGCCTCCCCTTCCAAGAAAAGTTTTTTCTCCGAAGAACCAAAATCAATCAATCAATTGTATTCACTGAGTGCTTACTTTGTACAGAGCACTGTACTAAGCAGTTGAGAGAGTACAGCGTTAGAGGGTTAGAGAAGCAGCATGGCTCAGTGGAAGAGCACGGGTTTTGGAGTCAGAGGACATAGGTTCGAATCCCAGCTCCGCCAACTATCAGCTGTGTGACTTTGAGCAAGTCACTTAACTTCTCTGAGCCTCAGTTACCACATCTGTAAAATGGTGATTAAGACTATGAGCCCCACGTGGGACAACCTGATCACCTTGTATCCCCACAGTGCTTATAACAGTGCTTTGCACATAGTAAGTGCTTAAAAAATGCTATTATTATTATTATAATCATTATTATTATTATTATTATAAGATAAGATGCTAGGCAAGTTCCCTTCTTGCAAAGAGTTTGCAATTTAGAGAGAGAGACAAAGATTAAATGAATTACAATAGGGGAAATGGCAGAGTTTAAGGATATGTCACAGGGAATGTGTATATATAATAATAATAGTAATAATAATGATGGCATTTATTAAGCACTTACTATGTGCAAAGCACTGTTCTAAGTTCTGGGGAGGTTACCAGGTGATCGGGTCACCCCACGTGGGGCTCACAGTCTTAATCCCCATTTTCCAGATGAGGTAACCGAGGCACAGAGAAGTGAAGTGACTTGCCCAAAGTCACACAGCTGACAATTGGCGGAGCTGGGATTTGAACTCATGACCTCTGACTCCAAAGCCCGGGCTCTTTCCACTGAGCCACGCTGCTTCTCTGCACATATATGTACATATTCATTATTCTATTTATTTTATTAACGTGTATAAATCTATAATTCTAGCTATCTATATTGATGCTATTGATGCCTGTCTGCTTGTTGTGTTTTCTTTTCTTCTCCCCACCTTCTAGACTGTGAGCCCATTTTGGGTAGGGATTGTCTCTATTTGTTGCTGAATTGCACTTTCCAAGTGCTTAGTACAGTGCCAAGTGCTTAGTACAGTGCTCTCCACACAGTAAGCGCTCAATAAATACGATTGATTGATTGATTGATTAGTACAGTCCTCTACACACAGTAAGCACTCAATAAATATGATTGAGTAAATGAGTATGTTCATAATAATAATAATGATGGTATTTGTAAAATGCTTACTTTGTGCCAGGCACTATTCTAGGCACTGGGATAGATACAAGGTTTTCAGGTTGTCCCATGTTGGGCTCACAGTCTTAATCCCCATTTTAGAGATGAGGTAACTGAGTCACAGAAAAGTTGAGTGACTTGTCCAAAGTCACACAGCTGACAAGTGGTGAAAACGGGATTAGAACCCATGTCCTCTATTTTAAGCCCGTGCTCTTTCCACTATGCCATGCTACTTCTCTTTAAGTGGGATGGTGCTGAGGGTGGGGTGACTATGAAGATTTAAAATCAATCAATCAATCGTATTTATTGAGCGCTTACTGTGTGCAGAGCACTGTATTAAGCGCTTGGGAAGTACAAGTTGGCAACATATAGAGACGGTCCCTACCCAACAGTGGGCTCACAGTCTAGAAGGGGGAGACAGACAACAAAACAAAACATATTAACAAAATAAAATAAATAGAATAAATATGGACAAATAAATAAATAGAGTAATAAATCCGTACAAACATATATACATATATACAGGTGCTGTGGGGAGGGGAAGGAGGTATGGTGGGGGGTATGGGGAGGGGGAGGAGGGGGAGAGGAAGAAGGGGGCTCAGTCTGGGAAGGCCTCCTGGAGGAGGTCAGTAGGGCTTTGTTGCCAACTTGTACTTCCCAAGCACTTAGTACAGTATTCTGCACACAGTAAGCGCTCAATAAATACAATTAATTGATTGATTGATTGATTGATTGAAGGGAGGAAGAGAGGGTTAGTCAGGGTAAGCTCCCTCAGTGGAGATGTGATTCATGTAGGGCTTTGACGGTCAGCAGAGTGGTGATCTCTAAGGTTTGAAGAGGGGAGGGATTAATAATGATGGTATTTGTTAAGCATTTACTATGTGCCAAGCACTGTTCTAAATGCTGGGGGGATACAAGGTGATAAGGTTGTTCCATGTGGGGCTCACAGTCTTAACCCCCATTTTGCAGATGAGGGAACTGAGGCACAGAGAAGTTAAGTGACTTGCCCCAAGTCACACAACAGACAAGTGGTGGAGCGGGATTAGAACCCATGACCTCTGACTCTCGAGCCCGTGCTCTTTCCACTGAGCCACGCTGAGGCTCCTGCAAGACGCTACCAATTTTGAACTCTGCTTGGGCAGGATAAAATATCATTAATCAGTTTTGTGATAAAACGTCTCATAGCTACCAATTTCCCAATCAATTAATCTATGGCATCTATTGGGTGTTTACTGTGTGCAGAGCACTGTACGCTGGTTGGGGGAGCACAGTAGAGCACAGTCCCATGTGGGGCATGGAATGTGTCAAAACTGATTAGTTTTATCTACCCCGCTGCTTAGTCTGGTGGGAAGCAAGCAGCGTGGCTCAGTGGCTCAGTGGAAAGAGTGTGGGCTTGGGAGTCAGAGGTCATGGGTTCGAATCCCACCTCCCCCACGTCTGCTGTGTGACCTCGGGTAAGTCACTTAACTTCTCTGTGCCTCAGTTCCCTCATCTGTAAAATGGGGATTAAGACTGTGAGCCCCACATGGGACAACCTCATCTCCTTGTGTTCCTCCCAGCGCTTAGAACAGTTCTTTGCACATAGTAAGCGCTTAACAAATACCAAAAAAAAAAGTAAGCACTTAAACACCAGTTAAGAAAAGAAAAAAGTTTGTAGACATGCTCCCTGCTCTCAAGGAGTTTACAGTCTAGTGGGAGAGACAGACAGTGAAATTCATCAAATAAGAGGAACCAGCAAAGTATATTGATAAAAGTGCTGTGGGGTTGGGGTGGAGTGAGCGTCAAAATGCTCCTTCCCCTTGTCCTCATTTTTCCTCTTTCAGATGTCCTGATCCCCTTTCATGATTGCCTTTCTGAAAACACTCTTCCATTTTCCTACATTATTGCCATTATCCCACTCTACTTGGCGAAACAAAGAAATATCCAGCCCCTATTCTACTAGTAATACATTGAATTTCTGTGAAGCCTTCCTCTCTAAAAGCTCCAAGAGTTTTCCTCATTAATGTTGAAATTATGTCGAAGAACCATGTCGATGGAAAAAATTATTAGCCCTATCTTCTTTTTTAGACAGTACATAATGTCCTTGGTCAATCAATGGCATTTACTTAGCACTTATTGCATGCAAAGCACTGAACTCCGTACCTGTGAAAGTACAATACAATAGAATTCATGGACACTAATCCTATCCATAAGGACACTCTCCCTACCCCTAAGATTTTTCAGTCTATAGGGGAAGGCAGACATTAAAATAGATTACAGAGAAGGGAAATAATAGATGATAAGAATAGGTACATAAATGCTGTGGGGCTGGGGTGGCTAACAAAGTGCTTAAAGGGTAATAATAATGATATTTGTTAAGCACTTACTATATGCCAGGCACTGTTCTAAGTGCTGGGGTAGATACAGGGTAATGGGGTTGGACACAGTCCCTGTTCCACATCAGGCTAACGTTAATACAAAGCGGAAGGTGAGTAGGGGAACTGAGGACATAGGGAAGGCCTCATAGAGGAGATGTGATATTAGGAGGGTTTTGAAGGTGGGGAAGAGTGAGGAAGGCAACATGAGAACACAAGCAACATTTACTGCGTAAGACCAGTGTCCATCTGGTCAAGTATTTTGCTACTGAAAATGGCACGGGTGGATGTTGAAGGACAACAGGATGGGTCCTCCTCCTCTCCATCTGTTAGTTTAGGGAATGTACTGCCTAAGTTCCCCATGTTTTCCTTTTAAAAGTTCTTTGCGATGTTTCATCCATGAATCTAAACACAAGGTTCTATGTCTTGCCCTTCACTTTTCCATCTAAAAAGCCGTTATTATAGAGCTCTCATCCATGAACTTATACTACCCCAGGAGGCCTTCCCAGACTGAACCCCCTTTTTCCTCTCTTCCTCCCTATCCCCCCACTCTTCCTCCTTCCCCTCCCCATAGCACTTGTATATAGTTGTGCAGATTTATTACTCTATTCATTTTACTTCTACATATTTACTATTCTATTTATTTTGTTAATGATGTGCATCTAGCTATAATTCTATTTGTTCTGATGATTTTGACACCTGTCTCCATGTTTTGTTTTGTTGTCCGTCTCCCCCTTCTAGACTGTGAGCCCGTTGTTGGGTAGGGACCGTCTCTATATGTTCCAACCTGTACTTCCCAAGCGCTTAGTACAGTGCTCTGCACACAGTAAGGGCTCAATAAATATGATTGAATGAATGAATGAATGAATAAGCCTATTACCATTTTCTGCCTGCACAACTTTCCGGAGCATATTACTTCTTGAACTTCTCGAATATGTTACTATTAGAGTGTCTACATCACCCTCCTCATAGATGGCTTGGCATCTTCCTTCAAAATGGGCTTACACCAGCATCAGAGTCCAGTGGTATTTACTGAGTATTTACTGACTGCAGAGCACTGCAGCATGCTCAGAGAAGCAGCATGGCTCAGTGAAAAGAGGACGGGCTTTGGAGTCAGAGGTCATGGGTTTGAATCCCAGCTCTGCCACTTGTCAGCCATGTGACTTTGGGCAAGTCACTTCACTTCTCTGGGCCTCAGTTCCCTCATCTGTAAAATGGGGATTAAGACTGTGAGCCCCACCGTGGGACAACCTCATCACCTTGTAACCTTCCCAGCACTTAGAACAGTGCTTTGCACATACTAAGTGCTTAATAAATGCTATCATCATCATCAGCATCACTGTATGAAGGGCTTGGGAAGGTACACTATGACCAAGTTGGTAGAAATGTATCCTGCCCATAAGGACCTTACAGTCTAAAACACTCCAGGGTAAACTTCATTGGGTCTCTTTTGTTCATTCATTCATTCATTCAGTCATTCATTCAATCGTATTTATCGAGCGCTTACTGTGTGCAAAGCACTGTACTAAGCAGCTGGAAAGTACAAGTCGGCAACATATAGAGACGGTCCCTACCCAACAATGGGCTCACAGTCTAGAAGGGGGAGACATTCATTCATTCAATCGAATTTACTGAGCGCTTACTGTGTGCAGAGCACTGTACTAAGCGCTTGGGAAGTACAAGTTGGCAACATATAAAGATGGTCCCTACCCAAGAGCGGGCTCACAGTGTAGAAGACAACAAAACAAAACAAGTAGACAGGTGTCAAAACCATCAGAATAAATAGAATTATAGCTATATGCACATGATTACACCTGTCTACAGGTTTTGTTATGTTGTCTGTATCCCCCTTCTAGACTGTGAGCCCGTTGTTGGGTAGGGATTGTCTCTATATGTTGCCGACTTGTACTTCCCAAGCGCTTAGTACAGTACTCTGCACACAGTAGGCGCTCAATAAATACAACTGAATGAATGAAAGAAAGAATGATTACTAAAATAAAGAGTAGTGAATATGTACAAGTAAAATAAGTAAATAAATAGAGCAATAACTATGTACACATAATACAAGTGCTGTGGGGAGGGGAAGGGGGAAGCACAGAGGGGGTGATGGGGAAGGGAGGAGGAGAGGAAAAGGGGGATCAGTCTGGGAAGGTCTCCTGGAGGAGGTGAGCTCTCATTAGGACTTTGAAGGGAGAAAGAGAGCTAATTTGGCAGATGTGTGGAGGGAGGGCATTCCAGGCCAGTGGAAGGATGTGGGCCAGGGGTTGATGACAGGACAGGTGAGGATGAGGCAAAGTGAGGAGGTTAGCGGCGGCAGAGGAGCAGAGGATGCGGGCTAGGCTGGAGAAGGAGAGAAGGGAGGTGAGATAGGAGGGGGCGAGGTGATGGACAGCCTTGAAGCCGAGAGTGAGGAGTTTTTGCTTGATTTGTAGGTTGACAGGTAACCACTGGAGATTATTGAGGAGGGGAGTGACATGCGCTGAGCCTTTCTGTCACAAAGATGATTCGGGCAGCAGAGTGAAGTATAGACTGAAGCAGGGAGAGACAGGAGGATGGGAGATCAGAAAGGAGGCTGATGCAGTAAGCCAGTATTGTGCCCACCTTCAATTAATTTTTTCCTATTTGGGTACTCCTGCGGTTGTCTGTCTTCAGCTTTCAATATTGTGATGGCTTAGCTAGCCTGTGAGATCTAGCCTTTGCCCAGGAACTGAATGTTAATCAACAGGACATCAGGACTAATTGAACTGCAGGAACTCATTGCAAATGAGAGTGGCTGATTCTTTTCCTTTCGGAGACATCAGTAAACATTTTCCTTTGCCTGCTATGTGGCCTTGGGCAAGTCAATTAACTTCTCTGTGCTATCGTTTCCTGAACTCTTAAATGAGGATTCAATACCTATTGTCCCTCCAACTTAGACTGTGAGCCACCTTGTGGGACAAGGACTCTATTTGACCCGATTAACACATACCTAGCCCAGTGCTTAGTACTGTGTTTAGCACATAGTGAGGGCTTAAAAAATAAAAATAAGATTATCTCATGCAACAATACAAAGTTCTGCAACCGTTGGTACTGTTGAAACTAATGCACACACACCAAGCCACATCAATATACAAACATCAATGTCATTCATTCATGTCAGAACACCAGGACACGCAGCAGCAGCAGCCCACTTGTCTCTCCCTGCCCCAAAGGACAGATGCCCACTCTACAACCAGAACCAACACACTGAGGCTAGGGCCGCGGGACGGATGTGGTCCCAGTCAGACGCTTAGGATCACCGGTTCAGGTGTCTCGAGACCAGAGTTCAAAACTCGACATGTCCACGGGCTGGGACCAGAGGAGAAGCTCCAGTGCCACTTCACTCCGATGAGACCGAGTTTCTTCTGCCAATACTCAGAGGAGGACTGAGCTCGCATCTCCTCCTGCCTTCAGGACATCTCCATCTGGATGTCTGCCCGCCACCTAAAACTCAATGTGTCCAAGACTGAACTCCTTGTCTTCCCTCCCAAACCCTGCCCTCTCCCTGACTTTCCCATCTCTGTTGACACCACTACCATCCTTCCTGTCTCACAAGTCTGCAACCTTGGTGTCATCCTCGACTCCGCTCTCTCATTCACCCCTCACATCCAAGCCGTCACCAAAACCTGCCGGTCTCAGCTTTGCAACATTGCCAAGATCCACCCTTTCCTCTCCATCCAAACCGCTACCCTGCTCGTTCAAGCTCTCTTCCTATCCCATCTGGACTACTGTATCAGCCTTCTCTCTAATCTCCCATCCTCATGTCTCTCCCCACTTCAATCCATACTTCAGGCTGCTGCCTGGATTGTCTTTGTCCAGAAATGCTCTGGGCATGTTACTCCCCTCCTCAAAAGTCTCCAGTGGCTACCAATTAATCTGTGCATTGGGCAGAAACTCCTCACCCTCGGCTTCAAGGCTGTCCATCACCTCGCCCCCTCCTACCTCACCTCCCTTCTCTCCTTCTACAGCCCAGCCTGCACCCTCCGCTCCTCTGCCGCTAATCTCCTCACCGGGCTTCATTCTCGCTTGTCCCACCATCGACCCCCGGCCCACGTCCTCCCCCGGGCCTGGAATGGCCTCCCTCTGCCCATCCGCCAAGCTAGCTCTCTTCCTCCCTTCAAGGCCCTACTGAGAGCTCACCTCCTCCAGGAGGCCTTCCCAGACTGAGCCCCTTCCTTCCTCTCCCCCTCACCCCCCTTTCCATCCCCCCATCTTACCTCCTTCCCTTCCCCACAGCACCTGTATATATGTATATATGCCTGTACATATTTATTACTCTATGTATTTATTTTACTTGTACATATCTATTCTATTTATTTTATTTTGTTAATGTGGTTTTATTCTCTATCTCCCCCTTTTAGACTGTGAGCCCACTGTTGGGTAGGGACTGTCTCTATATGTTGCCATCTTGTACTTCCCAAGCGCTTAGTACAGTGCTCTGCACACAGTAAGCGCTCAATAAATATGATTGATTGATTCATTCATTCATTGATTCATTCATTCACTCAATCGTATTTATTGAGCACTTACTTTGTGCAGAGCACTGTACTAAGCACTTGGGAAGTACAAGTTGGCAACATATAGAGACGGTCCCTACCCAACAGCGGGCTCACAGTATAGAAGGGGGAGAGCACTTACATGCAAACTTGCCCATTTTTTGTGTGAAAAAAGCGGTTTTTACTCACCAAAAAGGATCAATATAAAGTAGTTAATGGATGATTACATCTTAAATTTAAATTTTTTGAACTAATAAACTCACAGGACTAGGCTTTGGTTTGTTTAGTTCGTAAACGAGCCTGTGTGGATAGGAATTATTAAACTTCATAAACATGCAGTTCCAACCTCATAAGAAATCATGAGTTTGATATGGCCTAAACATTTTATTTAGTGTATAAACAGCCTGCGATGCAAATAAACCTTTAAAAATGTGTTTTCAGGCTATTTAGATTAACACATACCTTCATACCTAGGTTTGGGAAAAAATCATGCTGTATTCCTAATAAAATCACATTTCATCCAGGAAACCTCCTCCGACTAATCTTCCATCTCCTCACCCTATTTATCCACCTACTGTGTCACCAATGCACTTATCCCCTCTCCAAGCAGTGCGGTTTAGTGGAAAGAGCCCGGGTTTAGGATTCAGAGGTTGTGGATTTTAATCCCGGCTCCACCACCTGTCTGCTGTGTGGCCTTGTGCAAGCCACTCAACTTCTCTGTGCCTCAGTTACCCCATCTGTAATAATAATAATGGCATTTATTCAACACTTACTACAAGCAAAGCACTGTTCTAAGTGTTGGAGTAAAACGGGTATTAAGATTGTAAGCCCCACATGGGACAACCTGCTTACCTTGTATCTACGCCGGCACTTAGAACAGCGCTTGGTACGTGGTAAGTGCTTAACAAATACCATAATTATTATTATCATTAAGCACTGTTCCCCACTTCACCCTCCCCACACCACTTTTATTCCTATTTTAAACCCACTTGCTTCACTCTAAATGTAATTCTTTTTAGTGTCTGTCTCCTCTATTAGACTGTAAATGCCTCGAGGGAAGGGATTATGTTCTGCTAATTCTACTGTATTCTCCCAAGTGCTTAATACAGTGTACAGCACAGAGTAAGTGGCCAGTGAGTATTATTCATTCATTCAATCGTATTTATTGAGCGCTTAATGTGTGCAGAGCACTGTACTAAGCACTTGGGAAGTACAAGTCGGCAACATGTAGAGACAGTCCCTGCCCAACAACGGGCTTGTTCGTTGCTTAGATCAAAGAGAGAGAATAAACTCTGTTCTCTCTAATCTCTTGGTGAGATCCTTGAGGGACTTAGAATTTGGAAATACATTTTCTAGCAGTTCTACAGTTGTGTTCCCTTAGCTGGGGGATACTGAAAGCTAAGAAAATGGCAAGTGGGGGTGGGTGGGGTTAGATTTAGGCAGGCAGAAGCATTTTACAGGTGCTTGGATTTTCAAAATCCTTCTGGAAGGCAGATTTATATTTCCCCAATTAGTTTTTGCTTATGTTCCACGGAACCATACAACAACACACCATTTTTAATGAACCCGGCCTTTCCAGCAGGCTGGGTGACATCGTTAAAATGAATATCTTCACGTTGGCTAAGCTGTCAGGGCGTTCCAAATGGAAATTAGTCTGAATCTGACCACAAAACCAAATGCTTCCGGTCTTTTTTTAAATGTGCAATTCACAAAAGTCAAAAAAGGTAGAACAATGCACAAAATAAATTAGCTTTCCCTGAACTACCGACAATATGCGGAAACACTAGCTAGAACAGGTTTTGTTTTTTAACATTTTAATGAGCTTTGGGACTTTTATGCATATTAGTTATGTTGCCCTAATTACTCATTATAATTCTAATGTGCATTTTATATTTAATTACAATGCTTATAAGGATTTGGTATGGACAGTAAATTATTATAACTAGCATGTGCATAATGATTATGAACTGAATTTATTAACTTTTACACCAGTATTCAGTGTTGGTAACTTTCAATTTCACCTTGGTGATTAACCGCATTGTCTGATTAAACAAACGTTTGTGTGGAAGTAATTGTAAATGTCAAAAAGAGCTGTCCACTCTTTCTACGATGTTCATCAACTTTTAATTTGTGTTTGCTTCATTTACCCTTTTGTTACTCATATCCTCCCCAATATGGCACAATAAAAGATTATTAAGCTTTTTTCTTTATTTATTTACTACATTTTCTATTTCCTAAAGTTCATTTCAGTAAGAAGCAAAATAAAGGGTATTTAGATCTTTTCTTCTCTCCTAGCATAAATATGACTATGCTTTTATGAAGATGTTAATTAAATCCTATGCACAAAAATACTCATATGTTCGCTTCCTTTCACTGAGCTTCATAGACATGAAAAGAATTCCTCCAGTAACACAAAGAAATTCTATTTAATAGGAGCAGAGCACATTTTCCCCAACAGTTACATTTTAATTCTTTGCAATAATATTAATATTAAAGAAACACACATCCAATTACAAATTCATTTCCAAAATCAGCTAGATAATCCAAGGCCATCTACCCAGAAGGTATTCAGAAGGAAGGATGGAAATGTACTTTCCTGAAATAATTCACACGCATTGAAAAAGAAAAATCACCCTGATCTCAAATGTGAGACTACACTGAATAGAAAAAACTGCTATAAATTATTGCCTCAGCTACAGTATGACAAAACAATCCAACATATTTAAAATGCTTAATCTGATTCCAGAAGAACTGACTGGCTTCACAAAGTCCACTTTAAAAAAACTCTTGAGGACTTGATCCTAAACTCAATTTATTTTTGAACATCTTCACCCTTTATTAATTAATCTACGGAATTCGTTGAGCACTTACTTTACTATTTAAGAGCATGCTATTTGAATGTAGGTCCAAGAATCAGATATTTTGTGTTTTTTATTGTAATTTAATCCCTGTGGATTTGGGAAGGTCATTTTACAATAGTGAAAATCAAAGTCCTTATGTGAGCACCCTGTAAATGTCGATGTCAAAGATATCCACATCAAGCTCTTCTTTCTGCTCTGTCTCATTTGAATCGATAAGGTGCTGTCCAGTATAGGACGCTATTTGCTTGTACCATCTGCTTCACGTAAACATACGGGGAACAAATTTGTTTAGTGCTTTCACGCACACTTTATTATTATGGAACTAATTAAGAGCAATGCATTTTCTTAACTCTATGATTGTGTAATGATTTCATCTCAAGACCCCAAAAGCCAAAAAAAAAGCTTAGCAGGATCTCCTTGCATTGAGGAAGAGGAGAAAAGTGATGACATCTTTTATTTTTGCTCTAGGTAGGACCAAGGGAGAAGACAAGTGGAAAAGGACGATGATAGTGAAAATGGGGGAAGAGGGAGTAAGAGAGAGCAAAACAGAAACTACGAATTTAGACTGGTAGCCCATGTGGGATGGCTAATGTGTCTGATCTGATTATCTTGTACCTACCCCAGGCTTAGTACACCCTCAACATCACAGCCCTTTCGTACAGATCCATAATTTATTTTAATAACTGTCTCCCCCTCTGGATTGTAAGTTTCTTGTGGGCAGGGAATATGCCCAGTAAATCTGTAATACTGTACTCTCCCAAGCACTTAGTACAGTGCTCCGCACACAGTAAGTGCTTAATAAATAGGACCGATTGATTGCTGAACAAATACTGCAATAATTATTACAGTCAGGAAGAGAGGATTCAGAGGCTCTTCTAATTGACAAGAGGTCCTGGCAGTGAATGAATGGCTTTGTCCCTGCTATCCAATAGTCGATCAGGCCTCCATAAATCTCTTCTCCTTGACCTCCACAGAATCCTGTCAAGGCCCTGCAGAATGAGAAACACTGGGTGGTCTAAAATTGGAGGTTTGTGATCTCATTCAGAGAGGGAGGACTCGCTGCATGTTTCATCGGGAGGGGAGAATTCCAACCCATCGGATGGTTCAAGGGATTTCATCCATCTCTTGCCACCTGTGCCAGTTGTAATTTGTCTATAACTTCTGATATTGCTAGAACTGATACCCTAGATACAGCACATACATTTGTATGGGTAAGGATTGGTGACAAATGTATGGGAATAGACTTCAGCCTGCTAGTAGGTCAGATATAGAAGCTTCCGAATCACCCCCAAATGAGATATCCTGAATACATTTCTCCTCCTCCTCTCCTCCTCCTCCCCCTCCCCATCCCCCCTGCCTTACCTCCTTCCCCCCCCAACAGCACCTGTATATATGTATATATGTTTGTAGATATTTATTACTCTATTTATTTTATTTGTACATATTTATTCTATTTATTTTATTTTGTTAATATGTTTTGTTGTCTGTCTCCCCCTTCTAGACTGTGAGCCCGCTGTTGGGTGGGGACCAACTCTATATGGTGCCAACTTGCACTTCCCAAGCGCTTAGTACAGTGCTCTGCACACAGTAAGCACTCAATAAATATGATTGAATGGATGAATGAAAGTTCAGTGGTTCATTCATTCATTCAATCATATTTACCGAGCGCTTACTGCGTGCAGAGTACTGAACTAAGCACTTGGAAAGTACAATTAATAATAATAATAATAATGATAGTAATGGCATTTACTAAGTGCTTACTATGTGCAAAGCCTGTTCTACAATTGAGCAACAGATAGAGACAATCCCTACCCAACAACGGGTTCGCAGTCTAGAAGTGGGAGACAGACAACAAAACAAAACAAGTAGACAGGCATCAATAGCAACAAAATAGGTAAATAGAATTATAGCAATATACACATCATTAATAAAATAAATAGAATAAATATATACAAATGTACACAAGTGCTGTGGGGCGGGGAAGGGGGTACGGCGGGGGGGGAGGAGGAGGAGAGGAAAAGGGAGGCTCAGTATGGGAAGGCCTCATGGAGGAGGTGAACCTTCAATAGGGCTTTTAAGGGGGGAAGAGAGCTAGTTTGGCAGATGTGGGGAGGGAGGGCCTGAAGTAGGACATGAGCCAGGGGTCAACAGTTGGACAGGCGAGTCTGAGGCACAGTGAGGAGGTTAGCGGCAGAGGAGCAGAGTGTACAGGCTGGGTTGTAGAAGGAGAGAAGGGAGGTGAGGTAGGAGGGGGTAAGGTGATGGAGAGCTTTGAAGCCAATGGTGCGGACATTTTGCTTCATGTGAAGGTTGATAAGCAACCACTGGAGATTTTTGAGGAGGGTGGGGGGTGACATGCCCAGCACGTTTCTGTAGAAAGATAATCTGGGCAGCAGAGTGAAGTTTAGACTGACGTGGGGAGAGACAGGAGGATGGGAGATCAGAAAGGAGGCTGAGGCAGAAATCCAGTCGGGATAAGATGAGAGATTGTACCAGAAAGGTAGCGGTTTGGATGGAGAGGAAAGGGTGGATCTTGGCGACGTTGTGGCAGGTTTTGGTGGCAGATCGGATGTCTGGGGGGAATGAGAGAGCAGAGTCAAGGATGACACCAAGGTTGCAGGCTTGTGAGATGGGAAGGATGGTAGTGCCATCCACAGTGATGGGAAAGTCGGGGAGAGGACAGGGTTTGGGAGGGATGATAAGGAGCTCAGTCTTGGACATGTTGAGTTTAAGGTGGCAGGAGGACATCCAGGTGGAGATGCCCTGAAGGCAGGAAGAGATATAAGCCTGGAAGGAGGTAGAGAGAACAGGGGAGGAGACACAGATTTGGGTGTCATCTGCATAGAGATGATAGTTGAAGCTGTGGGAGCAAATGAGTTCCCCCAGGGAGTGAGTGTAGAGAAAAGAAGGGGATCAAGAACTGATCCTTGAGAAACCGCTACAGTTAGGGGATGAGAGGGAGAGGAGGAGCCCGTGAAGGAGACTGAGAATGGATGGCCAGAGAGATGAGAAGAACCAGAAGAGGACGGAGTCCGTGAAGCCAAGGTTGGATAATGGGTTGAGGAGAAGGGTGTGGTTGACAATGCCAAAGGCAGCTGAGAGGTCGAGGAGGATTAGGATAGAGTATGAGCTGTTGGATTTGGCAAGCAGGAGGTCATTGGTGACCTTTGAGAGGGCAGTTTTGGTGGAGTGGAGGGATGGAAGCCAGATTGGAGGGGGTCTAGGAGAGAGTTGGAGTTGAGGAATTTGAGGCGACTCACTCTAGGAGTTTGGAAAAGAAGGATAGGAGGGAGATAGGGTGATAACTGGAAGGGGCAGTGGTGTCAAGAGAGGGTTTTTTTAGGATGGGGGAGATGTGGGCATGTTTGAAGGCAGAGGGGAAGAAGCCATTGGAGAGTGAGTGGTTGAAGATGGAAGTTAAGGAAGGGAGGAGGGAAGGGGTGAGAGTTTTTATAAGGTGAGAGGGAATGGGGTCCAAAGCACAGGTGGAGGGGGCGGCACTTGAGAGGCAGGAAGAGATCTCCTCTGGAGGTACTTCTGGGAAGGATGGGAAAGTAGACAAGGGGGTCAGAGTGGGGGGAATGGAGAAGCGGGTGGGATGACTTTGGGGAGCTCAGACCTGATGGTGTTAATTTTCCTAATGAAGTAGGTGGCCAGATCGTTGGGGGTGAGGGATGGAGCAGTGGGAGGAACAGGGGGCCCGAAGAGAGAGTTAAATGTCCAGAACAGCTGACAGGGGTGATGGGCTTGGGTGTCAATAAGGGAAGAAAAATAGTTTTGCCTGGCAGAGGAGAGGGCAGAGCTAAGGCAGGAAAGGATAAATTTAAAGTGAACAAGGTTGGCATGGTGTTTATTCTTTCACCAGCAGCGTTCAGCAGCTCGAGCATAAGAGCGAAGGTGGCGGACTGTAGCAGTGATCCAGGGCTGTGGGTCAGTTAAGTTGAGTAGAGAGGGTGGAGTTGAGAGCATCAGTCTTGTCATCAAGAGTGGGTAGAGTGGATAGGGAGGCAAGGTGGGGTGTGATGAGCTGAGAGGGGTGGATCAGGTCGAGAGAGCAGAGGTCTCTGCGGGGGAGTAATACAGATTTAAAGCGGGGGGGAGTGTGAGAGAGGAGGCAGATGTGAAGGTTATGGTCAGAGAGAGGGATTTCAGAGTTGGTGAGGGTAGAGATAGTGCAGCAGTAAGAGAAATCAATATCACAAGTGAAGTATTAACTTTGGGGCTACAGTTAGTCAGATACAGTGTGATTCATCTATAGGCAGGACCTATGGGATCTACTTATGGAATTTATAAGGCATCTTTTTCTGGGTCATTAATTTGGACAGAGTTGCCCAACAACACTCTGGGGCTTACAATCTAAGAATAGGGAAAACAGGTATTTTATCCCCATTTTACAAATGGGGAAAATGAGTCCTAGAGATGCTACATGACTTGCCCCACGGTCTTATAGCACTCCAGTAACAGAACGAAATCTAGAATCTAATCTCCTGATTTCAGTCTCCTACCCCTTTCACCAGACCACATTGCCTTCCCAAGCCAATGCTCCTCTAGGACAGGCACATGATGTAAACTAAACTTGCTAAAACATCAGCTAATGAATACCAAATTATCACTATCAATTGTTTTTTATCACTATTAATAATAATAATTCATTCATTCTATCATATGTATTGAGCGCTTACTGTGTGCAGAGTACTGAACTGAGTGCTTGGAAAATATAATTCAGCAACAAATAGACACAATCGCTGCCCACAACCGGCTCCCAGTCTAGAAGGGGGGAGATAATAATAATGGTATTTGTTAATTGCCTATTATATACTAAGCACTGTACTAAGCACTGGATTAATACAAGATAATCATGTCCTACATGGGGCTCAGGTAGGAGGGACCTAATTAGGAGGGAGTCTAAGTAGGAGGGAGAACAGGTATTGCAGATGAGGGAAATGAGGCAGAGAGAAGTTAAGCGACTTGCCTAAAGTCACACAGCAGATAAGTGGTGGAGTTGGGATTAGAAGCCAGTCCTCTGAATAACAGGCCCATGCTCTTTTCACTGTGCCACGTGGCATCTTGTTCTAAATATTACATTTAATGCTGGAATACTAATTCTGATCTGAATATTGCTATGCAGCTTGCAGGAATTTTTTTGTTCATGAGGGCAAAACTGAAATCAAAGAAAAAACTTCATTGAGATGTTTAAAAAGGCTCTAAATCTCCCCTGAATTCATGGCATTACCTGAATTATACAACCACTGATGCAACTTTCTCACCTTTCTAATATTTCTTCAATACAAATCTTCTTAATGATAGGTTTATAGTAGAACTAGGTATCATAATGATTTATTTATTTTTCTAGGATAACTCAGGAGTGGAAAGTTTCGCTTTCTAAAAGACGGAAAAATGGAATACAATCAAGATTCATGACCTATTTCTAATTGCTCATGCGTTTCTTGTGCTGGAACAGGCCATATGGTGAAATAACTTACATTGTGTATTTCATCACTTCACTGCTGCTTTATCCCGAAATGCTTCTCTTTGGCTATGTCTGCCTGAGTGAGAAACACAAACCACTATGCCGCTCCACATTGGTGTGTACAGCTGTTTTTACCATGGAGTTTGGTCATGTGGCTCAGAAGGACACGAAAAAACATCTGGATCATCAGAATGGCAATCTGGGCATGATCTGCTCATATAAACACAAACTTTGGGAAACTTTTTTAGCATTTACCGATCTTCCTAACCTGAAGGAAATGAACTTTTTCATTGAAGGAAAAGAAAAGAAAAGGAAAGAAAAGAAAAGGATGGAAAAGAAAAGAAAAGAAAAGAACAGAAAATAAAAGAAAAGGAGAGAAAAGAAAAGGAGAGAAAAGAAAAGAAAAGAACACATCATTTCAGGAAACTTTGAAATCACTCGAATGATAAGTCCATCTCATCACAGAGCTGAAATGGCATAAATTCCACTGTATGACTACTAATGATCACCTCAATATCCCCATTCTTCTCTTTGTTAAAATGTAGGTTTCTTGTGGGCAAGGGAACAAGTCTGCTGCTTCCACTGGATTTTCAGAAGCACTTAGTACAGGCCATTGCACTCAGTCGGGCCTTAATAAATACTATTTATATGACTACTGCTCCCTTTGTCTTCGTGGTTAGTGTTTCCTTGTGTAGTACATTATTTGTCAGGCATGTTAAAGGTGTGGAGCATGCTAAGTGATGGACAATCAGGAAGTTTATACTCATAAGCAATCAGATGTAAATTAGCACAAGACACTTTAGGGCAGTGACTCTACATTCCCAGCCAACTCGAGAAGCAGTCCTTGAAACCCTCTGGTAAATTGTTCGCAAAAAAAAAAATTCTAATGCAAAGTTTTGAGAAGAATTTCATCCTACCTTAACACACTGCCACTCATAGACATATGCCCCACTTAATTCCTTCCCAAAACATTTGTTTGCTGCTATGTTGACACAGCCTAAGGGATATTTCCTATAACCTTTTCAGACGTTCTTTCTATGTTTTGGTTCATTTTTATGTTTGGTCTAGTTGGAACCAGCCAAAGCTATTTCATGTCAAGTTAAACTGTTTGCCTTCCAACTGCAATCCGTATTTCACAACAGTGTTATTTCTATTAAATGAGAACTTTAATGCAGACAAAAAACATACAGGTCTGTTGGGCCATAAATTCAGCTACTTAATTCCATTTCTTTTAATGGAAGCTAGTCATATTGATGTACAGGAACAGTATTTTACAGTGTGCTTGTTTTCCTGTGGCTTGGTAACCCTGGAAAAAACAGATTGATAATATTTTATAATTGATAAAAATAATGGTATTTGTTAAGTGCTTACTACATACCAGGCACTGTACTAAGCACTGGGGTGAATATGAGCAAATTGAGTTGGATACAGTCCCTATTCCATGTGGGGCTCACAGTCTCAATCCCCATTTTACAGATGAGGTGACAGAGAAGTGAAGTGACTTGCCTAACATCCCAAAGCAGATGTGGTGGAGTCGGAATTAGAACCCACGACCTTCTGACTCCTTGGGCCGTGCAATCCCTTAACGAGAAAGTACTATCTCAGAGCAGCAGCGTGGCTCAGTGGAAAGAGCCCGGGCTTGGGAGTCAGAGGTCATGGGTTCGAATCTCAGCTCCGGTGCTTGTCAGCTGTGTGACTTTGGGCAAGTCACTTCACTTCCCTGCACCTCAGTTCCCTCATCTGTAAAATGGGGATTAAGAAGACTGTGAGCCCCACATGGGACAACCTGATCACCTTGCATCCTCCCCAGCGCTTAGAACAGTGCTTCACCTATAGTAAGCTCTTAAAAAATGCCATAATCCTTATGAGAAGCAGCATGGCCTAGTGGATACAGCCCCGACCTCGGAATCAGAAGGTTACGGGTTCTAATCTGGGCTCGGCCACTTGTCTGTAGTGCGGCCTTGGGCAAGTCACTTCACTTCTCTGGGCCTCAGTGACCTTGTCTGTAAAATGAGGATTGAGACTGTAAGCCCCATATGGGACGGGGACTGTGTCCAACCCGATTTGCTTGGATCCACCCTAGTGCTTAGTACAGTGTCCAGCACATAGTTAAGCACTTAACAAATTTTTATTTTATTTTGTTAATATGTTTTGTTTTATTGTCTGTCTCCCCCTTCTAGACTATGACCCCGTTATCAGGTAGGGACCGTCTCTGTATGTTGCCAACTTGTATTAACCAAGCGCTTAGTACAGTGCTCTGCACACAGTAAGCGCTCAATGAAAACGATTGAATGAATGAATGAAATACCATCATTATTATTATCTCATTATAATCAGTGGAAGCAACAAAGACCACTGGATAGAGAATGGACCAAACATTCAAGAGATCTGGACTCTGTTGCAAGAGACTGAGCCCCCTTTTCTTCTTCTCCTCCCCTTCCCCCCTCACCCTACCTCCTTCCCCTCCCTTCAGCACCTGTATATATGTTTTTTACAGAATTATTACTCTATTTATTTTACTTGTACATATTTACTATTCTATTTATTTTGTTAATGATGTGCATCTAGCTTCATTTCTATTTATTCTGATGACTTGACACCTGCCCATATGTTTTGTTTTGTTGTCTGTCTCCCCCTTCTAGACTGTGAGCCCGTTGTTAGGTAGGGACCGACTCCATATGTTGCCAGCAAGTACTTCCCAAGTGCTTAGTACAGTGCTCTGCACACAGTAAGCGCTCAATAAATACGATTGAATGAATGAATTCTTCACCTCTCTGCCCTCAGTCTCTTCATAAATTAAGGTAAGCAAGCCTTGCACACCTCCCCAACCTTTCCCACCTTTCTTCCCTTTCTAAATGCCATCCGCTGTTCACTCTCATATGTCTTCCCTCACATTGTATTCAAATGTGCTTAAATATTCCCAATAGAAAGTCTTTTCTCAATCTCCTTGCTTGCACCAGATATTACCAGAGAAGCAGCATGGATTAGTGTATAGACCATGCTCCTGAGAGCCAAAAGGACCTGGCTTCTAACCGCGGCTCTGCCACTTGTCTGCTGTATGACCTTGGGTAAGTCACTTCACTTCTCTGTGCTTCAGTTACCTCATCAGGAAAATGGGGATTAAGACTGTGAACCCTATGTGGGACAGGGACTGTGCCCAACCCAATTGTCTTGCATCTACCTCAGTGCTTAGTACAGTGCCTGGCACATAGTAAGTGCTTAACAAATATCATAATTATTACTATTATTATATTACTCCATTACTCTTCTCCAGTTTCTATTCAAAATTCCAAAGTGGATTAGATATCACCACCTTCACTTCCTCTCCTTACAACTTCCTTCTTGATTCACTATTCATTGTTTTCCACCCCATCCACGCCACTGAGACAGTACTATTATCTCAGTGAAGCAGCGTGGCTCAGTAGAAAGAGCACGGGCTTTGGAGTCAGAGGTCAGGGGTTCAAATCTCGGCTAGGCCAATTGTCAGCTGTGTGACTTTGGGTAAGTCACTTCACTGCTCTGTGCCTCAGTTACCTCATCTGTAAAATGGGGATTAAGACTGTGAGCTCCCCTGTGGGACAAACTGATCACCTTGTAATGTCCCCAGCACTTAGAACAGTGCTTTGCACATGGTAAGCGCTTAATAAATGCCATTATTATTATTATTATCAATGATTTCCTGCCCACCAAATCTAATGGCCTTCACTTCTTCCAACTTCTCTGCTGTCTGGGACATGGTAGACAACTCTTGATAATGCTACCAAATCTTGGACTCAGTGATCCAATTCTACCCTGGTTTCCCTCTTACCTCTCAATCGAATGATTTTTCATCCATCTTATGGATCCCATTGTCATTACTGAGTTATATCAAGACTTTGTTCACCAAGACTAGAATTTTCTCCATACAAAAATGAAGAGAGCACAGCTCTCTCCATGCTCAGAATCTCTTACAATTCCATCTCTCATAATAATGATAACAATGATTGCCTTTTCTGAATAAATCGATAGGAGCAAAAGAAAAACTTCTTCCACCAGTGGATGGCAGACATGTCAAATATGTTGCATCATAAAGAAATGTTATCCAACCTTGGATTCATTGACTCTGTCCTCTCCTGATTCTCCTCTTATCTCTCTGGTCATTTATTCTCAGTCTCCTTCACGGGTTCCTCCTCTAACTTTGGGGGTCCCTCAAGGTTCAGATCCCTGTCCACTTCTATTCTCCATCTACACCCACTCCCTTGGAGAACTCATTTGCCCCTGTGGCTTCAACTACCCCCTCTACGCAGATGATACCCTATTCTACATCTCCAGCTCTGATCCCTCTCCCCCTCTCCAGTCTCGCATCTCCCCCTGCCTTCACGACATCTCTACTTGGATGTCCTCCCATCACCTGAAACTTAACATGACCGAAACAGAGCTTCTTATCTTCCCACCCAAATCCTGTTCTCCCCTTGACTTTCCCATCACTGTAGATGACACCACCACCCTTCCTGTCTCATAAATCCGAGAAGCAGTGTGGCTCAGTGGAAAGGGAACAGGGTTGGGAGTCAGAGGTCGTAGGTTCTAATTCCGGCTCTGCCACTTGTCTGCTCTGTGACTTTGGGCAAGTCACTTAATAATAATAATAATGATAGCATTTGTTAGGTGCTTACTATGTGCAAAGCACTGCTCTAAGCGCTGGGGGGATATAAGGTGATCAGGTTGTCCCATGTGGGGCTCACAGTCTTAATCGTCATTTTACAGATGAGGTAGCTGAGGCTCAGAGAAGTTAAATGACTTGCCCAGGGTCACACAGCAGACATGTTGCAGATCCGGCATTCAAACCCATAACCTCTGACTCCAAAGCCCGGGCTCTTTCCACTGAGCCACGCTGCTCAGTTATCTCATCTGTAAAATGGGGATGAAGACTGTGAGCCCCAAGTAGGACAACCTGATTACCTTGTATCCACCCCAGCGCTTAGAACAGTGCTTGGCACATAGTAAGTGCTTAACAAATACCATTATTATTATTATTATCCTTGACTCGTCTCTCTCATTCAACCCACATATTCAATCCATCACTGCATCTTGTCAGCCCCATCTTCGCAGCATCACTAAAATCCACCTTTTCCTCTCCTGCTACCACATTAATATGATCACTCCTTACCTCCTTCCCTTCCCCACAGCACCTGTATAAATATATATATGTTTGTTCCTATTTATTAATCTATTTATATATTTATTTATTTATTTATTTTACTTGTGCATATCTATTCTATTTATTTTATGTTGTTAATATGTTTGGTTTTGTTCTCTGTCTCCCCCTTCTAGACTGTGAGCCCACTGTTGGGTAGGGACCGTCTCCATATGTTGCCAACTTGTACTTCCCAAGCGCTTAGTACAGTGCTCTGCACACAGTAAGTGCTCAATAAATACGATTAATTGATTGATTGATTGATCACTCATCCTATCCCCCTTGGATTACTGCATCAACCTTCTTTGTTGGTCTCCCAGTCTTCTGTCTCTCCCCAGTCCAGTCCAAACTTCACTCTGCAGCCCAGATCATTTTCCTAAAAAAGCATTCTGGGCATGTCACCCCACTTGACAAAAAACTCCAGTGGTTGACTATCAGTTCCATATCAAACAAAAGCTCCTCACCATTGGCTTTAAAGGAGTCTACCACCTATCCCCCCTCCTACCTCACCTCGCTTCTCTCTTTCTACAGCCCAGCCCACACACTTTGTTCCTCCAGTGCCAACCTTCTCACTGGGCCTCGATCTTGCCTGTCTTGCTGCCGAGCTCTAGGCCACATCCTGCCTCCAGCCTGGAATGCCCTCCCTCCTCATATCCTACAGACAATTATTCTCCCCCACAGCTTCAAATACTTACTGAAGACACATTTCCTCCAAGAGGCCTTCCCAGACTAAGCCCCAATTTTCCTCATCTCCCACTCCCTTCTGCATCACCTGACTTGCTCCCTTTGCTCTTCCCCCCTCCCTGCCCAAAACACTTTTGTACCTTTCTTTAATTTGATTTATTTGTATTGATGTATGCCTCCCCCTTGCCTATACTGAAAGCTTGTTGTGGACAGGGAATGTGATTATTTATTGTTGTATTGTACTCTTCCAAATACCTAGTACAGTGCTCTGCACACAGTAAGCAATCAATAAATGCAATTGAATGAATGAATGGATAGGCAGAAAAGATAATGGGTATTTTATTGTTTTTTGTCACGTGCATACAATAGATGCCAAATCATCAGGTTGGACACAATCCATGTCCTAAAAGGGGCTCCCAATCTTGTTCCCCATCTTATAGTTGAGGCAACTGAGGCACAGAGAAGATAAGTGACTTACCTAAGTTCACACAGCAGACAAGAAGCAGAGCAGAGGTTGAAACCCAGGTCCTCTGACTCAGGCACACTGGGCCAAGCTGCTTTGTTAAACTGAGTTAGGATAATTATAGGCATTAAAAGGCCTTTGTGTGTTGTATGTAGAGAGAATGCTAGCCATACTAGAAGACTTAATGGATACTAATACCATAATAATAATAATAATAATAATAATAATAATGGCATTTATTAAGCACTTACTATGTGCAAAGCACTGTTCTAAGCACTGGGGAGGTTACAAGGTGATCAGATTGTCCCACGCGGGGCTCACAGTCTTCATCCCCATTTTATAGTTGAGGGAACCAAGGCCAAGAGAAGTTAAGTGACTTGCCCAAAGTCACACAGCTGGCAATTGGCAGAGCCGGGATTTGAACCCATGACCTCCGACTCCAAAGCCCGGGCTCTTTTCCACTGAGCCATGCTGCTTCTCTATGATTATCCCTATGGTATCTCTATGATACCGTGAATATCAATCATTGTCCATGGTATTTATTGATCACCTACTGAATGAGAAGCACTGTTCTACACTCTGGGGAGAATATAGCAATGGAAGGAAGACAATCACTGACCTAAAGGAGCTTCCAATATACTTAGAGGGAAAATTCATGGGTATTAGATGGTGCAGTTTGTATCACTCTTTAAAAAAAAAAATAATAATGGCATTTGTTAAGTGCTTACTGTGTGCAAAGCACTGCTCTAAGCACTGGGGTGGATACAAGGTGATCAGGTTGTCCCACTTGGGGCTCAGTCTTCATCCCCATTTTACAAATGAGGTAACTGAGGCTCCGAGAAATTAAGTGATTTGCCCAAAGTCACACCGATGATAAGCAGAGGAGCCAGGATTAAAACCCACGACCTCTGACTCCCAAGCCCGGGCTCCTTCCACTGAGCCACGCTGCTTCTCTAATGATAATAATAATAATAATGATAATAATGATAATAATGATGATAATAATAATAATAATAATAATAATACTTATTAAGCACTTGCACTGAGGTAGATACAGTATATGCAGATAGGACACAGTCCCTGTCCCACATGGGGATCGCAGTCTATGTAGGCGGGAGAACACAAATGAGGGACCTGAGGCACAGAGAAGTTAAGTGACTTGCCCCAGCTTGCACAGCAGGCAAATAGTGAAGTTTTCTTAAAAGCTAGGTTGAATGGATTCTTGTTTGGGTCAGGCATGGCCCTGCTTATGCTTTATGAACATATTTATTCCTCTCTTCTAGATCCCTCTCAGGTTCTTAATAATAATAATAATAATAATAATAATAATAATAATAATTGGCATTTGTTAAGCACTTACTATGTGCAAAGCACTGTTCTAAGCACTGGGGAGGATACAGGGTGATCAGGTTGTCCCACGTGGGGCTCACAGTCTTAATCCCCATTTTACAGATGAGGTAACTGTGGCCCAAAGAAGTGAAGTGACTTGCCCAAGATCACACAGCAGACATGCGGCGGAGCTGGGATTCGAACCCATGACCTCTGGCTCCCAAGCCCTTGCTCTTTCCACTGAGCCACGCTGCTTCTCATCCATCTTAGTCCTGGACATCAGTATGTTGAGAAATCATTTGTTTCCTGCAAAGAATAATGGGAGGACAAATTCCTGCGTGGCTTAGTGGAAAGAGCACGGGCTTGGGAGTTGGATGTTATGGGTTCTAATCCCAGCTCTGACACTTGTCGGCTGTATGACCTTGGGCAAGCCACTTAATTTCTCTGTGCCTCAGCTACCTCATCTGTAAAATGGGGATGAAGGCTGTGAGCCCCACATGGGACAACCTGATTACCTTGTATCTACCCCAGCGCTTCGAACAGTGCTTGGCACATAGTAAGCACTTAACAGATACCAATATTATTATGTATCTCAACATACCATTTTAAAAGGGGGCGATTCTATTGGCACAAATCTAGCTTCATGCAAAAAATGTAAATCATTACATGTAAATTAAATTCCTTTAAACTGCTGTCAAATAGAAGTATACAGCTGTGTCTAAGGGAACATATACATCTCCTCCACCTCACATAGAATGCTGAACAGAGTGCTATGTGAGTAAACAGAAAAATAAAACATTTTCAGGGAAGATTTGTCTATATTTTCAGAGGAACAGATGCACAGAAAATAAAAAAAAACAGGGCATAAAACATTGCACTCCCCCACACCCCCTTGTCAAACCAAGTGAGTTTATTCTTTATGATTTTCATCAACAGATAAAGAGTTGCAATTACTGAGCATTTTCACAATTCTCAAATGGGCAACTGGAAAGAAAACCGGCACAACAAAGGCTCTTTTCATCACAATGATACCTACTCTCAACTCTGCTTCTGCTGCTTTTTTGCAGCCAGGGAAGGGGGAGGATTTAGTCAATGTTTTCTGGGTTGTGTTTTTCAAATCAACTTCTGCAAGGCTTGGGGTGGGAGCAGGGGATCTGTGAGCATGAGGTATCAACCTGTGTGATCTAGTGGAAAGAGCGTTTGGGGGTTGGGAGTCAGAGGACTTTGATTCTAATCTCGGTTCTGTCATTCGCCTGCTACTTGATTTAGGGAGTCACTTAAATTCTCTGGGCTTTAGTTTCCTCTTCTGTGAAGTGGGGATTTAAATGATGCCTGTTCTCCCTCCTACTTATATGGTGAGTCCCATCTAGGGCAGAGACTGTGTCAATCAAGCAGTCAATCAATAGTATTTGCTGAGCAATTTCAGTGTTCAGAGCACTGTGCTAAGTGGTTGGGGTAGTACAACACAAAGAGTTGGCAAACACGTTCCCTTTCGTTGAATTTACAGTCTCAATAATAATAATAATGGCATTTATTAAGTGCTTACGATATGCAAAGCACTGTTCGAAGCGCTGTAGGGGATGATCGACATTAAAATATGTAAAGAAATACAGATATGTACAAAAGGATTGGGGTCTGGAGGTGGGGTCAATATCAAGTGATCTTGAGAAGTAGCATGGCCTAGGAGATTGAGCCTGGAGCATGGCCTGGGAATGAGAAGGACCTGTGTGCTAATCCTGGCTCTGCCACTTCTCCGCTCTGTGACCTTGAGCAAGTAATTTAACTACACTGGGCCTCAGTTGCCTCATCTGTAAAATGGGGATTAAGACTGTGAGCCTCACATAGGACAGAAGCTGTGTCCAGCCTGATTATCTTGTAACTATCCCCACGCTTAGTACAGTGCCCGGCACATACTAAGCACTTAACAGATACCATAAAAAGGGGTACAGAGTGAATTGCATAGACAACGAAGAAGGGAGAGGGAGTCTGGGAAAGGAGGGCCTAATTGTGGAAGCCCTCTTGGAAGAGAGGTATTTTTGATGAGGCTTTGAAGACGTGGAGACTGGTGATATGATGTATTTTGAATGGGAGGCAGTTCCAGCCAGAGGAAAGATGTGAGAAAGGGGTCAGTGGCGAGATACGCTGACCTCATTATCTTCGATCGACCCCAGTAGTAGATGCTTAAAAAAATACCACAATTATTATTAAAATTTCTCTAGAATCAGAGAGGAGAGTGTTGCTTCCGAGGGAAAAAATCAGAGTCTCCAGTCTGCTTTTCTGTTTGGGCCTGAGGGAATTCGGAAATCCCCAAAGCAATGCAGAGAGGGATCTACGGTCCATATTTCATTAATGTACCTAAATAGTGCAGGTGGAGTGAAGGGAAATTGAAACTGCCGCTTCATTTCTTACACACAGAATAGGGGAAAGGTAGGTTGAAATAGGCAGGTTTCACAAAGGCTTGAGAAAGAATGAACTCCGTTTCCCTTCGTTCCCCAAGTTCACAACAATGATTCTGCGGGTACATGACTTCTGGGGTCAGGGGAGGGGGTAATTTGCCTAAGAGGAATTTGACTGGATTATGGATGTGCCTGGATGTCCCTATCTGATCAACCTCCACCTAACTTAAGGTATTGATTTGCAATCCACTAATGAGCTGCATCCACTTGCCATCTGCCAGTCATATGACGTGGCTCAGCGGAAAGAGCCCGGGCTTTGGAGTCAGAGGTCATAGGCTCAAATCCCGGCTCTGCCAATTGTCAGCTGTGTGACTTTGGGCAAATCACTTCACTTCTATGGGCCTCAGTGACCTCATCTGTAAAATGGGGATTAAGACTGTGAGCCCCCTGTGGGACAACCTGATAATAATAATAATAATAATAATAATGATGGCATTTGTTAAGTGCTTACTATGTGCAAAGCACTGTTCTAAGCGCTGGGGGATACAAGGTGATCAGGTTGTCCCACGTGGGGCTCACAGTCTTAATCCCCATTTTACAGATGAGGGAACTGAGGCTCAGAGAAGTTAAGTGACTTGCCCAAGGTCACACAGCAGACATATGGTGGAGCCGGGATTCGAACCCATGACCTCTGTGTCCAAAGCCCGTGCTCTTTCCACTGAGCCAAGCTCCTCCCCAGCTCTTAGAACAGTGCTTTGCACATAGTAAGCGCTTAATAAATGCCATTATTATTATTATTATTATTATATGATGCAATCTGACTGAGGCAACGTTTATCAGGTTGGGTGGAGGTAGGGGGCCCCTACCTGCTAGGGAATGTCTCTGCTTATTATCATATTGTGCTCTCCCAAACAGTTTGTATAGTGAGAAGCAGCATGGCTCAGTGGAAAGAGCATGGGCTTGGGAGTCACAGGCCATGGGTTCAAGTCCCGCCTCCCCCACATGTCTGCTGTGTGACGTTGGGCAACTCACTTCACTTCTCTGTGCCTCGGTTCCCTCAGCTGTAAAATGGGGATTAAGACTGTGAGCTCCACATGGGACAACCTCATCTCCTTGTATTCCCCCCAGCGCTCAGAACAGTGCTTTGCACATAGTAAGCGCTTAACAAATACCAACATTATTATTATTATTATTATTACAGTATAGTACCCTATAGTACTCTGCACACAGTAAGCATTCAATAAATACTACCGAATGAATGGTGATTAAGAAGTACACAAGCACATGTACTGGTGAACCTCACAACACTGCATCCCAGCTACTTGGAAGCGGTTGTCCACACAAACCTCACAATGCTGTTTTTCAGCTCCTCGGGGAGGGGGGTGTCATATCTGTTATTGTATAACCCCTGAATCTCATTCATTCATTCATTCATTCATTCATTCATTCATTCATTCATTCACATTTATTCATTCATTCAATCACATTTATTGAGCACTTACTGTGTGCAGAGCAGTGTACTAAGCGCTTGGGAAGTACAGGTTGGCAACATATAGAGACGGTCCCTACCCAACAGCGGGCTCACAGTCTAGAAGGGGGAGACAGACAACAAAACAACCAGACAGAAGAGGGGAAGTTCTGGAGCAGCATCATACTACTGTTTCTCCATGGACAGTAGACTGAAAGCTCATTGTGGGCAGGGAATGTGTCTGTGTATTGCTGTATTGTACTTTCCCAAGTGCTTAGTACAGTGATCTGCACACAGTAAGTGCTCAATAAATACAATTTACTGACTGAATGAATAAGAGGAACAGCGAGCCAATGTATGAGAGGAAGGAGCAGGGATCACTAAATGCCCCACCCTCTCTCTTCCCTGGCTCCCTCATCCATTCATTCGTTCATTCAATCATATTTATTGAGCACTTACTGTGTGCACAGCACTGTATTAACCACTTGGAAAGTACAATTCAGCAACAGAGACAATCCCTGCCCACATTGGGCTCACAGTCTAGAAGGTGGGAGACACCCATCACAACAAGTAAACAGGCATGAATAGCATCGAATTAAATGAGTAGAATTATAGATATATACACATCATTAATAAAATAAATAGTATTATAAATATGTACATATATACACAAGTGCTGTGGTGTGGGGAGGGTGGTAGAGCAGAGGGAGCGACTGGAGGCAATGGGGAGGGAAAGGGGAGCAGAGGAAAAGGAGAGCTGAGTTTGGGAAGGCTTCCTGGAGGAGGTGGGCTTTCAGTAAGGCTTTGAAGGGGGGAAGAGAGCTGGTTTGGCAAATTTGAGGAGGGAGGGCATTCCAGGCCAGACGTGGGCCGGGGTTGACGGCGGGACAGTCGAGAACGAGGCACAGTTATGCCAGATGAGCAATTACATAATTTAAGCTACCTACACAACAAATGAAGCACCGAGATAAAGCAGCTGCTTAGTCGGTCATCTTGAAGGACTTTATCTGTTAAACAGGTCACAGCTCAAAATGCGCTAATCCTTCGTGGAACCAATCCCACTCTGACTCTTAGGTCATGTTAGCTGTTATTCTCTCTGTGAGTGGTGTTTCTGAGGCAGAGCCGCTAGTCAGAAGTCAGTTTCCAGAGACATTTCCTCTATGAGATGAATGAAACGTTGCATACAATTGAACCTTTGACAGTGTCTGTGTTTGTATGTGTTCGATAAAAACAATTGAATGAATGAATATTTGTATATATGTTTGTACATATTTATTACTCTATTTATTTAACTTGTACATATCTATTCTATTTTATTTTGTTAATATGTTTGGTTTCGTTCTCTGTCTCCCCCTTCTAGACTGTGAGCCCACTGTTGGGCAGGGACTGTCTCTATATGTTGCCAACTTGTACTTCCTAAGCGCTTAGTAAAGTGCTCTGCACACAGTAAGCTCAATCAATATGATTGATTGATTGATTGATTGATTGATTGATTGAATGTTCGCGTTTGCTCTCCCTATTGTGGTGGGGCTGGCGAGGATGGCGGGAAGGAGAGTGACTTGGCGGGAAGACCATGGGCTTGGGAGTCGGAGGTCATGGGTTCTTATCCTGGCTCTGCCACTTGTCAGTTGTGTGACTTTCGGCAAGTCACTTCACTTCTCTGTACCTCAGTTACTTCATCTGGAAACTGGGGATTGACTTTGAGCCCCACGTGGGACAACCTGATTACCTTGTACCTACCCCAGTACTTAGAACAGTGCTTGGCACGTTCATTCATTAATTCATTCAATTGTATTTATTGAGTGCTTACTATGTGCAGAGCACTGTACTAAACTCTTGGGAAGTACAAGTTGGCAACATATGGAGACGGTCCCTACCCAACAATGGACTCACAGTCTAGAAGGGGGAGACAGACAACAAAACAAAATATATTAACAAAATGAAATAAACAGAACAGTTAATACGTACAAGTCAAATAAATAGAATAATAAATCTGTACAAACATATATACAGGTGCTGTAGGGAGGGGAAGGAGGTAGGGCGGAGGGGATGGGGAGGAGGAAAGGAAAATGTGGGCTCAGTGTGGGAAGGCCTCCTGGAGGAGGTGAGCTCTCAGTAGGGCTTTGAAGGGAGGAAGAGAGCTAGCTTGGTGGATAATAATAATAATAATGGCATTTGTTAAGCACTTACTATGTGCAAGCACTGTTCTAAGCACTGGGGAGATACAAGGTGATCAGGTTGTCCCACGTGGGGGCTCACAGTCTTAATCCCCATTTTACAGATTAGGTAACCGAGGCTCAGAGAAGTTAAGTGACTTGCCTAAGGTTACACAGCAGACATGTGGAGGAGTTGGAATTCGAACCCGTGACCTCTGACTCCAAAGCCCGTGCCCTTTCCACTGAGCCACGCTGTGGATGTGGGGAGAGAGGGCATTCCAGGCCAGGGGGATGACGTGGGCCGGGGGTCGACGGCGAGAATGAGGCACAGAGGCACGTAGTAAGCACTTAATAAATACCATCATTATCATTCAGAATGAGAAGCAGCAGTCTGAAGGAATAGAGAATATGAGTCTTTTGATTCTTTCTCAACTACTGCATCATTTGGTTACCTCAGATATGGTATTTGAAACTGTGAGCCCACTTTCTAGACTGTGAGCCCACTGTTGGGTAGGGACCGTCTCTATATGTTGCCAACTTGTACTTCCCAAGCGCTTAGTACAGTGCTCTGCACACAGTAAGTGCTCAATAAATACGATTGAATGAATGAATAATAATAATAATAATAACAATATTTTCCTCTCCTCCTCCCCATCCCCCCACCCTACCTCCTTCCCCTCCCCACAGCACCTGTATATATGTTTGTACAGATTTATTACTCTATTTTACCCTGTACATATTTACTATTCTATTCATTGTGTTAATGATGTGCATCTAGCTTCATTTCTGTTTATTCTGATGACGACACCTGTCCTCATGCTTTGTCTTGTTGTCTGTCTCCCCCTTCTAGACTGTGAGCCCATTGTTGGGGAGGGGCCATCTCTATATGTTGCCAACTTGTACTTCCCAAGCGCTGTAGTACAGTGCTCTGCACACAGTAAGTGCTCAATAAATGCGATTGAATGAATGAATGACTGATATTCATTATTATATGATATTATAATTATTATGTGTTTCGCACATAGTAAGTGCTTAACAAATGCCATTACTATTATTATGATAATAACAATAGTAGTATTTAAGTGATTAGTATGTGTCAATCACTGTGCTAAATGCTGGTGAAGATACAAAAAAGTCAGACTGGACCCAGTCTCTGTTCTAGAGGGGCTCACGCTCTAAGAGTAGGGAGAACAGCTATCTTATGCATAAGGAAACTGAGGTCGGATGGTCAAGTGACTTTCCCAAGGTCATACAGCACGCCGGCGGCAATGTTAGGGTTAGGACCCAGGTCTTCTGACTCCGAGTCCCATTCCACCAGATGACACCCATTGTCAATCACACCCATTGCTCTCACTAGTTGTTCCAGACATTTAACTCCCTCCTCAGATCCCCAGTCCCCCTGACTCCCCCATTACTTGCCCCCAATGACCTGGCCACCTACTTCATCAACAAAGTTGACACTATCAGGTGTGATCTCCCCCAAATCGCCACTGCCCGCCTCCGGTTCCTCCCCTCTCCGGCCCCTTCTTCAACTCTCCCATTTTTCTCAACATTCACTATAGAGGAAATCTCCTGCCTTCTCTCAAAATCCACCCCCTCCACCTGTGCATCCGACCTCATTCCTTCGTACTTTACCAAAACAATTGCCCCCTTCCTTCTTCCCTCCCTAACTGCCATCTTCAACCACTCACTCTCCGATGGCTTTTTCCCCACTGCTTTTAAACACGCCCATATCTCCCCTATCCTAAAAAAAACCCTCCTTTGATCCCACAGCTCCCTCCAGTTATTGCCCCATCTCCCTCCTACCGCTCCTTTCCAAAATCCTTGAGTGAGCTATCTATACCCCTTGCCTCTATTCCTCTCCTCCAATTTTCTCCTTGATGCCTTCCAATCTGGCTTCTGTCCCCTTCACTCCGCAGAAACCACCCACTCAAAGGTCACCAAGGATGTCCTCCTCGTCAAATCCAATGGCCTCTACTCCATCCTAATCCTTCTCGACCTCTCAGCTGCCTTTGACACTGTCGACCACCCCCTTCTCCTGGAAACACTGTCCAACCTCAGCTTCACTGACACTGTCCTCCCCAGGTTCTTCACCTATCTCTCTGGTCACTTATTCTCAGTCTCTTTCTTGGGCTCCTCTTCTGCCTCCCACCCCCTAACTGTGTGTGTCCCACAAGGTTCAGTTCTCAGTCCCTTTTTTTTCTCCATCTACACCCACTCCCTCCCCGAAAACTCATTCATTCATTAAGAGAAGCAGCACAGATCAGTGGAAAAAACACTGGTTTGGGAGTCAGAGGTCATGGGTTCAAATCTCGGCTATGCCAATTGTCAGCTGTGTGACTTTGGGCACTTAACTTCTCTGGGCCTCAGTTACTTCATCTGTAAAACGGGGATTAAGACTGTGAGCCCTAAGTGGGACAACCTGATCACCTCGTATCCCTCCCAGTGCTTAGAACAGTGCTTTGCAAATAGAAAATGCTTAACAAATGCTATCATTACTATTATTATTATTTGCTCACATGGCTTCAACTATCACCTCTTTGCTAATGACACCCAAATCTACATCTCCAGCCCTGATCATTCTCCCTCTTTTCAGACTGGCATTTCCTCCTGCCTTCAAGACACCTCTACGTGCCTATCCCCTCATCTCCTCAAACTTAATATGGCTAAAACTGAGCTTTTTATCTCCCCACCCAAACTCTGTCCTCCCACTCACTTTGCCATCATTATCAAGGGCACCACCACCCTTCCAGTCTCACAAGCCCATAACTTTGGCGTTATCCTTGACTCCTCTCTCGTTCCACCCACATATTCAAGCCATCACTAAATCCTGTCAGTTCTACCTTCACAGTCCCACCAAATCCCACCCCTTCTTCTCTGCCCATACTGCTATCACATCAATGCAAGCACTTACCCTATCTCACCTTGATTACTATATCAGTCTCCTCGCTGACCTTCCTGCCTCCTCTCTTTTCCCATTCGAGTCCATACTCCATTATTCTGCCTGAATCATTTTCCTCAGAAATGCTCAGACCATGTTTCCCCACTCCTCAAGAAACTCCAGTGGTTGTCCATCCACTTCCGCATCAAACAAAAACTCCTCACCATTTGCTTTCATCGGAAAGCACTGGGGAAGCAGAACGGTAGAGTGGATAGAGCACTGGGAGTCTGCAGGTTATGGGTTCTAATCCCCACTTCACCGCCTGTCCGCTGTGTGACCTTGGACAAGTCATTTCACCTCTCTGGGCCTCAGTTACATCATCTGTAAAATGGGGATTGAGGCTGTTGTGAGCCCCACATGGGACAGGGACTGTGTCCAACCTAATTTGCTTGTATTCTCCCCAGCATTTAATACAGTTTCTGAAATATAGTAGGAGCTTAACAAATACCAATATTATTATTTTTATTTAAAGCACTTTATCACCTTGCCCCCTCCTACCTCACCTCATCACTCTCCTACTACTGCCCAGCCCTCTTAGAACAGTACTTTGCACATAGTAAGCGCTTAACAAATACCACCATTATTATTATTATTAACAGTGCTTGACGTAGTAAATGCTTAGCAAATACCATAATCATTATTCATCATATCTATGGTATTCTCCCATACGCTTAATACTCTGCACATAGAAAATGCTGAATAAATAATATTGATCGATTGATTGATTGGAGGGGGACTGCTTCTCCCCCTCATAGCAAAACAGAGCTAATGAAGCCTCCAACGCTCCACCTGTGGCATGAGTGCTGTGAGGACAGACTGGAAATAACTTTGCTATGCTAATTGGCCTGAAAATCTTTAAAAACAATAATCCAGTCACTGAAACTACTCGCCCACAAAGCATGAACAACGTTCAACAGAATGAAGGCCTG